>NC_140165.1:142096198-142116198 GCF_963971535.1 Notolepis coatsorum | reverse complement strand
TGTATTTGGGAAACTGCAGTGGCACAAGTGACTTGCCAGGCTGATCTGTCGAGTGCCAGAGTTTCAAGCTGTGTGATGTTTGCACACTTTAGGAGGTCCCTGGTGTAGTCCTTAAAGCGTCTCTTTTGGCCTCCAGCAGCCCGCTTTGCTCCTCTCAGTTGGCCATAGAGGACTTGGCGGGGCAGGCGGTGGTCAGGCATACGTATGGTGTGCCCTATCCAACGAAGATGTTTTTTGGCCACAGCTGCGGCCATACAGATTGAGTTGGTGTTGTTGAGGATGTCTGTGTGGGGACTCGATCTTCCCAGGTCAGGCCGAGGATCCTTTGGAGGCAACGGATGTGGAAAGCGTCCAGGTTGGTGATGTGCCGGCGGTATGGGGTCCAGGATTCTGCTCCATAGAGCAGAGTGGAGAGACATACTGCGTTGTAAACGGCAACCTTGGTGCTGATCTTCAGGTTTCGGTTTTCAAAAACCCTGCTGCGTAGGCGTCCAAAGGATGATGCCGCTTTATTGATACGTGTGTGTATCTCCGCGTCAAGGGAGCAGCATGAGGACAGAGTGGAGCCGAGGTAGGTGAAATTATCCACTGTTTTGAGTGGAACACCGTTTATGTGAAAACTGGGAGGTGTAGAGGTTCGGGAAGTGAGTTGGGACATGACTTTGGTTTTTTGTATGTTGACCTGGAGACGAAGGATTGGTACAGGCTGGATATGGTGTCGAGAGCATGCTGCATAGACTCTGGACTGTGAGCTAAGATGGCACAGTCATCAGCGTACTGTAGCTCACATACTTGGCAGGATTTTGTCTTTGTGTGTGCCTGGAGCCGGCGGATGTTGAAGAGGCTACCATCAAGGCGGTATTCCACATGGACACCGTCTTCATGTCCCATGGCTCGGCGGAAGAGGCAGGTGACGGCAGAGAGGAGGAGATTAAAGAGCACCGGAGCCAAGACACAGCCCTGCTTCACCCCAACATTAACCTTAAAGGATTCTGACTGGAGTTCACCCGTCTGGACTCTGGCTTGCATCCCGTCATGCAGCTGCTGAAGGATGGAGAGAAACTTGGGTGGTACCCCACGTTTGTTGAGGTGTTTCCAGAGCAGCTCACGGCTGATGGTGTCGAAGACTTTGCTTAGGTCTATGAAGGCTATGTAAAGATCCTTGCGATGCTCTCTGCTCTTCTCTAGCAGCTGCCTCAGGACAAAGACCATGTCGGTGGTGGATCTGCTCTTCCGAAAGCCACATTGAGTTTCCGGAAGCGCAGCTTCAGAGATGTTTTCCACCAGCCTGTTCAGCATGATCTTCGCCAGCACTTTCCCTGCGATGGAGAGGAGAGAGATTCCACGGCTGTTTCCGCAGACTGCTCTGTCCCCTTTCTGCTTGTAGATGACCACAATGTTTGCATCCTTCCAGTCCTGTGGGAGGGTCTCATGTTCCCAGATGTTGCAGATCAGGAGGTGCAGACGGCGCGTGAGGAGGTACCCTCCGTGTTTGAAAACCTCTGCTGGGATGCCATCGGGTCCAGGGCTTTTATTGTTCTTTAGACCCGCAATGGCTTGACTGGTCTCAGAGAAGTGTGGTCGGGTGTCCAGGTGCATGACTGGTGGCATGTCTGGGAGATTATCCAGGATATGTGGGTCAGTGGGGTTGGTGTGATTGAGTAAAGACTCAAAGTGGTTTGCCCAGCGGGTGAGGATCTCATGTCGGTCCTTAAAGAGTTTAGAACCGTCGACTGATCGAACTGGAGCAGTCGCCCGCTTCCTGGGGCCATGCAGTGCTTTGATGGCATCGTAAAAGCCCTGGATGTTGTGGCAGTCTGCCAGGCTTTGGATCTCCTTCGCCTTCTGTATCCACCAGGCATCCTCCATAGTCCGGAGGGCTCGCTGGGTTGCTGTTCTTGCTGCAGCAAAGGCAGCTTTCAGGGTGGGAGAACCAGGGCAGGACAGGAGGGCTTTGTGGGCTTCATGCTTGGTTTTTAGCAGGGACTGTATCTTGGCTGAGTTACAATCAAACCAGTCCTGGTGTCGTTTCCTCGTCTGGCCAAGTGCCTCAGAGGCTGCGCTGTGGATAGCCTGGCGCAGAGCTGGCCAGTCAGCTGATTCCTCCGGGATCTTATTGAGGTTTTCAGCAAGGAGCTGTCGGAGGTGGTTTTTTGAGGTGGGGGTATTCAGTGCTGCAGAATTTAGTTTCTTATTAGGTGCTACCCTCGGTCCACAGGGTTGGATACTCATGAGGAGTTTGGATCTGACCATGAGGTGATCAGTCCAACACTCGGCTCCACGCATGACTCGGGTGGTAAGGACGTCCTGTCGGTCTTTTTGGCGTACAATCACATAGTCCAGGAGATGCCAGTGTTTAGAGCGGGGGTGCTGCCAGGTAGTTTTGAACCTGTTCTTCATCTGGAAGATGGTGTTGGTTATGACCAGGTGGTGTTCTGCACAGAGGGAGAGGAGCCGAAGCCCGTTGTCATTTATCTTCCCTACTCCATGTCGGCCAATAACTCTGTCCCATACCAGGTGCTCCGTGCCCACTCTAGCATTGAAGTCTCCCATTAATATGAGCTTGTCCGTAGCTGGAGTTTTCTGTAATATTGAGTCGAGGGCTCGGTAGAAATCCTCTTTGATGTTGAACTCAGCATCTAAAGTTGGTGCATAAGCACTAAGGAGAGTGGCGAAGCGTCCCTTTGCAAGGGGGATGCGCCATGTCATTAAGCGTTCGCTAACACCGATGGGGGACTCTGGGATGCGTTGCAGCAGTTGGGACTTCACAGCGAAGCCTACTCCATGGATGCGGCGAGTGCCTTCAGGGACCCCCTTCCAGAAGAAGGTGTATCCTGCACCAACCTCTGTCAGGGAGTCCTCTCCATGTAGTCTAGTCTCGCTGAGAGCTGCAATGTCGATGTTATACCTTGCGAGTTCCAGGGCCACGAGTGCTGTCCTGCGGTGTGGCCTGTCAGGTGTTTCAGCCAGGTCCAGCAGTGTGCGAACATTCCACGAAGCAATACATAAAGGCTTATTTCTTAATATTTTAGTTTTTTGACAGCAAAAGGGGATGCTCCGACGGTTGCGGTATACCGCCCGGAGTAGAAGAGCAGACAATGTTTGGACCACCTTTTCTAGGTCCTTCCCCATCTCAGGGGTGAGCAGTGTGGGGCTGCTCAGTCACAATGGAAGCTGCCGAAGCGATGCGCTGCTCCATCCCGCAGTCTCAACGACCATCACTCCACTGTCGCCTGTGTGCATGGTTTGGCTAGACACTCCCAGCCACATCCTTGGCCTGTACCTACCGCCATTCCACAACGCCACAGGACTTTTTTAGTGAGGATGGGCAAGAAGCTTGCACATAGGTAAGGATTAAGGTGAGGGTGTGGCTGTGCAGTCCTCACTCCCACCATCTTCACTCCTTGCAGATTAACCTCCAGTGGCATGAGAGAACCCATGACGACCTTCGTCTGGCAGGAGTTGCAGGGGGCTGCCGGTGGTCCGGTCTGTTGGACTCCGCCTGTGCCCGTCCCCAGGGCAGATTTTTCCTCAGGGTTTACTCCTCTAGCCACTATACCCGCCCCGGGTTTACCCATGTGGCAATGGGGGTCCCTTCCTCCGCCTTCGCAGCCGTTGTGGTGGTTCTCACATCCACCATCTTCCGCCTGCTCCGCCGTTGAGGTGTTTTGGGATCACTCTTAGTCTGGCCTCTACCCTTCGACCTGTTCGGCTTGGGTGGCCCTGCCAGGAGTGCGAGACTCCCGCCGACATAGCTCTAGGGGTCATGGAGACACGCAAAGTGCCTCACCACAATAAGGTGGTGATCCCGGCGAGACACACACACACACACACACACACACACACACACACACACACACACACACACAGGAACACATTTTGACAGAAGGATAGACAGACACGCACACACAAAAACTGACACACATAGACAGACACGCACACACATAAACTCACACACACACAAATAAACGTAGACAGGCAGATAGACAAACAAACACGCATGCATGAACTGACACACACACACACACACACACACACACACACACACACACACACACACACGGCCGCCTAGTTATAGTTGAAAGTGGGGGTGAAAATCTTTTTTTTTTTTTTTTTTTTTATATTTTTTTTTTATTTTAAATTTTTTTGTGCCAGGCAAGGGGTGGTTTGGAGGGGGTCCGGCACAACCCCCTCCACGGCAGATATTTTTTTCATTTAATGAACCTGTACGTGCAATTTCCTGCAATATAGAGCCTTCAATCTTGACTAATAAAGCTGCTCTTTTCACTATAAAACTCAGTTTATATTGCAGTATGATAGCCAATTACTATAATAATAATAATATATTAATATATATATATACTGTATATATACTGTATATTGATTTTTCGCCCTTTTATTTTTATTAAATCAATCTCCTTTCAAATAGGCCAAGTTTTTAATAAGAAAGAGAGAAAAAATACCAACAAGGAACAATAACAGGGTCTGCTGTAAATATAGCCTATTTTGTGTCTTAATTTGTTATGTTATCCTACACTTTAAGCTGTCTGATATTTCCATTACCTGTAACTCTTGGGTCTCTTTCTCTCCTTCTCTGCCTCCTCCCTGAGTCTGCACAGTCACCATATCATTCTACATTAAGGAGAGCAATACACTTATGAATACACTGAACCGGTTTCAATACACAATCTTTATGCTACTCTGTAAAGAAAGGGAGAGAGGGGGGGATATATAATCCAAGTATTTGTGTCTTAATTTGTTATGTTATCCTACACTTTAAGCTGACTGTCTGATATTTCCATTACCTGTAACTCTTGGGTCTCTTTCTCTCCTTCCTGAGTCTGTACAGTCACCATATCATTCTACATTAAGGAGAGCAATATACTTATGAATACACTGAACATCATTATGAAACATTTCTATTGCACCCTTACTTACAATTCATTATGAATTGAAAATGGGGAACCCTGATGTAAACAAGACGAAAGACTGTACCCATTCTGCAATCTGTTATTGATTGATACAACTTTTTATTAACATATTGCAGAATGGGTACAATATAGTACGGCTCAATACACACAATTGTTAAGGGGATGCAGACCAGAGAAAGACTTTTGTTTTGTTTACATCAGGGTCCCCCATTTACAATTCATAATGAATTGTAAGTAAGGGTGCAATTAACACCGTGCAATCCATTATTTGTGGAGGCCGCCCTTTAAGTCTTTGAGCTATTAGGCTACTAGGGTTCTTACTTTGCGTTTTGGTGTACTGAAAAATGCTCCGATGTCTGTATTCTTTCTTTTTTCTGCCATGTTACCTGGTTGGCTGGACACACACACACACATTTTCATTTCAGGTATTGTACCTTAAGATAATTGAACATCTTGATTTACCGTAAATCCTCAAATATAGGACGGGTCTTCTATTTACCTCAGCTGCAAAGAGCACCAGGCCTTTATTAGAGGCTTATATAAGAGGCAGGCCTTAATTTCTAAAAATGACACTCATGGACATAATCCCTTCATTTTCAGACTTTTATTGCATTAATATTATTATAAAAAAAAAAAAAAAAAAAAAAAATTGGGGGGCCCTCGTCACTATAGGCCCACGGGCCGCGGCCGTCGTTAATCCGGCCCTGCTCGTCTGCCATAGCGAACGTTAAAATTTGCAAACGAAGTCAACGTTATCCAGCTGACGACACCACATATCTAGATATATGACAACGTTAGCTAGCGGCTAGCACTAAAGCTAACGCCAACCAGAGGTAAACTTTGTTATTATTATTATTATTATTATTATTATTATTATTATTATTATTATTATTATTATTATTGGTATGACCAGATGGCATTTCGGACCATGAAACAATTTTATTGTATTGCGTGGTAGAAGTTATACCACTCAATAGTAAAGATGATGTCTAACATAATAGTTTGTTCGAACAACTGAACTTACTTAGTGGAAGATCCTGCTGTTGTGACAAAGTGTTCACGCTGCCTGCCTGCCTGCCTACCAGCTTACACCTGGAGGCTGCAGCGCTGTGAGACTGGAGTGCGCCGGCCGGGCTCCGCTCTGTCTGTGGGAGGCACTGGATCAAACCATATCGGGCAGGGGGGTGTCGCAATCTTTGGAAACTTAAAAACTTGCTATTAAGTGTCATTGCATATTATTAATTTGATTGAAATTACGTAGTTATGGTTAGATAATATTTATATATTGGGGGGGGATATATCATATGATCAAAACGTGAGGGAGCAAAGAGACAAGTTTGCTCCCCCAAGTTCAATACTCCTGGAGCACGTGCTTCGGCTTCTCTATTACGTAGGCGTCTATGCACACACACACAAACTGACAATCAGACAAACATAGGCTTGTGTTCTCTCTCTCTCTCTGACTTGTCCTGTTTCTGAGCCTTCCTCTGGTTATTTTCCATTTAGGTTGGTGCATAATAAAGGATCGTTGAACCTGGCCCCAGCTACGACCCCTGCGTGTCTGACAACGCGTCTACTCGTCTACTCCTGAACATTGGTAAAACCAAAGAGCTGATCGTGGATTTTAGGATAATACAGCAGGGGACACACACGCCGTTGTGGATAAACGGGGCTATCGTGGACAGGGTGAGCAGTTTCAAGTACCTGGGAGTCCACATCACAGAGGACCTGACATGGTCTACACACATAGATTCTGTGGTGAAAAAGGGGAAGGGGAGTATCGGGGAAGATACTCCACTCCTTCTACTCCGGGGCTGTAGAGAACAAGTTGCAGGTTGAAAAAACCCTCAGCTCGGAACTAGGCAAAATCTGCATATGGCTCGCTGATAACAAACTATCATTACACATGGGCAAAACAGAGTTTTGATTGATTGATTGAAAACTTTATTAACAGATTGCAGAATGGGTACAATACAGTACAGCTCAATACACACAATTGTTAAGGGGATGCAGACCAGTCCATTCTCTTCGGTTCAAATAACAAACTCAGCAAGACCGACGGCTTCTCAGTTACAGTGGGTAAGTAAGTAAGTATTTATAAAGCACCTTTCATACATGTCATGTAGCTCAAATATTGTTGGGTGACAATATTGTCACAAGGAAAGACGAAATTACCTACCTGGGTTCCATCCTAGAGGCAAATCTTTCCTGTGACAAAATGGCATCCAATGTAATAAAAAAAGTCAACCAACTAACTAGATTCTTGTACCGGATCTCTTCTCTGGTAAACAAGAATACCATGAAGACTCTGGCAGGAGCACTCATTCAAGGGTACTATGACTATGCTTGCACCTCATGGTACAAAGCACCTCAAAAAGCGCTAAAAACAAGATTACAAACATCACAAAACAAACTGGTCAGACTACTACTTGACCTTACCCCTAGAACCCACCTCACCCCTGCCCACTTTGACAACCTAGGATGGCTTAGAGTAGACGACAGAGTACAGCAACTTGCAATGGGCCTGGTCTACAAGATACACTAACGACTAAGGTACCCATGTACATGTCAAAATACTTCCCAAAGGTCAGTGAATACCACGACCACTACACCAGAGGAAACTCAACAAATTATGTTAAACCCAGATTCGGCTCAAACAAGGGACTAAACATGTTTCGCAATTATGCCACATCAATGTGGAACGCCCTACCCAAAGCTGTAAAGGAATGTGAATCCCTACCCACATTCAAAACCGCTCTTAAAGAGCACCTCAAGTTCAAGTTCAAGTTCAAGTTCTTTAATAGTTGTCATACAGAAGTACAGAATACTTTCATACAAAATGCTTCTTACTGTTACGCTCCAGAGACTGTGCTAGACAAGATAGTATCAAATAACATAATAACATAATATAGCATGAATTTAGAAGAAGAATGAGGTCACAGTTGTTCGGTATAGACATATGTACAATGTTCTGAGTTACCATATAATATACAATACACAATACTATGCAGTGTACTAATGTACAGTACTATCTAGTGCAAAGCAGAAACCTACGGGAGACTGCAATTCGAAACTGGCCACGTAAATGCCCAAACCCCCCACCACCTCCTAATAGACAGTTTCCTCCCCACCGCATGTATATATTCTCTCCCCACCGTATGTATATTTCTCTCCCACCCACCCACCCCCTCCAAATGTACAGTCTCCACCCCTTCGAATTTTTTTTTATTTATTTTTTTATATATTTTTTTTTTATTTTTTATTTTAATTTTTTTTTTATCTTATGTTGTGGGACTTGTACAGCACTTTCGTAAACGTTGTTGTTTTTAAATGTGCTCTATAAATAAAGTGGGTTGGATTAATTAATTAAGTAGCCCCTTTCGTGACTGACGCATCCAACAAGGTTTCACTCGGCTGTGTGATTTAATTCAAGGTGGATCGCTGTTGTCGTTTGAACAACTTCAGATTTCATGGGAACTACCAATCCCCCAAATCAAGAATGTTTAAGATGAATGAAGTAAGATTTTGATTATTTGAAATATGGCCTGTGTAGACTAAACTATGCACAGAATTATGTCAGTCTACAAGGTCCGGATTCTACATGGTCCGGCAATGTAGACCTTGTAGACTCCACTACAGACCAATTATCAGTGAATGTTCATGCATTTTTAAGAAGGGCAACTTCCACAAAAAAACAAAGAACTCACCAAAACATCTCAGTAGCACCTTATCTAAATGTTATATTTCATATATGGAGATTCATATTTATTTATGTATTGCATGCATTTCTACATTTTATTTCCTATTTTGTTTATTCATCCCAGTATCTTTCTTTCTTATGTGTGGAATTCTACAAGGTGCGCGCACACACACACACACCTACACACACACCTACACACACACACACACACACACACACACACACACACACACACACACACACACACACACACACACACACACACACACACACACACACACACACACACACACACACACACACACTTACATTTAGTCATTTAGCTGACGCTTTTATCCAAAGCGACTTACAAGTTCTGTACGACAAGACAGCAAGAAGGGTACAACTCTATCAGCTGAGTAACAATGTTCATCAAAGTGTTGCGTGTTACAGTGTAGGTTAGTTTATTAGGACAAGTGCATGACAGTAAGGTTAGTCACGGTTAGATTTTTTTTATTTTTTTTTATCATTTCAGATAATGGTTGAAGAAGTGAGTCTTTAGTCGACGGCAAAAGATTGGACGGGATTTGGCTGTCCAAACTGGGATGGGTAGTTCACACACACACACACACACACACACACACACACACACACACACACACACACACACACACACACACACACACACACACACACACACACACACACACACACACACACACACACACACACCTACACACACACACAAATCGAAGTAAAAAAAAAATATTTTGAAAAAAAAAATGGAAAAAAAAATTAAATTTTTTTTTTTTACCTTCGATTTTTTTTTTTAATGTTCGAAGCTTGTGCCATCGAATCGAACGTTCGAAGCTTCGAAGCATTTAAGACAGCCCTACCATGTATTACATTATATTATGTATATATATTTACTCGCCCTTATTGAAGCAAAGACATGGCCTGGGGGTAACATTAGTTTTGCCTAGTAGTACTGGTCACCTTTTGCTTAGCTTACTTAATGTTAAGTGATGGAAGCTAGCTGCTAACATTAGCACCAGCAGGTTGCAAAATTCAGTAATGTGTATACATTTGTGGTTCATTTCATAGCACACAGGAGTTGTGTGGTGGGTGGTTGTGGTGCGTTAGTAGCTTAACATTTGCTAGCCAGGGGGCGGCTACGTGGCGTAGTGGGCAAGGCGCTCGCCACAAATGCTGGAGACGCTGGGCTCGCCTGTTCGAGCCCAGCGCTCACATTGCTTTCAGTTTAGCTGGTCGTTCATACTAATACACATTGGCCGTATTAGGGGGTGGGAAACTGAGGGGTGGGGATCAGGCGTTGTGGACAGCGACTCCTACAGGTCGGTTGGTGCGCCTGCGCAGTAGAATCAGGAAGTGTCGGGGGCAGCGTGAGCCTCCCACGCGTTACTCCTCGCCACTGAGAGATCGAGCTGCGCAGGTGAAAAGATGCAACTGCTGTTACCTCAAGTACCGGAGGGGACTTGTGCTATGTATGACTTAGTCCACATTGCAGCCGGCTTGTGGAGGCAAGAAACAGCGTTCGTGACAGGGGAGGGTTGAATTGGATGATACGAAATTGGGATGGGAGAAAATATAGAAAATGGGAGAAAAAGTGGATAAAAAAAAAACATTTGCTAGCCAGTAGCCAGTCCACAAACTGTAGTGCATGCATCAAGTGCCACTAAGTGTTAGACATACTATGTACATACTGTACGGTATATCCAGATTCCCCACTAGCATGTATTCGGGTCCAGCTTTAAAGGGGACATGCATTGCTATTCCTTGCACTATTTGGGCAACTTTACACAATTCCTGAGAGTCTATGGAACACATCAGAAAGTACAAAAATAAAAAATGCATTGTTTTATATTTTTGATCAAGTACTCAAAAGCATCATTTTTCAGCCTCAGGATTTCAGGCTATTTTTGGATGGGTTCTGCCCATAAGCACTTTGAGTGAGAGTCACCTGGCAGACAGAGAGAGAGAGAGAGAGAGAGAGAGAGAGAGAGAGAGAGAGAGAGAGAGAGAGAGAGAGAGAGAGAGAGAGAGAGAGAGAGAGAGGGACACAGAGCATGAAGTTATCTCTCCACTGCTTCCCCCGCGCAGTCCAGGTTGTATGTGTAAATGCGTGTGTGTTTTTGTTTTACACACTCCTGCACCGCGGTCCCTCTCTCTCTCTCTCTCTCTCTCTCTCTCTCTCTCTCTCTCTCTCTCTCTCTCTCTCTCTCTCTCTCTCTCTCTCTCTCTCTCTCTCTCTCTCTACCAGGGAGAAGCCCTGCGCGTCAAATGCGTGTGTGTTTGTGTTTCCCCGTGCGCGCCGTCAGGTTGTGTGTAAAATGCGTGTGTTTGTTTCCCCGACAGAAGCTCCTCTCTCTCTCTCCCTCTCTATCTCTCTCTCTCCCTCTCTCTCGCTCGCTCGTTCTCTCTCTGCCTCGCTCTGTTTGAGGAAGTGAAGATATTTCCACTCGCTCTGCTGTCACTGTCAACCATAGAGGGGGCGTTAGTTATGCAAATCAGTGCTATATTCACGTCAGCAAAATTGTCAAATCAGAACAGCTTAGTTGAGTGAGTGAAGATCTCATGAACTCTGAGGAGTCAATATGGTAATTAGAGACACAGACCCATTGTAACTAACCTCTATTGCTATAAAATAATGCTAAATACTGGAAAAAGCCATTTATAATGTATGTCCCCTTTAACACTATGGCGTCCGTTCACGAGTATATATGTGTTTCGATTCCATGCGTTGTGGTCCAGAGCCACGAGTATACTCGTGACGAGTTGTTATTGTTTTATTCCATATTTATAACGCTTATTAGGTACCCGATCCACTAGCAGGATCTTTCCACATATTTGATTTTCAAAACATGCAGTACCGGCCAGATCCGCTTAGGGGCGATATCGCTCCACTGCAGTATCATTGATGGGATTTAAAAAACAAAATGCTTTTACAGTCCTGTGGGCGGATCATAGAGCCTTAATTCCAAACAAAGCCCCTCCATCTTTGATCAGCTTGCTGAAATTTTCTTTCAGCGTGGAATAATGTGATTTATGATTAGCCAATGTGCATATCGATCTACCAGAATCCGATGACTGGTGAGGAAATGCTGCCGGCGATCACATGGCCTGACGGTAGGATAATATTACCCCAAATTACAGCTGGATTGGACATTGTTTTATAACCTAACGTGATAGACTACTGACATTGGCTACCGGAACGCACACTCTATTGCTAATCAATAATACTGATCGGCGTTCCCCGCCGCCCCCATTTCATTCATAGATGCTCTGTAATAGTCCGGATGCTACGCAGTTTGTTTTATTTCATTCGTATATATACAGCAGAAATGGCGTTTGATATAACGGCGCCAACGTTTAGCCCTTTTTTGCAGCCTCCTGCAGAAAAGCCTAGACGAAAAGCGCGATATACCTTATATTCACGACGCTATAAAATGACAACCAACCGATGGATTTTTATTTTCTTTAAGCCATTATGAAGGCACGTGACAAGTGACAATGAGAATGGACAGATAGCAATACTATAAATGATATATAAAGCTCTTAGAAAGTACATCGGTTTGTTTACAATCCTCTGTCTTCTGAGGCCTAAATCGCCGCGGGGCTCCGGTCGTCATAGTGTTAACTAAACTCACCTAGTCTTGTTTTACAGATTGTCCTGATTCAGACGTTGTAGCAATGTTAGAATATAAACCTCATGTGGGTGTAAGAGTTCACACACACATTGTATGGTGGTCAGAGCCTCATTCATTGTTCAGGGTTCTCTCTCTGATTTCTAGATTTAGGAGAGAGTGGTGCGTGTTCAATACAGACTGAACTGCCCTGGGGCACAGGAAGAACATAATGTGAATTATTATAATGGGTGGAATTCCCCTTTAACTCCTTAAGCCCGACGGGCCCGGTACCGGGCAGATATTTATTTCACGTCATAAATAGATCAATACAGTCAGTATTAACTCAATGGGACGCCATACCCGAATTAAGTCGGGTTAACTCGCCGACGCTTGAGCGCCAAACCCGAGAAAAGTCGGGTTTTCATCGTTATTTCTTTTATTCGATATTTCCATTCATTATCCATCCAGGGAGCCTGGTGTTATCATAGGGAATGAGTCTGAGATCGCAAAAGTGCAATACAGTATCGAGCACCATTTGAAACCTTGTGTCTTGGGCTGTGCGTCGATCTAAAGTCTCCAGTCTGATTTTTCCATGTCGGGCAAGGGGAGCGGTTGTCCCGATCGGCTTGAGGAGCGTCAAATGCTCCAGATGGATGATGTGTGGCGGATTATGTTGGCGACACGATCGACACCAATACCGGGACTCGCAATCAGATTCTTTTTGGAATACATCCTAGTCAAGGTAAGGGCTATATGATATCAATCTTGCATTGATCAAATTATTTTTGAACGTTATTTTTCATGATTCTGTCTCACGGGTCGAAGAAACCTGAACGTTATTGCCATAAAATAGAACGTAGTTTGTTTCTTTACCTTTCTGTGAACGTCTATAAAAAAAACTTGTCTCAATCTGATGAAAAATGGCGAAGCATTTTTCATTACAAAGTAACTGTACTTGTACTTACAGTAGATTTTATTCACTGTCTTTGCTGCCCTGTTACGGGCGCCTGGTGGTACAAAATCCTGATCCACAGATGTATGACTTGGCCATAATAAGGTCATTTATAGGCCTGATATTCTATATTCTATATTCATATTTAAAATTGCATGTGTCTGGATGGCAACATTTTGTACTGTATCTACAAAAAACCCTGTAAATCATCTGCCCTTTATCAATTTCCTTAGATTTGTTGTACACTTTATCTCAAGAAAGTGCTGAATGAGCTCAGCAATTTTTCACGTCTGGTCAATGTTAGAATGGTGTTATTCACCGTCAAAGATGAAAAATAAGGAATTAATAATAATCATTTATGTTCTCCTTTGGTTCATTACAATTTACTCAAGCATAGTAACAGACACAATATTTCCGACACTGGGAATACATTCCCTGAGGTCCATATATGTCCCTAGATACCAAGAACATGCAAATGAACCTTGTATAAGTGGAGCAATCTTCCATTTACTTGGGTACAGTATGTACTTTTAGGCAAATCTTCAGAAAATATGGCTAGGGCTTAAGAGGTTAACTGAGCTCTATACCAAGTTATACCCTATATACTTGGATCGACGTTTAAACCTGTGTATTTAGCCCTATTTGAACTAGTATTATCTGGGGACATCTAGTAATTCATACTACTTGCAGAGGTTGTCCGTGATCTAAATGCTGTGAAAATCTGCCATGTCCGTAATTTGTAAAGTAGAAATCCCAGTAGAAATTACCTACCAAATTTCGGCAAACACAGAGGTCATCTGATAATATTAGTCCCATGTGAATCGCCATCTCAGTCATTTGGGATCATCATTTGTTTTTGGTAGTAGACAAATCAAGGTTTCAAATGCATTTTCAGTGCAAACGTCAAATCAATCTGCTTGAGATCGATAGGCCTACAGTTCCTTCTTGAAAAATGTCTTTCCATTTAAAGTAGGTGCACTTACTGTAACTGTTATCCAGTTCATTATTTTCCCCCTGCTGGATTGTCATAGATTTGATTTATCATTGAAAACATATTGAAGTAGCTACTCTGTATGATTACATTTTTGCATCAGGCAGTGCATTTACCATTGTTATACATTAGTTTCAGGTCTCATTTGGGGGGGGGGGCATTTTCTATTGCCATTGGTCCCCACGTAATACTAATCCTGTGTGAATAAGGCTTTAATCTAATCAATTTCCTCTGGTCTGTATTTGGGATGTATATGGTCCTGCTAGGCTATTTCCGTGGCAGCACTAGCCTGTATATGGGTGTGATGACAGGGGTGTTTTCCAGTCATTTGTTTCCTGAGGCTGGGGATGTAAACAGATGTGGATGATAAACAGTGGACAACAGGCCTTTAAAACTGTGTTCTACTCCACCCCTCTACTTTACCTAGCAGATACTAAGGTGTAATGTTTACCCCGGCATGCGTGCATCTGTGTGTGTGTGTGTGTGTGTGTGTGTGTGTGTGTGTGTGTGTGTGTGTGGTGTGGTGTGTGTGTGTGTGTGTTGTGTGTGTTGTTGGTGTGTTGCGTGCGTGCGTGCATGCGTGTTTGTACGTGTCTTTGCATCTTTGTGCATGCCTGCATCTGTGTGTATTGTGTATGAGCGGCTGTGTTTATACACGTTGATAATTAGCTAATGCGTTCCCACACTCAAACACAACACAGTTTACCCCTTTCATCGCCTACATCTCCAGAATAGACAGCCAGCAATGATATGGTGGTGGATGAAAGAGAGAGAGAAAGAGAGGAGAGATGAGTAAATCGTGTGTGTCTTTTCTGTGTGTATAAGAGATGAAAGTGGTGTGAGCTGGTGCACCTGCCCCCTCCCTTCTCTCTCTCTCTCTCTCTCTCTCTCTCTCCTCTCTCTCCTCTCTCTCTCCCTCCCCACCCCTCTTTCTCATACTCACCCTCCATGTCTACCCCCCCCTCTCTCTAGAAAGAGAAATATATATAGAGAGAGACTATAGATTAGACAGACATGAGTGTGTCAGGGACAAAGACAGATATAATGAACAACTCAGCGGTTCAGAGAATACCAGCTGGAGAGAGAGAAAGATAGAAGATAGAGAGAGAGAGAGAGAGAGAGAGAGAGAGAGAGAGAGAGAGAGAGAGAGAGAGAGAGAGAGAGAGAGAGAGAGAGAGAGAGAGAGAGAGGGGACGATATGAATGAGATACAACCAAGAATGGGGGTGAGGGAAAAATAAAGATATATAGTGCTATTCACCAGGCCAGTGGAAGAGAGAGAGTCACACACACACGCACACACACACACACACACACACACACACACACACACACACACACACACACACACACACACACACACACACACACACACACACACACACACACACACACACACACACACACACACACACACACACACACACACACACACACACACACACACAGCACATGCTTGCAGAGAGCAGCCACTTGTATTGGGATATATATTATACACAAGTGTGCCACGAAGTTTCAGTTTCAGTTTCACTTCTAGAGTAGATTTAACTTCACGTGAAGCAAAGAAAGAAGACTCTAGAGAAGAGATTACATGTTACACAACAATGGCAGAGGATTTATCAATATTTGGATGTAAACACCACAGTAGCTAGACTGGAGAGGAGCTCAGAGGAACAGTCCAGATCAGCAAAAGTATGTTTGCCTTTAAAAAATTAAAATCCGGATCAGCTGTGAGGGGAAAGTAGCGGAAGAAAGTTGGTGTGTGTGTGTGTGTGTTCCATTGGTTAACATTATTTAGGCAAACAAGAAAAGAATGGACATTTTCAGCGTATTGTAAATGACCCTGCTATGTTACAAACATATCGTTCATTCATGGTTTTGTTTCAGGGACACCTAGAGGGGAGGGGAGGAGGGGAGAAACAGCCACAACCGTGCATGGTTGTTCATTTGTTCTGTCGGCTTGTCATCATGCTTCAACGTTTTATTCATCATCTAAATGTGGCAATACAAGCTTGATATTCAACGTTAAAGATCAAAGTAAGCCAGTGTAACGTAAAGTAAAGATATTTTTGAGCATACATTTGTAAAATGTGCAACCCTAGTTTCACCTAGGGCGGAATCCACAAAGAATGGATGAAGCTAATTGCACCTGCGGATTCTGCTCCGTCTTTGCGAGCTATCCACTAAAGGACATTGCGCGGATGATACCAGCGTTGACACGGCCATTATTTTTCCTGATTTGCTCGCGGGAGTCGCAGAGCATTCTGCACTCCTGACAGCAGCGCTGTTGCCAGATATCAGTCTGGATTTCATTGTTTTCCGCAGGACCATTATGCATATTCTTAAATTGACTGGCGCGTTGCACCGAATACCACGGTACTCTGTTGCGTGTGACATTTTCCCAGAGAAGAATGCTTTGTGAGCGGCTCTACTACGCTCACACACAAACAGAGGAGGAAGCGGACAGATCGGAACGGCATTGATTCTGCTCACAATATGCCAAAATGAAAATGTACATTACAGATGAACTGCAGAGAAAATTCCCAATTGACCGTCCCGGTCGAGACAAATGGGAGGCGGTGTGCAACGCGTGCTAAGCTTGACCATATGTTTCTGTGTCTAATAAAGGTGCTGGAGATCTCAAAGCTCACATGGACACAGAAAAACATTAAACATTAAAGCTGTGCGAGGCGAGAGTTTGATGGCAAAGTTGACTGAAATAATTGTATGCAACTATACAGAGATATAAAGAAAATAATTTAAAACTATTTTGATGGCTCAAAATTATGTTTTGGTTTGATTTATGATGATAATACGATGCTTATGATACAATCATTGTGTAATACATTTGTTTTGTACACTAATTGCAAGTTATGCATATCTTTGTGAGGTTACTGTTTTACAATTTACATTACATTGAAAAGATACAAAGATATATTTTTGAAAGTTGGATTTTCTAATACAGAAGCGGTATTATTTAGAACATTAATTCATATTTTCTTTGTATTTATTTTCTCCAGTAAGACTTGAAAATAGCTTTATTAAGTTGTAAAGCCATGGCCTATATTCGATTTCATAATTCTATTCTATTCTATTGTGCTTAACTTAGTTCATATTTCATTTTATATTACACCACCCCCTTTATTGTGATTATAACCTAAGCCTGTATAATAATAAATAATAATATATAATAATAATAATAATAATAATAATAATAATAATAATAATAATAATAATAATAATAATAATAATAATAATAATAATAATAATAATAATAATAATAATAATAATAATAATAAATTGACATTCCCTAATAGATAGTGTGTACGTAAATGAAAATGTATGTGTCTGATAAAGAGATAGGGATATACGTGGAGGAAAAGGTATGGGTCTGATATGGATATATTATTAGAAGATTGTATAATTGGTTGATATGAACATAGACAATGTATGTAAAAGCTAAATAGTATATTATGCTGTATTGTATTATGAATTAATTATGAGTAGGTATTGTTGTATTGTATTATGAATTGATTAGGAGTATGTATTGTTGTATTGTATTATGAATTTGATTAGGAGTATTTATTGTTGTTTTAATTGTCTGTATGCCATGTGAATGTTGTGAGTGTATTAAGTCTGCACTGTATTTTATGTGTTGTGGACCCCAGGAAGAATAGCCACAGCACTGCTGTGGCAAATGGGGATCCAAATAAACTTAAACTTAAACCACAATTATCTGGCACACTTTTTGGGGACTGTAAAGCATTGCCCCACCGGTGCGATTGAGGCATTTAAAGCGCATCTTTAATAAGCCAAATGTGCGCTCGATCACACCGCGCGTTTTGATGTGAGCCCACGTTCGTTGGGTTACGCACAGGAGTCATCAGCCATGGAGTTGGTATCCGCTGTCACCTATGATACAAAAGCGCATCCTACATTTGCAATGAATATTACAGCACAAATTCTCCCCTCCCCTGTCTTGAACGTTGCTCGCATATGCCCCCTACTGGCCGGTTGTAGGGAGGATAGAAGCCTTGCATCACGTGTCCCCTCCGATACACGAGGAGGCAGCCTGTCACATCTTTTCCACTGCCAGCCGGACTTTCATTGGCGAAGTGTAACGTGTGGGAGGCTCACACTACCCCCGCCATTTCCTGTCTCTGCTGTGCAGGCGTCCCCCAACCGACCTGTAGGAGTCGCTGTCTACAACGTCCAGATTACCACCCATCGACTTCCACCCGCTAACTCTGCCAATTGAGTTAGTATGACGGCCGGCCCAAGCCGGAGGCAACGCCGACAGCCAGATTCGAACCCGGTGTATCTTGCGTTGGTGACGAGCGCAATGTCCGCTGTGCCACCCAGCCGCCCAGCACAAACGTTTTCTGAAAAATACTTTCTAACCCAGGTATTGCCATCCATGGATTGCATAGTTCGGTATAGACTGCTGTTCCGAAAGATGTAGCTGTCGTGCACTGACCCAGGGAACTTGGCAACCACATTAGTAATTAAATTACTGGCGTTACACACCACCTGGATATTGATGGAATAGGTATGTTTCCTATTTCGAAAAACGTGCTCATTTTTGCCGGGTGGTACAATTGCAATGTGAGTGCAATCAATCGCGCCCACGACATTGGGGAAGCCAACAGTGTTAAAAAAAAAAAAACAGTTCGTCACTTAGTTATAATTGTACTATATTCTATTGTACTATTATTCTATTCTGCTATATTTCATTTAGTTTATATCCCATTTAATTATATAGAAAAAAAGAAAATAACAAACAGACACAACTTTCAAACTAAAGTGGGAAACCAACTCGGAATAAATAAATAGAGTTTCTGGAGCATAACGCCGACAACATTGGGAAAGCCCACAACGTTAAATAACAATATTTAAATAATAAATACGATTGCATGGGATCTCTGGGTGGCTGCTCAATATCATCCTTGATTTCATCAGAGTGATATTCTCCTTTGAAATATTATTTCGCGGTCACGCTGTTACTGCTGCCATGATCACCTGTGAAGAGGCACCTAGTATTACCTCATTTAAATATGCGCCAATTGCACCGGACACAAGGCTGACGGAACGCATGAGCCACCTAATTTCACCCGCTGCACGTCCTTTGGGAGCGATATGCACCGGCTTTGCATTGGAAAAAGCCGCGCAAAACCCTTTGTGGATTCCGCCCCTTGTGTCGTATGCGACGTATTCGTCGTATGGCTGGATGTACCGAACCGTGACATCCGTACCGTGAAGTCGCGGGATGAATACACGTACCGTTACACCTCTACCACACACACACACACACAAATAATAGTGTGCAATCAACAATAAACACATGATTCCACATTATACATGCGCACGCATACACACACACACACACACACACACACACACACACACACACACACACACACACACACACACACACACACACACACACACACACACACACACACACACACACACACACACACACACACACACACACACACACACACACACACACACACACAACACACACACACACACACACACACACACACACACACACACACACACACACACACACACACACACCTTGTAGCTTACCTCTGAAAGAAAGGTCTGTGCTGACTTCTGTGCTCCAACATGCAGCAGGTATTCATACACGTACAGAGCGAGCCTGTTCACACAGACAGAGAGAGACAGTAGGTCAGACTTACAATTTCTGTTTTTTTGTCTTGTTTGTTTTTATTTGCGATGAAAAGGTAATAGACAAAAACACACGCCCAGTGAAAGTGCACAACCATCGTAAT
>NC_140165.1:142009415-142095998 GCF_963971535.1 Notolepis coatsorum | reverse complement strand
CCTCCATCACTATTCAAGGCCCTGATACTTGAAGGATAAGAGTCCACACACACTGACTAGACTATGGTCGTGTGAATAATGCTTTTAGTACGCTTTTCTGCAAGGCCCAGATATGAAAATAGCGTACAGATCAATTAAAGTATGATGATATAGCAGATTCAAATCACCCAGGACAAAAAATAATACATTAAAGGCCAACTTGCAGGTTAAACCCTACTCTGCAATTATGGGTAGTTTACATCATTGGTATCTAATTTAATTATAAATTATTTCCATTTGACGCCGGAAATGCCACTCAGAAAGGGTTATGTTTGATAAAAATGCTAAAACTGGGTAAATTTCGTCTGAGGCTGTTCTTAAGCCTGGCCGTCACACATGCTTAACCTTGCGCACATGCACGCACATGCACACACATGCACACACACACACACACACTAGTATAAGCAGCAACACAATGCCAGTGTGAGATTACACAGTGTGGAAACACACTATCGGGGACCTACTTGAGGCCTAAGGCTCTCCATAGACTTCCTCTCTTGGCTTTGATCACAGTAAGAATTAATTAACCACTTGATTTGTTAATCAATTCTCCACCCAGTGTGTCTCTGTTGGTAGCCAAAAGAGACTTATAGTGGGGTGATCTACTGGATCTATAAATACAAGACAAACATTGATCCGGTTGAGATCAATAAGCAGATCTCTCAAGACTCCTAACTGTACCTGTCAGGCCTCGGAATGGAATAACTGCAAAGACGTATTCTGCAGGCCTAATAGGCCATTATACCATCAAAACGAATAGAAATATATATTGTCATATATGATATTTTAGCCTACAGTGGACTTGGCGATGTAAGGTAACTGAATGATAAAAAGGTGGAATGTGAAAAGGTAACTGATTTCTCTTGTGTTTTGACTATTCTGTGTAAGACCTTCACCCTTCAAGACTGGTCTTATGTTTCAACTACAATCTACATGGATTATGTTATACTGTGTGCTAACAGGGGATGGGGGGTATCCACTCCCCTTTCATCCACCTCAAATAAACATGCAAGGAGGGGAGCACAGGCAGACATCACAAAACAGGGAGAAAACGTCTGTCGCTTCGTTTTCATAATACATAATAGTACCGTAATAATCATGTGTTTGATTAATCACGTGTTGACGTGAAATAGAGTTATTGATTTGGGGACATGAGACGTCTGGCTAGTAAGCCAAACATACTGTCAGATCATATCCATGTGTGTTAACCATAGGCAAATTTATTGACAGAAAGGCTTCCTGGCATAAAGTAACATTTCTGGATCATTGTCATTGGCACATGGGAGAAGTTTGCCTTCTGGGCTTTCTGCCAGAAAGCCAAACAAGCGCATTAATTTTGAACTGTGATGAGGCTCTCTCCATGCAGTATGTGGAAAAATAAGCAACACCCCTCCAGCCAATCAGAATAGAGTATTCACCCAGGCCAATAAATGTATGTACAGGTGGGATGAAAAGCCCCTGCAGGTCTTCTAAAAATAAATGAAAGACAACTGTATGCTTGCCACAAATTTACAAACAGACATTTATTTAAAAAAATATCTAAAAGAAGAAAATAAACACAATACAAGGGTTATAATAACATGTGTCTGCACTGCTTTCATTCTACATAGTACATACTGTACTCTTATTTTGAAAAGCTGAAGTGAAACAGAAAAGCTGTTCCGCATGACTGGACCTGAACACTGATAACCCACTTGAAAACAAACACAGCATTTAAAACGTGCGCCCCCGTTGCACACGTTTGTCTAGGAGCATTTTGTTTCTATCCGGCTGACCTAAACCCTCCTAAAAGGCACTGCTGCTAGCCCCATTGTAGCCGCTCTCTGTCCCTCTCTGCTCTCTGAGACCGAGGTAAAAATAAACTCCCCAGACAGCCTCTGTCTGCCCGTCTAAAGATGATGGACTGCTCACCTTTCTGGTCTCCACACACAGGTACCCTGTCTCTCTCTCTCTCTCTCTCTCTCTCTCTCTCTTTCTCTCTCTCTCTCTCGCTCCTTCTCTTTCATCTCAATTACACCTCTCTCTCTCTCTCTCTCTCTCTTTCCTTCTCCTTTATCTCAATTACACCTCTCTCTTCCTCTCGGTCTCTCTTTTTCGGTCTCTCTTGTTATGCCATGTTGGTCTGATGATGAGAGGATGAAAGGTGGTGGCAGCAGCAGCAGCTCGCTGACTCCCGCTCTCCCTTTCTCTCCTATCCTCCGCCACTCCCTCCCTCCCTCCCTCCCTCCCACCCACTCTCTTTCTCTGAACCCTTTCCTCTCGTGGTGTAGCTGTAGGTGATTTAACCCAAGAGAGGGAGATGGAACGTTTCACACAAGGTTAACGGGACAATGAGAGGCTTGACAAAACTTGACACCTAAATGATAACATGTAGACATTTCCCCCCTCTCTCTCTCTCTCTCTCTCTTCTTCTCAGTCTGTTCAGGCATCCTCTCTCTCGCTCTGAGGTATGTCTTGTTTGTTGTTTTCCATGTATTCTCTCTCTCTCTCTGCCTGTATCCATTGACCATTCACACAGCTGCCATTTTGCTCTTACGTCACGCTCAGGTTGAAGATTTGTCGTCGTCGTTCAGTACTATGGGTCAATTCAACGGTCTATTTGCTATAAGCAATAACTCTCTGTCTGTCTTTTTGGGGCAGACTGCCAGGTTTGAACGAAAGTTAGCTCTGGTGCAACAAGACGACTCGGATCCGACATGTGACCTGGATTTGAGAGAAATTATAAGAGAGAGACAGAGAAATGAAAGGGAGGGATCACAAGGGTGGCGGTGGAGAGGAGAGGTTGTCGATGAAAGGAAAGGAAGGGAAGGATAAGCGGGGGATCAGGAGGGAAGTAACAGAAGCAGAGGTGAAGAGAGGAAAGGAGAAGAAAGGTGAGGAGAGTGAGAGAGCGAGAGAGAGAGGGTGGCGCTAGTTCTCTCAGCGGGGCTGATATAGTGACCTTAAGAACGGAGCTTTAAACGCACTGAGGCTTGGCAAAAATATACCTATAAATCATACTTATTAAAACCCGTCCCCTCCCCCGCACACGCTCCCTTACTCCCTCGCTCTTTCTCTCTCTCTCCCTCGCTCTCCCACTGACATCATTCTCTGCTGACATCATTCTCTGAGTGAGTCCATCTCTTTCTCCCTCACTCTCCAATCCTACAATTCTGGTTCTCTCTATCTCACACACACACACACACACACACACACACACACACACACACACACACACACACACACACACACACACACACACACACACACACACACACACACACACACACACACACACACACACACACACACACACACACACACACACACACACACACACACACACACACACACACACACACACACACACACACACACACACACACACACACACACACACACACACACACACACACACACACACACACACACACACACACACACACACACACACACACACACACACACACACACACACACACACACACACACACACACACACACACACACACACACACACACACACACACACACACACACACACACACACACACACACACACACACACACACACACACACACGTGCCAGAGTCTGAACAGTTTGAAATAGGAATAATAAGCAGATGAAGGAACTCGCCCATGTGTCATTATCTTTTCAAAGTTAACCCGATGTGCTTTGAAAGATACAGCACTGTCTCATAGTCAGACGCCACCAGTTAAATACCAGTATGCTGAGTGTGTTCTTCATAAAAGCGCTGAACTATTTCAAACTCAAGTGAGTGATAAATATTGAGCAGAGATAAGTGTGGAGGGGTGTGTGTGATCAAGTGTGTGTGTGTGTGCGGCTGGGTGGCGCAGCGGACATTGCGCTCGTCACCAACGCAAGAGACACCGGGTTCGACTCCGGCTTTCGGCGTTGCCTCCGGCTTGGGCCAGCCGTCATACTAACTCAATTGGCAGAGTTAGCGGGTGGAAGTCGATGGGTGGTAATCTGGACGTTGTGAACAGCGACTCCTACAGGTCGGTTGGGGACGCCTGCACAGCAGAGACAGGAAATGGCGGGGGTAGTGTGAGCCTCCCACACGTTACACCTCGCCAATGAGAGTCCGCGCTGGCAGGTGAAAAGATGTGACAGGCTGCCTCCTCGTGTATTGGAGGGGACACGTGATGCAAGGCTTCTATCCTCCCTACAACCGGCCAGTGGGGGGCATATGCGAGCAACGTTCAAGACAGGGGAGGGGAGAATTGGCACAGTGGAATTGGGATGGGAGAAAAATTAAAAAAGAGGAGAAAAAAGTGGATCAAACTAAAAAAGTGTGTGTGTATGTGTGTGGGGGGGGTTCAAGGTTAGCAATTCTACAACTTTGACACAATGAAGAAAGCGCAGCAAAGAAAATCAGTGCACCAAGTTTAAAGCACTTAAACTGAGACAGTCAACACTTTTAAATGAGTTCCAATCCCACGCCAAGTCTATCAACACAAAAGACCTTTTGTATTTTCAGTTAGTCTGTGTCCTTGCTATCGCCATTTGAAATGCTTTTTTGTAGGAATAATTCAATTTGGTGCACGTTGAGAGCTATATAAAGAATGACATCCTCAATGCATGTAGATTTATAATATTTTAACTTAAAACTAGGCTACTTTTGCGTATAATCATTAATATTATATTCCAAAAAATTATATTGGAAACACGGGGTTTCGAACACCGGTCGCCCGGTTGCCAGGATTGAGCACTACCGCTGCGTCACTGTGCCAGATGGGATAGATTCATTGTTTATCCAAGACCATCAATGGACAAGAGACCCGTGTTTAGAATATTTTTTCTTTTGAATGAAGTTTTATCTCTTTATTCTCAAATGCATTAATGTGACGTCAACGGCTCATTCAATTTCTCAAATCCGTCAAACAGCGCATCTCATCAGACATTTTAATCCCAGTTACAATATCACACAAAAACCACAATCCCCGCATAGAAACTTCAATTTTATGCTTGAATGAAACACAATCCCGGGCGCTCCGTTAAGCAAATCTACAGCGGAGGAGAATATATGAAACTAATCAGAGCCAAACGGCCGATAGGTTTCATTCATTAAAAATATCCCCGCGGGATTCACATTTGCAATGCTGCGCGTTGTTAAAATAACCACATAATGTGTACATCGCACCTAGCGAGCGCCACGGTATATATAACGTGCATTATTTAGGACAAAGTGAATTTAGTATCAGCATTTTGGGTCTATTTTACATTTCAAAAGCCCC
This sequence comes from Notolepis coatsorum, assembly GCF_963971535.1. Lineage (NCBI taxonomy): Eukaryota > Metazoa > Chordata > Actinopteri > Aulopiformes > Paralepididae > Notolepis > Notolepis coatsorum. The sequence goes on along the minus strand of NC_140165.1, from coordinate 142,090,721 downwards.
CTCTGGAAGAATGGAGCACAAAAACGTAATTCAGAATGGTATAATGCAGATCCTAGACTGTGAGAATCATTTCAGGAAGCGAGCTGTCACTTCTTTGCGGGGGCGTGGCCATGGTTCATCCGGCTAACTGAAGTTAACCCTGCTCCCGACCAGGCTCAAACTTTTTGATCTGTTGTCATGGTGATTTAGAGTAGACAATCGAGCTTCGGGGAATGGGAAGGTCCGGCTTAAGTCAGGCTTGACCGAAAGTTATCCGGCTAACTCAGTTATCCAGGTACGGGGAACGGGGCCCTGGCATTCGACACAGTTAACCATTCTCTTCTTTTGCAAAGATTACGCATTGTTGACTTTGATAGAAATGCTTACAGTTGGTTCAAAAGCTACTTATCTGAGAGACTTATTAGTCTCAAACTGATGCATAATGCTATTAAGACTATATACTGTATGTTGTTTTCTAAAACTAAAGATATTGGTCCTCATTCTCGACTATGCGTACTAATACATTTACAAAAATCCTCCTCCGGATTCCTGAATGTGTGAAACGGTCTCCATAAGTGGCCAAAATCTTCACAGCTGGGTTCCCCTGAATGAAAAACGTCACTCATTCTTAAACTGCAAAGCGCGTTCTCGTACACCTGAATTTGCATATAGACATGCCCCACCAGCTCCTTATAAGGCAAAGGAGGTGTGTGCAAAACGGTGCGGGCCGTGTGCAAAACAGCGAGAGGGGCGGCATTGCATCTGCACCATGCTGACCCATTAACACTTTAGGAGCCAGCCGTGTTTTCCTTTTTACCCCCTTGAATGCCCACATCCACTCCAATGTTAACGTTAATATCACCTAATCTATGTTTAAAATTATGGCTATGTGTCTAATCTGCCCGTCGCTTATCAAAGACTAATTTTCCAGTCAACATTGTCATGGCAGATTGTTTTTTTATCGCTTCATTTCCGTCTTCTAGCATTTTGAAAATCACTCGATTTCATGGAAAAAACAACACATTCTATGATAATCGCCTTTTACTGGAATATTCTAGAATGTTGTAATTTTTCGGCCTATTAATGAATCGTTTTCAAATAAACGCTAGATGATCGATAGTATGTGTACGCACGCACGCTCTTGCGGCGAGCCGAAAATCGAGTCTCCTATTTCCTGACCGCGAGCAGAGTCAAACAGCCTATCACCATAATCACATAAAAGCTTATATTTCTGTGAAAACGAGTCTGATTATCCTAATACTGATAACATAGATTCCTTACCTGAGGGCGGCTAGGTGGTGTAGTGGTCTAAGGCACTCGCCACCAGTGTGGAGACGCTAGGATTCGCGTGTTCGAATCCAGCTCTCCACATTGTTTTTCAGTTTGGCTGGTCGTCCGCAGTAATACACATTGGCCGTATTACGGGGAGGGAAAAACTGAAGGGTGGGGATCGAACGTTGTGAACAAGCGACTCCTACAAGTCGGTTGGTGCGCCTGCGCAGTAGAATCAGGAAGTGTCGGGGGCAGCGTGAGCCTCCCACGCGTTACTCCTCGACACTGAGGGGTCGAGCTGCGCAGGTGAAAAGATGCGACTGCTGTTACCTCAAGTACCGGAGGGGACTTGTGCTATGTATGACTTAGTCCTCACTGCAGCCGGCTTGTGGGAGGCAAGAAACAGCGTTCGTGACAGGGGAGGGTTGAATTGGATGATACGAAATTGGGATGGGAGAAAAATATAGAAAAAATGGGAGAAAAAGTGGATCAAAAAAAATATAAATAGATTCCTTACCTGAGATCAGATGGTATCCAAATGGTTTATTACAATTCCCGATCGCCATTCAAAAAAATCGCTCATTTGATTGATCCATCGTGTATACAGTAAAAACACATATTCGTCGCGGCTCCGAGGCTCCAGAGTAAACTCTGGTAGACCCCGGTTACATGAGTGAGAAGTAAAATGTGGAGTGCAGGTTTTTTTTCCCCATTCATTTTCATTGAGTCCAATCCAAAAGGGTGATTTACCATCTGGGAGACGATAGGGGGCGCTTTTTTCACATCTGAGCGCCTGGGGTGACTGGATCTCCAACGGTAAGGATGCTTGATGCAATATGATTTCAGATCGCTAATAAAAAAAAATATATATATATATATTCTCGTGAGTGGGCATTCAACCCGCGGGGGGTAAACACGAGAAAACTCGTGGATGGCATTCAAAGTGTTAAACAGGTAGCGAGGAAGCGATTTGCGACTGATCTCAAAATGAGATTAGATTCAAATGTATTGTCATTATACAGCACAAGTGCAATAGTAACATACAATGTGATGAAACCCAGACATCAATCGCGTTCAGTATTGACATTACTAAATGAGATGTCATGCTAATAAGTCCTACTAATAAACATTATGTCATGTTCTACAGTAGGACTTACTACTATAATACCTAATAAAACAAGTCATTAGAATAATAGAAGCCTACTTTGCTGGAACGATTAATTTTGCACATATACAGTATGTGTGTGTGTGTGTGTGTGTGTGTGTGTGTGTGTGTGTGTGTGTGTGTGTGTGTGTGTGTGTGTGTGTGTGTGTGCTTGTGCGCTGAGGCTGCCTCACTAAGCCTTTTCTCCACATTTATTTAGTTCTAGCAATAGGAATAAATCAAACCAACAATAAATATAGAGAAGAAGACAGTATATGGCATATTAATACAGTATATTCCACTATACAGTAGCTATATCCGCGGTGATCGGTTTAGTTCTTATTTATTTAGTTTGCAGTGTGTGTGCGTAATGCTCACGATGCCTCATTGAGTCAGGACTATAAATGCAAAACGTAATTGTTAATGATACAAATATTGTCGTATTTATAATCATTATAGTTACTTACTGCCTTTTCGAGTTTGTAAATCCTACATAAATCCTACAACGAATTTACAATACAAAGCCATTCGAGAATGCTGAATAAGTACGTACTGTAAATCGAGTTACACAGGAATTCCTTGGTAACTTTCACGTATGTCCGTTCGAGAATGAGGACCATTGTTTATAATGACTTGCATATATCTACTGTACTGTGAATGGGTGACAATTTTACATTTAAATAGCAGGTGGGCGTTCTTGCCAGTAAACTGCAGCAAAGATTGGCTTCTTTAGGAATAGAGCCAGCTTCCCAATAATTAGAAGAAAGAGAGTCGTTGAAGCAGTTTTCAAGTCTGTGTTGGACTACGGAGATGTAATTTACAGACATCATTACAGGATGCGGTGGCTTCCACTCTTATGCCGTTAGATTCTGTATATCATTCAGCCATTAGATTTGTCGCCGGTGATGGTTAATGTACTCACCATTGTGACCTGTATAGTAGAGTTGGATGGTCCTCCCTTGCAGAGAGGCGAGAGTTACAGTACATTCAATGGCATCTGTTTCTAAATAAAGCCATAATTGGAGATTGACCAAATTATATAACTTTGCTATTTCATAGTTCATACTGAACTTGGGAAATCTGCTCTTAACTTCTGTGCTCCTGACATGTGGAACATCATTCAACAAACTCTAAAACTCAATATTTCTGTATAATTTGGTCAGTTTAAATCCCTAATCACCAACCATACCACTATAATCTGCTGTTGTTTTAATTTATTTTACATACTCTATTATGTTTTGCATTTATTGTATATTTATTGTATTAAATAAAGATTGGATGAACTTGGGTGTTTCCACTATATATTTTGTGAACATGTATTTTCCACTCTCAAGAACATGTTCAGTATGCATGGCCCACAGACACATATGGTTGGTGCAATTTGGCATTTGAAAAAGATCTGACTGGCAAGTGGAAGAGTGAGGACAACTTAAAGGTTCCCCATGGTAGCCGTTAACATGGATTAGAGTTGTTCCGATACCGATACCAGTATCGGAAATGCCGCCGATACTGCCTAAAATGCTGGTATCGGTATCGGCGAGTACCCTCTAATGTTGCGCTCCGATACCATATGACGTCATTTATCAACAACACTGCAGACGTTGGGCTCTGTAGATATACCCTACTCGCTGAGTGAGCATTATAAAACAAACGTGTGCTTAATCGACCGTGAATTAAAGTGTCAATTTCCATTTTAACAGCAGAGCAGATACTTTCTTAAAATGCCATCGTCCCGGCAGAGCGCTGTTGACGGGGAGCTCTGATGTTATTAGCATTAGCTGAACAGCTAACCGAAAGCTAGCATTAACTAACGTTAAAGGTTTAGCCATAACGTTACCTTGGCTAAAGTTGGGGCTATTCATAATCCAGCAATAATGGCTGCAGACCTGCAAGCAAAGTACAGCAAGTTGGCAAAGGAGTATTCCAAGTTAAATCACAATGTCACCAGTAACGTTAGTCTTTCCTAGCTCATGGTAACGTCGTCATTGCACAATTGCACGTCGCGTACACAATTAATGACATGTTGCGGACAGCCATATCGGCGACAATGTTTAGCTTTTAGTGCCAAATGATAAGAGTCTGAGGCGGAGTCTCAAAAGAGAATGTTGAATATTTATTGTGCAAAAATCACAACAACAGAGCCTCTGCTACTTCAACGGAGCCTTCTTGTGGAAGCAAGTGCAGCAACGAATGTCCGTGTGGAACTAATGTGCCAACAACAACCTTTCCGTGGGTGAACTCATTGAGAGTTTTCAATTACTGATACTAATACTAATCTATACAATCACCTGTTGTTGAATAAATACCATTACTTTATAGTTATTACTAAAAAACAGTATATATAAAACAGTAGCTGTATTTATAAAAAAAAAAAAAAAAAAATTATAATTTATATAATTTTATTTTTTATTTTTTTTAATGTATGCACTGGTATCGGATAAGTATCGGTATCGGCCGATACCCAAAGCTTAGGTATCGGAATCGGATCGGAAAGGAAAAAATGGTATCGGAACATCTCTAACATGGATACAAGGTGACTGGTGGGGATGGGCACGAGTAATGTCTTCCCAGATTGAGTACTTGCATAATAGTGTAGTGCTCCAGTAATTGTTTAGGGAAATCTATTTTTAGAACGGATCATCAATAGTGTTGCAGCAGTAATAACGAGATATTGCGCAGATTCACACGCACGCACGCACGCCCGCCCACACACACACACGCTACCGATTTTATTGTGTCTCACTCGTGGAAATTCACAAACACGAACCACTGTTTTTATCTTTTAGATAATGCTGATTGCTGAGGCTTGTTGCTGTGCTACAAACATTTCACAATAACGCTAGCTAGGAGGCTGGATATAGGACATTAGCTCTCCATGCTCCACAGTTTCCAGTTGTTGTCTTCCGGCAAAAGCTCACACCTTGCAGGATTTCAGAGCCAGATTTCTGTTTCAGTGGCAATGTTGGAGGTAACCAAATACATTTATTTGTTTAAGAAAAGCACCCTTGGCGAGTACTCAAGTAATCGATGACACACGCCCATCCCTAGTGACTGGTACTGTATAGAGTGAGCAACATACTGTTGGTGATGTGATCTTTGCCATATTTTGAAGAAGATATTGAAGGAGAAAATGTACTGAACCAAGATCAGTCTGTGCTGATCCCACTCCACTAGATGTGTTCTGGCGCTGGCGATGAGAGGAGGAAAGAGCTGGCTTGCAATTTAGGTGCCACCTGAGCACAAGGGACAGAAATTAATCTATTTTACTGAATCAGCATTTAGGAGAGACCAGTATATCACTGCTAATCAATTTACTGCCACAGTGACCAAAGGCTGGCAGAGCCACAAATCAGAACAGACAATGACTTTATAGTGATTAGATTTGCCTACTATAGATCAGGTCCAGATTATCTTGTCCCCGTTATAGATATAATGGAAGGGTGATTATATGTTCCCAACCTAAATCGGCAACTTAATTGACATGTATTCAAGACATGCTAAAACGTTGACATGGTTGAATAACCTCTGACACATGGCCAAGGAATCGTCCTACTAACACTAAAATCTACATCAGGAAAGTAAGACTGTGATGGGAATTGAGTTGATTTCTACCACTCAATGGATGGCAAGAGAGAGAGACAGATAGCGAGCGAGAGACAGACAGACCGGTTTATAGGACAGCAATAGAGAAATTAGTACATTTCCACCACTTAATAATGAACAAAAGAGAGACACACTCACACACACACACACACACACACACACACACACACACACACATACACATACACATACACACACACACACACACACACACACACACACACACACACACACACACACACACACACACACACAAATTATAAAATATATATATTATATAATTATACTTGTAGTTGTATTATCTGCGAGACATCGCCACCACGCAACAAGTCAAAATGCTTGCTATCTTCAAACAGCTCCTGTGTGTATACTCTGCTTTGGTCAAATCACATTCAGCATGCCCTCAGCAGGGTATATCTGCGGCTCTGCAGATATACCCTACTCCCTCAGCTAGCCCCTTTCGTGACTGCGATGCAAGCCAGGGGCTCGAATACGCATCGAATCAATGTTATAAGACATTGATATCAGGAGCTATCTGTAGCTACTGCTAGCCGGCTAGATAATGTTAAGACAACGCATCAGTGAACTATTTAGTTTACTGGGTCATTTCGTTTTTAACAGGGAGCTAACGTGAGCTAACGTGAGCTACCTAGCTAACGGAGGTATCATGCACTACTAGACTATTGCTGGAGCATTTGTTGATATCAGGAGCTATCAGTAGCTCGCCAGCTAGATACCGTTAGACAATGCCTCATGTATTAAACTAAAAGTTAATAGTTGACTGGGTGATTTTGTTTAAACAGTAACGATAGCTAGGTAGCTAACGTTAGCTCACAGAGGTCGCATGCACTAGAGCAGACTATTGCTGCAGCTTGTTGACACGGGTTTGGGAGGGGTAGGGGGAGGAGGAGGAGGGGCAGTGCACTGCAGCTTTGTGTGCTTGAGAGAGAAGTCACAGAGTGAGAACTCCGCTAAGAATTGGATCATGTTTTTCGATCGGTTTTCACGATCGGCGAAAATGAAGCATTATCGGTATTCACCGATCTCATATTTATACTGAAAATCAGCCGATACCGATCGCTGGCCGATCGATTGGGGCATAATAATAATAATAATTCATTCAATTTATATAGCGCTTCTCAATAACCCGAAGTCGCTGACAATAGTCGGGAGCAAGAGTACAAACAAAGAAACAAAAGCAAAGAAACAAAAACAAAGAAACAACAAAGAAACAAAAACAAAAGGAACATGAGACCATGGGGGGAACAGGGAAGACATCATGATAGCACAAAAAAGACTGGAGACAGACATCAATCAGGTTATGGGTGGGGGGGGGGGGTTGAAGGCAAGGGAGAACAGGTGGGTTTTGAGGCGAGCTTTGAAGGTGGAGAGTGTAGGGGAGTCTCTGATGGACTGGGGGAGGGAGTTCCAGAGTCGGGGTGCAGTACGAGAGAAGGCCCGATCTCCAAAGTTTTTAAGCTTGGATGTCGGGACAGTGAGGGAGGCAGTGGAGGAGGACCGGAGGGAACGGGTGGGGCGGTAGGGAAGAAGGAGATCAGTCAGGTAGGGGGGGGCCAGGCTGTGGAGGGCTTTGAAGGTGAGGAGTAGTGTTTTAAAGTTTATGCTGTGTTTGATCGGGAGCCAGTGGAGGGAGTGGAGGACAGGAGTGATGTGTTCGCGGGACCGGGTGTTAGTGAGGAGGCGGGCGGCTGAATTTTGGACCATTTGCAGTTTATGGAGGGAGCGGGAGGTGATACCAGTGAGGAGGGAGTTGCAGTAGTCCAGGCGGGAGGAGATGAAGGCGTGAATGAGGGATTCAGCAGCAGGGGGGGAGAGGCAGTGATGGATTTTTGCAATGTTGCGGAGGTGAAAGTATGATATTTTTACGATGGAGCGGACGTGGGGGTCAAATGAGAGGGTGGGGTCAAGGAGGACACCAAGGTTTCAGACTAGGGGGGAGGGGGTGATGGTGGAGTCGTTGATGGTGAGTGTGATGGGTCCGGATCTGGTGAGGGTGGTTTTGGTGCCAATAATGAGAAGTTCAGTCTTGTCACTGTTCAGTTTGAGGAAGTTGTGAGTCATCCAAGTTTGGAGTTCCGTAATGCAGGATTCGATGTGACTGAGGGGTGGGCTGTGGGGGGATTGTGTACTGATGTAGATTTGGGTGTCGTCAGCGTAGCAGTGGAAGTTGAGGTGGTATTTACGGATGATGTGACCAAGGGGGAGAATGTAGCAGATGAAGAGCAGGGGGCCAAGGACTGAGCCTTGGGGGACCCCCTGTGTGACTGGGGAGGGGGAGGAGGTGTGGCCAGAGAGGGAGATGAATTGTTGTCTGTCTGTGAGGTAGGAGGAGAACCAGCCAAGTGCTGTGCCCTCAACACCCAGTTGTGGGCATCCCTAGTTTCTGGTGATGAAAGGAGGGTGGGATGGGGGATTAGAGATCCCTAAAAAAAGTCAGATGCGGAGAACCCCAAGAAGACCCATGAGCTCGGAAAACCTTCATTATTCTAATGTTCTAATGTAGTGTTTCCCAAACTCTTTATCAGTAGTTTATAAATGTATGTGTTTTTTTTTTTTTTATTATTATCTTTTCCCCGATTCTTTTTCTGTTTTTTCTCCCATTCCAATGTTAGTTGTCATGCCAATTCCCAATCCCCTTCCTGGTCATTGCGCACTCTACCCCCTACCATCGGTCCGGGAGGGCGGAGACTATCACATGCTTCCTCCGACATGTGTACCCAGCCCACCGTTTCTTTTCACCTGGCAGCGCGGACTCTCACTGGGAGAGTGTAACGTGTGGAAGGTCACACTACCTCTCCTAGATCCTTCCCTTGCTGTGCAGGCGCCCCGACCGAACTGTAGGAGTCGCTGTTTACAACGACCAGGACCCACCCTCGCCGGGTTTCCCATCCGCTAACACTGCCAATTGTGTTAGTATGGACGGTCGGCCAACCCGGAAGCACCACAGCTGGATTCGATCCCACTGTCTCTGTGGTGGTAGACAGACGCTTAGTCCGCTGCACTACCCGGCCGCCCTATAAATGTATGTTATGGCAATTCATGATGTATTTTTGTAAGTTTGGGTCCCGGGGAAACACCAAATTTCTCTTTTGGGTCTCGAGCTGAAAAAGTTTGGGAACCCCTGTTCTAATGTAATGACGATGCTGTTGCTGAGTTAGCCAAGAACCCTGCTGTGACCTCCTTCTGCACATTAACACAAAATCCCCATGGCCGGAGTGGCCGCAGAAAAAATAGGCTACACAAAACTATGCTGCACAGACACAGAAGATCAACAGAGAGAACATCAGGGAGACAGATATAGGACACAACAAATATCAATTTTCATTTTTCTTACTGTATGAATTTGAATGAGCTCTGTGTGAGAAGTAATAACAATGGAAGGTAATCCCAGATTGAACTGAGGCGAAGTCCAGGAAGTTGAAATACTGTAATTACCTCATCGATATGCTTACCTACTACAAAAGACTAAATTACCACCTCAAATCTCTGCTGCCTGTGTTCACAGTACGAGACAGTGTTAGTGAAGGTAAGACTGTGGGGCATTTATGTTATAGTTGTTCTGAAGTACAGGACTTTGGAAAATGTATGGAATTCTTCTACAAATAAAACAGAAATTATGTATTAAAGAAAATACGTTCCAGTGGATGAAACAACTGCATACTCTAAAATGAGTGCTGTTGTTATGTATAGAACACACGTCGACAACGTGTGGTCGACAACTGCAGAGAGGGTCATGGATTTACATGGCTCAGTGCAGCCAAACGCCACACAACAGCCACAAAATCACAAAATCACACACAAAAGACATCCGTAATTCTGAGGACTCAGAGCTGGTATCATCATCATTATCACCTCCAACCCCTTTCCCAACGGTCCACAGCAGAAGACCCAAGTGGGCTTCTCATCTAATATTCAATCATCAAACAAATCCATCTCACCCGGCCCCTATCGTTGACGAGTCTGGAGGGAATGGGACCCCCACCTTAACACATTCATTGCCAAAAACGAGATAATACGTTTTTGGACCATTTGATCTTTTTACTTTGATCCCCGCTCTACAGACCTTCCAGGAGCGATCTGCATCATTTAGGCACGTCTCCACGCATTAGAACTGCATTCTGATCGACTATGACCAGGTGGTCCGTGTCTGAACTGCAATGGCTTGGGGGTTGATAGTCAGCTTCACTTTCATTTTCTCCTAGGTTTAATTCACATTGCTCGCCTCGGAATTCCGTTGCATACGCGTATTTGACCATCGAAACGTGTATAGACATATACGCTGGTAATCGAGATGGCGATGCGATCACTTGGAATTATTCTTATTGGAATACCTTCCGGCTAAGGTAAGGTACATCCTATGTCTATTTTACCGAATCTGAAACATGTTTTTCTAACAAGTCCTGTGTTTCACGGGACAAAAAACATGGTCGGCAAACACGATCAGAGTTTTGAGTTGAAACGACCCCCCCCCCCCCCCCCTTGATGATTTTGTGATGGTATATATATACATGTCATATACCTTTGATTTGGGAGTATTTGGAGTTTCATGGGATCAGCCAGAACGGTTTGGGCTTATTGCACATTGCGTTTTATCTCGCGATCTATGAAAAAATACTGGATTATCTTGGAAATGCGCGATGTTTAGCGTGTAATAAACTACAGACTATTGGAAACAAACTGTGGAAACAAACTATTATTCCCATCTTGCACTACAAGTAACGTTTGTCAAAATGAGCCACACCATGTCCCCACAGCTGTAATACAGAACACCCACACAGCTTCGCAAACATAGTGAAGCGACAGCGGAAACGACTATAAGGCTGGCACCCTCACAACACAACGCGCAAAGAGTGTGGCAGTCAAAGTGTTAAAAGAGGGAGTAATGATCAAACCGCTGTCCCTGCTGAGGACCATCCTGTGTGTGACAGCTAAACACTCTCCCCGATTAATCAAGGCCAGCAATGTGCCATTAAAGGGGAACAACAGCCTTTAAATGTATATTGTTTAGGGGGAACTACAACATATTAGGACAAAAAAGCCTGCTTTGTACTCATGCCTGTGCATTCATCGAGAATGTGCTTCAAACATTTTGGGGAGAGTGTCATCAAAGTAATCTCGCCAGGCAGCTCAATGAGGAAATGAATGGAGCGCGAAATTACAGCTAAATTAAAACTTAAAATACAGGCTGAGTACCATTTTCTGGAGGAGGAAACGCTTGTAAGCTAGGACAGGTATAACTTACATTTCTGAGGTTGGTAGTATTGGTTGGTAGTATTTTCATGTAGCCATTGAATTTGTGAGCTTACTCTCTGAAAAGCATGCAGCGTGGCTGGAGTACACAAGCGGTGCTCTCATCAATTTCGCCATTTGCTTTTTGTTTACAGATTTGGAAGTCATGCTTACAAGTGCTGTTTAGAGTTGAGAATTTTTTTGACATTTTTAGTTAGGAAATGCACATTGAGAGTAACGCAAAATGTATCAAGCTGCAACCGTGCAGTAAAACAAGCCCTGACTTCGCTTTGGTCGTGAGCTCACAAACTCAATGCACACTGGAAAACTAACAAACTCGGAAATATAAGATATACCTGCCCTAGGTTAGAAACTTTTCATCTTCCAGAAAATGGTGCTTTGCCTATTATTGAATATGTATTCGCTGTAATTTCACGCTCCATTCACTTCCTTGTTGAACTGCCTGGTGAGATTACTTTGATGACGTTCTCTCCAAAAGAGTTTGAAGTACGTTCTCGATGAATGCGCAGACGTGAGAACAGTGTGGGTTTTTTTCTAACATGTTGTAGTACCCCCTAAACCACATGTGTCAAACTCGAGGCCCTGCCTGGCGCGTTCATCCGGCCTGCAGACTGAATTTGCTTTATCAATTCATTTTCACCCGTTGCCTCTCATAGGTGCAATTCAACTGGCCTGTGATAGAAATCGGTCTCCCTGCGTGGCAATACAAATGCTGTTTGCTTTTACAAGTTTGTCAGTAATCTCTTTTCACTTGACTCAAGCCGTGGTAAAACTATTTTACAATTGTACAAATGTATTGCTAATTCGTCATACCTACTCTGAAATCCAAATCCTTCAATCACAAAGTTATTGGTTTTGCACAAGATACTGTAAGTTAAAGCTACAGTAGAAAGAAATGCTGAGGTGAGAGATGTTTTCTGTGTGTTGCTTGTGTGTGACTGTGTGCATTCCACTTTGGACACTTTTGACATGTACAGTAGTGTAGTAGATTTCTCTGTCCAAACTGTCCAACTATTATGGAAATATGGGTATGTTTGATGAGACTTGAGTTCCATAGGTTAACGGCTCCGGAAAGAGGTTGGATTGGGTGTAGGACCAGTGCATACACATTTTAGAATAGTCTGAATGTTCTCCCCAACAGGTAGTTAAAATACATGGATTTTAGAAGTCTCATATTAGTAAATCCCTAAAAGCTTTTTATAATAGACCACAAGTAAAGTGACTGATAGAGTATGCACTATTTGGTCTGACCAACCTGCACCTGGAGTAAAGGATAATCTCTCCCTGATTAAGCAACCCCCCAGGAGAGCATTATATGTAAAATAAGACAGGATACTAGCTCAGGTTGATCGGCCAGCTTTGAAATTAGAACAAAAGACTGTTTACCAAAACAGGACGCTGAATAGAGCTGGCAGCAAACGCCCAGTTGTTACAATTTACAGGCCGCAGCTGTCTATAGAAACGCTGAGAGCGGCCACCCAGTCTGGGGGGTCGTATAGATCAGGGGTTCCCAAACTTTTCAGGCCAGGGCCCAGAAAATAAGGCGTCAGAGAGCCGCGGCCCAATGCACATCGTCAGGCTTTTTTTTTTTTTTTTTTTCTCCAGTCGACCGATTTTTTAAGCCAAATATCACTTCAATCCTATTAAGTTAGTTCAAGTTAGTTATTCATTTATATGTGCTATTTATGAGAGGGCTAACTTGTTGCAAAATAATAATGATAATAATAATAGCCTCATTAAAATACTATTGTTGCTTCGGTTGTTTTCAGCGTTTTATGTGCATAATCTGTTATTTAGTTTGAAATGTTCGTTGAAATAAGTAGATTTTTCGTTTTTGTTTATTTATTAAGTTAATATAAAACCATATAGTCACATTTTAGAATACAATAGAATAGAATTTTAGAATACAACTAGAAACACTGTCCTGGCCTGCTTCTAAGTTCAGTGGCCTGACAAAAAAAAATAAAAAATCATCTCGCGGCCCACCCGTGGCTGCTCGCGGCCCACCTTTGGGTCGCGACCCCGACTTTGGGAACCACTGGTATAGATAGGGCACAGAGCTTCAAAGGAGGTTTCAGATAACACCGGCAGAAAACGCCTCTCCTGGTTTGCAGGGAGAGAGTCACAGCGGCCAAACTAATAAGAATACACTAATTCAGTGATAATGTACTTGTTCCATTGGTGTAAAGTCTAAATCAATCAGTAAAAACAGTTATAAAATAGTGTATTCATCTTTACAAAGTATAGTCAAGCTATAGAAATCAATCTGTTTACAATATTGAACTGATATTCGTATGGTCTAAAACAGGTTTAAGCATCAAATTAACTTCAAAGATATTAACCTAGATTACAGAAAGTAAAACAGTTTGTCTTATAAACCCACAATAGGTTTAATCTATGTTTAGGATTCGGTGGAAAGACTAAATGAGATGTTTAATCAAAATAAGCATTAATCTTTGATTGATAAATTGATAAATCTAATGCGGATACATTTAAACGCTAAACTAAATAATTCTCTAATCAAAAAACAGCCTGCCCTGTAAAAATTGCATCTAGCAAAGATATTTCCTTATAAGGTAATATCCGGCGTTAGGCCTGGTTCAAAATGACCGAGTATGCGCCTCAGCCAATCAGAATCTCTCTCTTCTAAAGAGGTCCTCCCCTCTGACGTAAGACCTCAAGGGGAGGAGGAAAGGCTTTAAAGATTAGCACTCTAGGGAGAGAGAGCAGAACGAACGCAACAACACACACACGCTTTCTTGAGCCCAGACAGAGACCCACAGGAGGACGGCAGCAGGAACAGAGAAGAAGACGCTCTTCAAACCAGATTCCTTTGTTGACACCAGGCAACAAGTTCAAGTTCTTTAATAGTTGTCATACAGAAGTACAGAATACTTTCATACAAAATGCTTCTTACTGTTACGCTCCAGAGACTGTGCTAGACAAGATAGTATCAAATAACATAATATAGCATGTAATTTAGAAGAAAAATGAGGTCACAGTGTTCGGTATAGACATATGTACAATGTTCTGAGTTACCATATAATATACAATACTATGCAGTGTACTAATGTACAGTACTATCTAGTGCAAAGCAGAAATGGGATGAGGTACAATTTTAGGTACAATTTACAGTAAGGTGTATGAGTTGTAGTGCAATCCTTCATCAATAAATATAAAGTGTGGGGAGTGGGTGCTACAGTGTGTTTGTTTAAAGTGGGTGTGTGCTATAAAGTGTGTGGAGTGGGTGCTACAGTGTGTTTGTTTAAAGTGAGTGTGTGCGTGTGGATGTGTGTGCTATGTGCGTTTGGTGGTTGTTGTTGTGTAGTGTTCATTCATTGTTCGTTTAGCAGCCTGATGGCCTGGGGATAGAAGCTTCTTCTGAGTCTTTCTGTGCTCGCCTTGAGACTCCGGTATCGCTTGCCTGACCGCAGCAGTTCAAAGAGGCAGTTGTTCGGGTGACTGGAGTCTTTAATGATTCTCTTAGCCTTGCCCGTGCAACGCTTGTTGTAAATGTTCTGGAGGGTGGGGAGCCCCCCTCCAATTGTGCGTTCGGCTGAACGTGTCACTCTTTGTAGTCTGCTTCGGTCTTGTGCAGTGCTATTCCCAAACCAGGAGGTGATGTTGCCGGTCAAGATGCTCTCTATTGTACATGAGTAGAAGTTCTTAAGGATCTTCTGACTGACTTGGAACTTCCTTAGGCGCCTGAGGAAGTAGAGGCGTTGTCGTGCCTTCTTCACAACACTGTCAATGTGTGTGGTCCATGTCAAGTCCTCGGATATGTAGGCTCCGAGGTACTTAAAGCTGTTGACTCTCTCAACCGGTGCCCCGTCGATGCTGAGGGGGCTGTAGTCCTTGACCCCCGACCTCCTGAAGTCCACAATCATCTCCTTTGTTTTGCTGACGTTCAGGGAGAGGCTGTTTTCCTGGCACCATCCCGCCAGGACCTTGACCTCTTCCAGGTAGGCCCTCTCGTCGTTGGCAGAGATCAGGCCCACCACCACTGTGTCGTCAGCAAATTTGATGATTGTATTGCTACTCCGCTGAGCCACACAGTCGTGTGTGTACAGGGAGTAGAGGAGGGGACTCAGAACACAGCCCTGGGGGGCCCCTATGTTGAGGGTGATGGATGAGGAGGTGCAGTTGCCTGCTCTCACCACCTGGGGTCTGCCAGTCAGGAAGTCCAAGACCCACTGGCAGAGGTCATAGCCCAAGCCCAGGTCCCTGAGCTTGGCTATGAGTATGGAGGGGACTATGGTATTGAATGCCGAGCTGTAGTCGATGAATAGCATTCTCACATAGTTCCCCTGCCTCTTGTCCAGGTGTGATGCTGCTGTGTGCAGCACATGGGCTATGGCGTCCTCCGTGGACCTGTTGGGGCGGTATGCAAATTGCAGGGGGTCCATGTTGATGGGGAGGGAGGAGCAGATGTAGCCCTTTACTAGCTTCTCAAAGCACTTCATGGCTATGGAGGTGAGAGCTACAGGGCGGTAATCGTTGAGGCAAGCAGGCTTGGATTTTTTGGGTACAGGGATAATAGTGGACTTCTTCAGGCAGGTGGGGATGACAGCCTGTTCTAAGGACAGGTTAAATATGTCAGTGAATACTGGGGCCAGTTGGTCGGCACAGACTTTTAGGACGCGGCCGGGGATGCCGTCCGGACCTGCTGCCTTCCTGATATTCACTTTTTTAAAGGTCCGCCTCACCTCATGCTCTGTTACCCTGAACACTGCGCCTCCATCAGCAGCCGACCCCCCCCCCCCCCCCCCCATTGCCGTGGCTTGTGAGCTGGTGGCCTACATTGACCATTCCTTTAGTAACTTCCTTTTGATTAGTCTGAAACAAAGAGCTGAGGGCATAGTCTCATGGTATCTTTGTTTCATTGTACGTTTTGAATTCAAGCCTTTGTTATTTCACTTTTGCTTGTGAAATAAAAAGCGGATTTTGGACATTAGCAAACTCTCATCGTCTTCATTTCATTCTCCTGCTCCGCCGTCGTTACAAGGCCATGCTTGGCCTTTTTAAAGTAAAAGGGAATTAGTAAATGGACAGACACAACGCAGAGTATCATAGCTGGTTCTTAATATAAGAACCAAGGACCCTTTTTACTTCAGTAGCACACAGCATGCAATTCTCCAGGGCAGACGTTTCTCAGAGATATGGAAATACTAAGCTTGGTTTAGGTGAGGGGTAGCTCCTAGGTAGAGCAGGGGCATGACGCAGAAATACTGAGCTTGGTTTAGGTGAGGGGTGACTCCTCGGTAGAGCAAGGGCATGACGCAGAAATACTGAGCTTGGTTTAGGTGAGGGGTGGCTCCTAGCTAGAGCTTGGTTTAGGTGAGGGGTGGCTCCTAGGTAGAGCTTGGTTTAGGTGAGGGGTGGCTCCTAGGTAGAGCTTGGTTTAGGTGAGGGGTGGCTCCTAGGTAGAGCAGGGGCATGACGCAAAAAATACTAAGCTTGGTTTAGGTGAGGGGTGGCTCCTAGGTAGAGCTTGGTTTAGGTGAGGGGTGGCTCCTAGGTAGAGCAGGGGCATGACGCAGAAATACTAAGCTTGATTTAGGTGAGGGGTGGCTCCTAGGTAGAGCTTGGTGTAGGTGAGGGGTGGCTCCTAGGTAGAGCAGGGGCATGACACAGAAAGCCTACCTCCTCTACCTGTGTATGGAAGATCATACATTAAAATACTTTAACCTATAATTGCTAATCAAACTCTTGTGGGTGAATAATTAATTAATGCTTAATAGGTATTATTAGTGTGAGGTTTTGTCCGCTGCTCACCTACTCGCTCTGTTCCTTTAAGCCTACTCGCTCTGTTCCTTTTAGTTTTCAGTTAATTAATTGCATTCTCCTCTTCACACGCTTCTTCCTGTAGACGCCGTTTGATTGGTGCTTCCCCAACCACACGCTTGTCAATCTCATCCCGCAGCTGTCACAGCTTGTCATTAAGCATTCCTTTTGATTATATATACCCCGATTCCCCATCAAGTGTTGTTGGATCGTTTTGATATATTATCTGCATTTGCCGTTTCTTCATTGCCTGCTGTTCCCTGTGTTTGCCTCCCAGGACACTCAAGAAGTATTCCGCTTGGACAACCCGCTCCCCGTAACGACGCGCTCGCCCTGTTTGATTCTGCTCTCTTTACGCACAGCGCCTGGGTGAGTTTTGCAAGACAGTCTTTTGACCCTATCGTTTTTCGTGTGTGTAAACACTGAAGAGATCCTGCTTTTTGTTCAGACTGTCACTCACCCTGTGCCTGCTTTTTGGATTGTTCATGTGGGATGATATTTGCTTGAACTTTGCTCACTGTGTGTATTCACACCGAAGATAACATCACTTGGATTATTATTGGAACATCGCTCACTGTGTGTAGTCACACCGAAGATATTATGACTTGGATTATTATTGGGACATCGCTCACTGTGTGTATTCGCACCGAAGATTCTATCACTTGGATGTTAGTTGGGACATTGCTCACACTGTGTATTTACACCGAAGATTCAGTCACTTGGATTATCTGTTTGGGACAAGTCACTTCACCTGTCACCTGTCTGTTCCCAACTGTACTCTGAGCTAACCTGCTCTCTCTCTCTCTCGGTCCCGTTACCACCTCGGAGAGCTGCCGAGAGGATTCTGCAGAGCGGCTCTGACTTCACTGTCAGATTCCTCAGACGAACCTTCCCGGGAGAGGCTGCAGAGCAGCAACATTCTTCTAATGCTTGTATCCCAGTCTTTGTCTGTTTTCAACCAAGTTCTTGCTGCTATTTTGTGAAATAAAACAAGCCCTAGTTTTTGGCAAACTCTGAAACAACTCTCTTTGTGTCGTTAGCGTTTGGGGTCGGTGTCAAACCATAACATTTAGCTTGCAAATTCATCATTATTTTATGTAATTAACTTCCCATACCTACAATATAATAATAATATATATGTGAAATAATTGTTTTGCGCTAGACCAGTGAAAGCAAGGTGAGAGATGTTTTGTGTGCGTAGCACACAGCATGCAATTCTCCAGGGCAGACGTTTCTCAGAGATATGGAAATACTAAGCTTGGTTTAGGTGAGGGGTAGCTCCTAGGTAGAGCAGGGGCATGACGCAGAAATACTGAGCTTGGTTTAGGTGAGGGGTGACTCCTCGGTAGAGCAAGGGCATGACGCAGAAATACTGAGCTTGGTTTAGGTGAGGGGTGGCTCCTAGCTAGAGCTTGGTTTAGGTGAGGGGTGGCTCCTAGGTAGAGCTTGGTTTAGGTGAGGGGTGGCTCCTAGGTAGAGCTTGGTTTAGGTGAGGGGTGGCTCCTAGGTAGAGCAGGGGCATGACGCAAAAAATACTAAGCTTGGTTTAGGTGAGGGGTGGCTCCTAGGTAGAGCTTGGTTTAGGTGAGGGGTGGCTCCTAGGTAGAGCAGGGGCATGACGCAGAAATACTAAGCTTGATTTAGGTGAGGGGTGGCTCCTAGGTAGAGCTTGGTGTAGGTGAGGGGTGGCTCCTAGGTAGAGCAGGGGCATGACACAGAAAGCCTACCTCCTCTACCTGTGTATGGAAGATCATACATTAAAATACTTTAACCTATAATTGCTAATCAAACTCTTGTGGGTGAATAATTAATTAATGCTTAATAGGTATTATTAGCTTGCAAATTCATCATTATTTTATGTAATTAACTTCCCATACCTACAATATAATAATAATATATATGTGAAATAATTGTTTTGCGCTAGACCAGTGAAAGCAAGGTGAGAGATGTTTTGTGTGCGTGTGTGTGTGTATTCTACTTCGTTTTCCAATAGTCCAGGACCAGTTTAGCCTACAATTGCTAATCTTACACACTTGTGTGGGTGAATATGGTAATAAATCCTAATATATGTAATTTAAATGTGTAAAAAATAAATCTATAATAAATAAGCCAATTATCCATAAGTGATGCCTCCTTACCCGTCATTTTATTTATAAATTTTTTATTATTATTAGCATTTTTACAGCTTTTCTGGTCATGTAGGACTGACAGAGGAGAGGGAGAACGGGAAGACAAATATTGCCGGGAGCAGGAGGCGAACCCGGGGCGGCCGCGTAGGTGTGCAAGGCACTATGGGGTGTGCCACGAGGGCGCCCCTTACCCGCATTTTAAATTGACCTCATTGTATTAATTGAGATGCTGAATGAATAGAAGTGCATTTAAATCAACATATTGAGCTGGTATTCACAAATTGAATAGATAAACCAATTAAGTGATAAATGACCAATTAAGCTAATGACCTCAAAGAAATTCACCTTTTTAGGTATTATTATGTGTCCGGTCCACAAAATCATCTGTATTTTTCATTTCGGCCCCCTTGGTAATTGAGTTTGACACCCGTGCCATAAATAATATAAATTTCACCAAAATGGCTGTTGTTCCCCTTTAAGAGGCTAAATGACTTAATTTAATTAATTAGAGTGGAAGATAATTTTCTGCGGAGAGACGGAGCTCTGCGTGCCATAAAGGTAGACAGACAGAGAAAGACAGACAGACAGACAGACAGACAGACAGACAGACAGACAGACAGACAGACATTCATACAAAGAGATAGATAAACAGAAAGAAAAACACAAAGACAAACAGACAGACAGACAGACAGACAGACAGACAGACAGACAGACAGACAGACAGACAGACAGACAGACAGACAGACAGACAGACAGAGATAGACAGACAGAGAGATGGAGATAAGACAGAGACAGATATACGGAGACAGACAGACAGATGTACAGACAGACAAGTGGGATCTGGGAGAGTGGTGGTGTTGAGGGTGGTGGTGGTGGTGGGAGGGGGGCACTGAGGCATGATAAACAACAACATATAGAGCCATTACAATGCTGAATAATTCATCTTATATGCAGGGGCTTCAGGAAAACAACAGAGAGGAAAAAACAGCCCAAGCATCCAAGGAATTATGAGGCATTTACACTGGTGAATAGACATCTTCAAACACACACACACACACACACACACACACAACACACACACACACAAACCCATTAACACTTTCTGCGCCAACAACGAGTTTACTCGTTATTGGCCGCCAGCGCTTGAGCGCCAACAACGAGTAAACTCGTTATTTGGTCCGTTTTTCTTTTTTTCCGATTTTAATATTCTATTCAATGTCACGGACCTGTATGTTGCCGTTAAAAGGCATACTGGGACCCCGAGGGTGCAGTACTGGCCAGATCCTGCCAGGTGGCAGTATCGAGAGTGCAGTAAACCCTGTTCCAGACCCTGTGTTACACTCAAATCCCTCCGGGCACAAAATTTAGACGGAGCCGAGTAGATCGCTTCATCCGACCACTTCTAAACGCATCTGGCACACTCGATCCATAAGTTGTGCCAAATTATGTCCGGGACCAGATGGACACCAATACTGAAGTCACCCGGACAATTGGAATATTCTTTTTGGAATACCCCGACCAAAGGTAAGGACTATCTGACATAAATTTCAGCTTGATCCAATAATGTTTTGATATCCATCCAGCTGATCAGCGTCTGTAGTGTTCAACACGAATGCCGTTACTGGCCATCAAATAATAATAATAATAATAATAATAATAATAATACATTTTTATTTATAAAGCGCTTTTCAGGAACCCAAAGACGCTGAGAATGAGCAAAACAAATGAACAGAGAAACAAAGAACCACAGGGAATAAGCAACAGTATGAAAACGCAGGACATACAACCACAGGTAACAAGTAACAGATACAGAGTCCAGTAGGGGAACAGTCAGGGAAGTAAGGAAACCGAGGGGAGAGCGGGGGGGGGGGGTCAGGTGAGGGAGAGAAAGTAGGGAAGGGGAAAGGGAGGTGGTAGGTTGGAGGAGGGTGGTTATGGGTAGGGAAGGTTGTATGCTTGGGAGAACAGGTAGGTTTTTAGTCGGGATTTGAAGGTGGAGAGTGAGGGAGAGTCTCGGACAGTCTGAGGGAGGGTGTTCCACAGTCTGGGTGCAGCTCGTGAAAAAGCCCGGTCACCAAAACTTTTAAGTTTGGATGACGGGACAGTGAGGGAAACAGTATTATATACATTTGATTTGGAAATAGTAGCGTCCAGGCAAGAAACACCAACGCTTATAGTAGAATACACGTAGCGCCTGGATCACTCTAAACACTCTAAACTATACTTATATTCACCACGGGAAGAAATTATCTCTTTTTTTGCTTGTTTGACGGAAGAAAGTCACTGTCAAATGACTATAGTATTCTCCATAGCTATAATATAGAATATAGATATAGCTCTAAAAACAAGGTGACGCACTCCTATCTTTAAAGCGTGGCGTAGCTAGAACGGGACCCGGCTAATCCCTGGCGCTGACTGAGTTAACCCCACGTGCAGTATCAAGGACAACATTACTGGTAAACAGGAAAGGAAGAGACTGCTCATTTCTGCCATAAACAGCACTGTTACTTTATGTCATAATGACATGACCATGTGAGAGGTCTATTGATATTCAAATGGCAGGAATCCCAACCTGAGCATGACATAAGAGTAAAATGGGCGCTGTGTGAATATGGTCAATTGGCTGATTTTCTTGCCACTAGTTTTAAATACGATTTTAAGACTCAATACAAAAAGTACATGTTAAAATGGAGATTATTTGCAGTGTACGTTAGGAACATGCACACACAAGGGACAGTGGCACACAGACACACAGAGCCTGAACAAGAGAGACACCGTACAGATTATAAGATACACCAGTGATATAGTGTCGAGGGAAGATAATTCAGCAGTGAACAGAGAGATGAAGAAGATGGAGAGATAAAGAAGATAAAGATTAGCAGCTAAAATACGTAGATGTAGAGGATAGACAGGGAGAGAGGGCATTGAGAGCGGTAGAGAGAGAGATAGAGAGCGAAGTCATAAAGAGAGAGAGAGAGCACAGATCGAGAGAGAGAGTGAGGACATCAGAGAGAGAGAGAGAGAGAGAGAGAGAGAGAGAGAGCGAGCGAGAGAGAGATAGAGAGAGCAATAGAGGGGGCAAGAGAGAAAGAGAGAGAGTAAATGATTAATGAATGGAGCTGCGAAGCGAAGCGAGGGAGGTCAGAACAGCACAGGGAAGGAGTGATGATGCAGCCTGCGAATAAAGCTAAATAACGACAACGTGAGAATGCTGCTACAGCCTGGCCCTAGATCAGATGGACAAGCTGAGGTACATTCATCTGGTTGAAGTGCCCCTTTCACATTGGAACTGCACAAGGAGAACTGTACCGGTGCAAGCTGAATATATACGGCTCACACTTACAAAGCCTCCCCTACCGTAACTGGTAGACTGATCTAGGGTCAGTGAACAAGGCCACTTTTCTATATAGACTCATTACTTCTCAACGTCAAACACTGATCCACTTGTGAAAGGAAAAGACACCTCTGACTATGGTGTACTGTGCTATCATGCGTTAACTATGTTAAACAGTAGTCTCACATTGACAGACCTATCGACAGACCTACAGGGTCTCGACACTGCGTTTTGTGCAGGACAGACGTTTGGCAGAACCCATTATCATTGTGTACTAAGGGGGGGGGGGGGAAATACTTTTCTCTGTTGTATGCTTTATCAAACCAATCACAAACAAGAAATGCTTCTTTGTCAACAATTTCAACCATGAGAGTGTAGCCTGCTGGCTTAAACATTTGTTGTTGTTGTTGTTGTTGTTGTTGTTGTTGATTCTATGGATTGGGAGTTTGAAAATGGCTGAAATGAAATTGTCGGCCAATGGGAGGCTTATGCCCATTATACCTCAGGATATGGTCAACATCCTGTGAGTCAGACTATTTGTTAACAGGGACATTATAGGCCTCCAGCATAGGTGTTAGGAACCGGTTACAGGTAGGCTAAAATGCACAACACAGGAGACAGAGGAAAGTTCAACCCCGAAGGGCATTTAATAATACGTTGCAAAAAGTTAACGCACACCAGTGCGGGCGGTGTGCAGGGCCGTAGCCAGGGTTTAGAAATTAGGGAGGTCCATTTATTTTTTTGGCCCAGACCACCATAATCGGTCGGACACCACCCACCAGTACACCATCCTTGCGTTCCCCTTAAATATGCGTACCTACTGTACTATTCCCCCAAACCACTACAAAGCTGGGTAGTAAGTGCCATGGACAAGTGGACCAGTGTACTCACTCGCTCTTGGCTGAATCTTCTTTTGGGTGGTGATGTAAAAACACCTGCATCATAGTAGGCTCAGGATGGGCAAAGTAGTCTATAGCCTGTTCATCCCTGTCTCTCTCCTCCACAACCTGGCTTGACTAGACATAAGGAGAGAGAGAGATGATTACAATTAACTGGTACATTCAGGTCCAGAATTGTTGGAATTCCCTGATAAAGATGTGCAAAAAGCTGTACAATTTAAGCAATACCATACTGGTAATGAGCAAATAGTTGTTTATTCAATTAATGCATGGAGCTGTTCCATCTTATTTCATTTGATACTAACTACTCAGTTCATACAGATTTCAAGTATCCAAATATCAATGATGAATATTGCATAAGGTTTACACAGTTAATTAGGGGTGCACCGATGTATCGGTCGGGTATCGGTATCGGCCGATAAGTGCCTTGTTGACTGCAATCGGCCTATCGGCCGATAAGCTCGAATGTGCCGATGGCAGTCGCCGATAAATATCCATCAATTTGTGTAGCGTCAAGACAAAAAAAAGTTCACTCGCGACCTGCACAACGCCGTCCCCAGTCCCCCCCCCCCACACACACACACACACACACACACACACAAGCTACTGCATCAAAGTTACTACTTATGATTAACAAGGCATTCGTTTTGTGGCATTAACGTTATATAGTTAGTGTTACACGTTCAATAACATCAGCATATTATTTACCCGAACGTAGCAAGCGTTCATACTAGCTCAGTTCCTTCCGTTGCTCACAGAGCCCTGAGTTTTACCCATTCTGCAATCTGTTAATAACGTTTTCAATCAGACACATGTATAGAAAGGCTTTGTTTTAACTTGAAACTTATTATAACATTAGTTGCAGTAAAATCATTGTGCCTCATTTAAGTCATCCTGCGGAGCTAAAAGCTAAACGTCAGCCGCGCCGCCATTGTTGTTGTTGTAGAAAAGCTCTCGTCAACTCAAAATCAATGGTGGACAAAAGCCGAAGTAAAAAATGTATACGTGCTTGCCGATTGGTGGTAACAGAAGAGGCGGGTGCAAGCGGTGTGTGACGTAATTGGCAGAATCGACTGTCAATCAAAATTTCATTGGTTGAGACAATAGTATCTAGCTGCAGCCCAGCAGGTAGACCATGCTGGGAGAACTAGTATCTAGGTGCAGCCCTGCAGAACATACTGGGAGAGAGATAGTGCTATTTCTTGATGTTTCCTTTTTTTAAGTAAGTAAAGAGGCCTATGTTCATATCGGCGAGCACAATTTGTAACACAAATATACAGTAGTTTCATAAAAAAATATATATATATATTACAAAAAAAAGAAAAATTACAAAAAAAAAACATTTAAAAAAATTGTAAAAAAAAAATGTTGCCACAAATATCGGAATCGGTATCGGTATCGGCCGATTGTGTTAGTTGAACAATCGGTATCGGTGGCAAATTTTCATATCGGTGCATCCCTACAGTTAATAGATCACCTTTTTGTTTTATATTCATGTTCAGAGAGGAGTAATAGTTAGATCTTTGTATGTGTGATTTATATAGCAATTAAATCAATGGTGTGCTTGTTTGTTTGGGGAGTTTGACCTACAGTCAATGTGCCTACCACGTGAAGGTGCATGCTCAATGGACAGCACAAAAACTATTTGTGTAGGTGGAGACTAGAGCTACCACAGATAGTAATAAGTTATAAGAGTAAGTAATCCATACCATTATATATCCTAATATATTACCTTATTACCATACTTGGCTGAAAATAAACTTTGCTGTCATGTACCTGCCCCCTCTCAGTCATCTACCAGCCCCTCTCAGTCATGTACCACAGCCCCATCTCAGTCATCTACCAGCCCCCTCGCAGTCATGTACCAGCCCCCCTCTCAGTCATGTACCAGCCCACTCTCAGTCATGTACTACAGCCCCCTCTCAGTCATGTACCACAGCCCCCCTCTCAGTCATGTACCACAGCCCCCTCTCAGTCATGTACCACAGCCCCCTCTCAGTCATGTACCACAGCCCCATCTCAGTCATGTACCAGCCCCCCTCTGTCATGTACCAGCCCCCTCTCAGTCATCTATCAGCCCCCTCTCAGTCATGTACCACAGCCCCCTCTCAGTCATGTACCAGCCCCCCTCTGTCATGTACCAGCCCCCCTCTGTCATGTACCAGCCCCCTCTCAGTCATGTACCAGCCCCCTCTCAGTCATGTACCAGCCCCCCTCTCAGTCATGTACCAGCCCCCTCTCAGTCCTGTATACCAGCCCCCTCTCAGTCCTGTATACCAGTCCCCTCTCAGTCATGTACCAGCCCCCTCTCAGTCATGTACCAGCCCCCTCTCAGTCATGTACCAGCCCCCTCTCAGTCATGTACCAGCCCCCCTCTCAGTCATGTACCAGCCCCCTCTCAGTCCTGTATACCAGCCCCCTCTCAGTCCTGTATACCAGTCCCCTCTCAGTCATGTACCAGCCCCCTCTCAGTCATGTACCAGCCCCCTCTCAGTCATGTACAACAGCCCCCTCTCAGTCATGTACCACAGCCCCCTCTCAGGCATGTACCACAGCCCCCTCTCAGTCATGTACCACAGCCCCATCTCAGTCATGTACCACAGCCCCATCTCAGTCATGTACCACAGCCCCATCTCAGTCATGTACCTGCACGACTGGTGGGGGGGTACTCACAAGAAAACATCACAACGAACAAAACAGTGAATAAAAGTTAGATATCACAATTCTCAACCATAAAATACAAATTACATATTCAGTCCATAAGAACAAAACAGATCAAAATCATATATATTATTTTAACTCATATTATAGCATAACTTTTCTCACGTCACCGATCACCTTTATATTTCCATACTAATTTCAAAAGTCAATGGCCAAAATGTAACTCATTATTCATGCGCAATTTTTAACTTTTTTTTAAACATAAATTTGTTCCTTATCATAGTTATATTTCTGGGTATTTTATTCCAATAAGCAACTGCTCTATATATTACCATCTTTTTTAGAGCATTTGTTTTTGGTAGAGGTAAAGTAAAGCATGAATCTAATGCTTGCCTTGTGCTATATCCATGTCTCATATTAGTTGGGTACAGTTGTGAGTGCAAAAAAGAACTTGAACTTGAACTTGAACTTGAACCCTCCGGTTTCCTAGTATTACAGATATTAAACAAAAAAGTTACCAGGCTACATGCCATCCTCTGTTCCACTGTCATCCAGGTCAGCGCGGCATGCATCACTCCAACACTACTCCTCACAGAGCAGCGCAGAGCGAGGCGTGCCGCCCTGTTCTGAGCTAACTGGAGTTTGTTCAGATCAAGCCTAGAGGCGTTGGTTAGACCATATAGTAGGACAGTAGTCCAGGCTGGAGTGAAGTAGGCCCGTGCTGTGATTATGACAGTAGCCTTAGCTGCAATCTGTCTGCTGAGGCATTTCTAATTGGTATTTTTGCTGATGGTCACATGTTACATCTATATTCTCCATTACCCTCCCCTAGCAGCCCCTGGGGTCCCTCTAATGGCCCCTGCTCCTGAAGAGATATGTTCATATAAACGTTGTTCTGGCAGACTCCCAGTCTCTTCTGCATAATCTTCAGCAGCTGGTATGTCACTGAGAGTTGGGAGTAGGGCTGGGCGATACAACGATAACGATAAATATCGCGATATATTTTAATAATCGATATCGAAAAGAAATCGAAAAAAATATATATAGAATATTTAAAAAAATTTTAATTTGTGACCTGCAACAGGGCAGTTTTAAAACCAGAGACAGTGGACAGACTTGCCTTTCTTGCCTGCAACTTAAAGTAATGGCTTTGCTTGTCCAAATGACAATACTGACCAAATTGAGATTTATTTTTCTCTTGTCCATTTATTTTGTTTGCTTTCTAATTTAAAATACAGTTTGAAACCATCTGTACACAGTAGGCTATGTGTGCTAGCAGAGCTAGACTCCAGTCACGAGTCACGGTGCACATGTGCGGTGGTTTGTCCACCAAAAAAACGCCAAAAGATAGAAAAGAAACTAGCAGAGCCAGAACTGTTCAACTCCCCTGGAGCCACAGCCAGCAGAGAAGCCGGTTTACTTTCGCTTGTAAACCAGCTGCAGCCTGAGAACTGGAGTGTGAGGGGATGTAACACTAAAGATGGCGGCAACGACAAAGAATTGCTGCAAAATAAACATACATCTGTTGTTTAAAAAAAAATATATATATATATATATATATATATATATATTTTTTTTTATACTTATAACAATTTAGATAATTATCGATATCGAGTGATATGATAACATTATCATATCGTTACCGCGACATTATTTTTTGCCATATCGCCCAGCCCTAGTTGGGAGGAGCAGTAAAAACGTCACGCCATCTTTGAAGATTAACAAACGCACGTGTCATAATCCCCACATAGAAACTGCATGAAGAGAGACATTCATACTCAAATAAACTGTGTTTTATCTGCTCATGTTCCCTGTTTTGTCTCCACTGAGACGGTCTCACACGCTGCTTTGCTGAGTAAATGTTTGTACTAGCCTTTATCCGTGTCCCTTTCAGCAAACACGGTAAAGCCCTTAGCCGAGCTTTGGCTGGGTGACAGGCTGCGTGTAGCTTTATGCCAAGCAAGCAGTGCAAAAATTTACCGTAGTGGCATGCAGTAATGCGCCTTTCATTTTCGCGGAAATAGGCTGTCTATTGCCATTCTCTTTGACAAACTCTAACCTTAACCAGCTCCTTAACAACGCCTAAACTTAACCGTTCTAACCTTAACCAACTCCGAAACAATGCCTAACCTTAACCTTAACCTTAACCATGCCTAACCTTAACCATAGAAATTATATTGCCATTCTCTTTGACAAACTCTAACCTTAACCAGCTCCTTAACAGCGCCTAAACTTAACCGTTCTAACCTTAACCAACTCCGAAACAATGCCTAACCTTAATCGGCGAAAGAATACACGTTAAAAAAAAATCACGTTAAAAAATATTTTCGATGGGATTCGAACTCGCCAGCAAACAAGCCATAGGATCCACAGCCATGTGTCCTTGCCAATTGAGCTATTTGCTAGATACTGAATAAGGGGCGGTGACTTATATATATTGAGCTCCGCTCGTGTCGCATGCGCGGGCACCTCGCGCGAGCACGCCGGCGCACGCACGCACCTGAGCGAGCACGCCGCCGCCGGTGCACGCACGGTAGCATTTGTCTGAAAAGAAGGGCGCTTTACCGCACTAGCGTGCGGTGACGAATGCGGAAGCATTTTTGCACTGCTTGCTTGGCATTAACGTACAGGCTGACAGGCTACAGCTCTCTAACACAAGCTTGACAACGACCTCGGCAGCCCTCTGATGGAGAATAGCCAAAGAGTGCAGTGCTGGCCGACTTCAGAACTGTGCGAGAGGTTGACTGGCCATACAAACCCTACGGTATTACCCAGGTGGCAGACAAAGCCTGTCACCCGGGTCAACTGCACTGCAGGCAAAGTAGCGTGTTGACATACCATATTAAATGTCAACAAGAAACGCTTTGCACTCGGCTGATACAGCAGCAATAATATAACCGAACATGTATTACTATGTAAAAGAGGCAAAATGTTCACCTGGATCCAACCTGACCTTAGAGGATAGAGGAATTTGGTGGTTAAAAAAGGCACAACGTCATGCATGAAGGTATAATTCAGGAGAATGAAACTCATATCCTGAAGGAGGGGAAGCGGGCTGTGTTCTTGGGCCCAGTGCTGTGTATTCGTCGTGTTTACCTTTCATTAAGTCAAGATCCCACAGTCCTCTCCTCTCTACGCCCCCTCCCCTCCCTGGAGACACTCTAATAGAGGCTGGAGAAGGTCAAATGGAAACCATTCACAAAAACGGTCGCTCAGAAGAAGGCAACTATTAGCACTAGATATTAAGAGTTTAGGTTTGGGGGCATTAAGAGTTAGTGGAGTTAAAGGTGCACTATGCAGTTTAGAGGAATGGGGATTTGTTTACAAAGCCTGCAATTAGATTACAAAATAGATTTACTATACTCTTATTCTATCTTATAACATCAAGAATCAAAACTATATACTGTAGCCTAGAATTGTGTGCCATTATTTCTCCTCTCTCGACTCTCTCAAAACTCGGCTACATAGTGTGCTTTTAACCCTCTAGCCTACATAGACAAAGGTACGCCTGGACATAGTGTTACTTGAATCATCAACAGGTGATTTTCATTCAAGCTGCACAATACATTATATAGTTGTCAGACCACTTCAAACCATACCATAGAGTTTTGTAAAAGTCAGTCAAAGCTTACCAAAAGCACGAGCAGTGAACTCCAAGCCCACGTGACTGAACTCAAACTGGAAAGAAACAGACTAAGAAATGACGTAAACTCCATGATCAAAACTGCTAAAAAAAATTGCATCAATGACAAAACTGAGGAAAACAAAAACAAACCACGTGAACTTTGGAAATTACTCAATAATCAACTAGGCTGCAGTAAAAAACTTAAAACCAGATTCTCAAACATAAACATAAAGACGGACAACACGCTCATCACAGACAAGATGGATGTAGCCAATTACTTAAACATTTTCTTCACAAACATAGCCACAACACTGGTAAACAAACTACCCTCCCACTCAGGGCATTATGGGGTAGAACACATAGTAGCATACTACAAGAACCTAGGGGTCCACAAAGACGACTTCAAACTGGAAATGGTAACAACAGATGATGAGGTACTCAAAAAACTGAGCGCCCTCCAACCGAACAAGGCTACTGGCCATGACAACATCCCCTCCAAATTCCTCAGAGACTCAGCAGCCACCATCACCCCAGTCATCACACACATAATAAACCTCTCCATAAAACAGGGACACGTCCCCAAGGACTTCAAAATTGCGAGAGTAACACCCCTGCACAAAAATGGCAGCAAATTAGACCCAGGCAACTACCGCCCTGTTTCTATCCATACCTCCATCTCGAAAGTCATGGAAAAAATAGCATACGAACAGGTCGAAAAGTACCTTGCGGAAAAAAATCTAATCTACGAATTCCAATCTGGCTTCAGAACATCCCACTCCACTGACACATGCCTTCTCTATTTAAACGACCACATCAAACAGAGGTGGACGCGGGCAAATACTGCGGCATGGTCATGCTGAACCTACAAAAGGCCTTCAACACCGTCAATCACACCATTCTGATTGACAAGCTAAAAGCAATTGGTTTTGATAGTTTATTAGTGAGCTGGATGCAATCCTTCCTGGAGGGGAGAGAACAGATGGTGGAAGTAAACGGTACCCTATCCCCCCCCACACAGTGAGCTGTGGTGTTCCACAAGGACGCATACTAGGACAGCTACTGTTCCTAATTTATGCAAATGACATGTCGTCAGCTTGTGACTGCAACTTGTTCCTGTTTACGGACGACTCAGCCCTGCTGGTCTCTGACAGGAACAAGTTACAGGTTGAAAAAACCCTCAACTCGGAACTAGGCAAAATCTGCATATGGCTCGCTGATAACAAACTATCATTACACATGGGCAAAACAGAGTCCATTCTCTTCGGTTCAAATAACAAACTCAGCAAGACCGACGGCTTCTCAGTTACAGTGGGTGACAATATTGTCACAAGGAAAGATTAAATTACCTACCTGGGTTCCATCCTAGAGGCTCATCTTTCCTGTGACAAAATGGCATCCAATGAAATAAAAAAAGTCAACCAACGAACTCGATTCTTGTACCGGATCTCCTCTCTGGTAAACAAGAATACCCTGAAGACTCTGCCAGGAGCACTCATTCAAGGGTACTATGACTATGCTTGCACCTCATGGTACCAAAGCATCTCAAAGGCTCAAAACAAACTAGTCAGACTACTGCTTGACCTTACTCCTAGAACCCACCTCACCCCTGCTCACTTTGACAACCTAGGATGGCTTAGAGTAGACGACAGAGTACAGCAACTTGCAATGGGCCTTGTCTACAAGATACACTACACGACCAAGTACCCATGTACATGTCAAAATACTTCCCAAAGGTCAGTGAATACCACAATCACAACACCAGAGGGAGCTCCACAAATCATGTTAAACCCAGATTTGGCTCAAACAAGGGACTAAACACATTTCGCAAATAAGCCACATCAATGTGGAACGCCCTACCCAAAGCTGTAAAGGAATATGAATCACTACCCACTTTCAAAACCACTCTCAAAGAACACCTACGGGAGACTGCAATTCGAAACTGGCCCCTGTAAATGTCCTAACCCAACCCCCTCCAATGTACAGTAAATGACCAAGTATGGTTCTGTCAATACTCCAAGAAAATACAAGACATCGAAGAGGAAGCAATGGAGAGGCGGCTCGAGATCCAACGTTACTACTGGCGAAATAATATTCGTATTGTGGGACTGGATGAATCAGTCAATTGCACAGACGACAGTTTTCCAACTGTGTTAGCAGAGATCCTAGGTAACCACACCCTACCCACAGCGCCGATAGTGGACCAATGTTACAGAGTCGGTACACGAGACCAAAGAGGCGACGGTCCGAGGGTTATCATTGCTACTCTGCGCAAGACAGTAAAGACAGTAATAAGAGACGCCATCATCAGAGGGGCGCGCAATCAAAGGGGGAAACTGAAATATGGTGATAATTCAATATCTATCTACGAAGATCTATGCAAGGAGGCCATCGCTCAGCGTGTCCCCTACAAGGATGTGATGCAGAGATTGTACAAGAGAGGTCTTAAACCAAGCCTTAAGTACCCGGCACTACTATCGATCTTGGGGAAAGATGGTATTAGGCACGGATTATGCACGCCTAAAGACGCCGAGGATTACATGAAGCAACATGGATCTGGTCCCCCGGGGCCGGACGCGACATAGGCTCGAATCAGATAAGCCTACTAATTTTTCTCTTTTTCTCAATTTTTTTCCTCTTTGTATTTTAGTACTCTTATTAGAATGGCTTTACCACGGCTCAACAAAAGCAACAGATGATATGCATGCTGGCAACACCAAGGTGTTTAATACGGTTCGTAAGGCATTATATTTATAGACTTCTGGTCTCTGAGGAGACAATAATCCAATATTGACATTGGGAACATTCTGGAACATTCTGGACTCCTCTCTCGACTGCTCAGGGGCACAATGGAATATTCCGGAAAATACTATTAGGTCATGACTCCTGGGTAGGAAGATCATTCTGGAACATAACAGCAGTGTTTACGAATTCACAAGAGTATTCTACAACCTTCTAGAATATAATGCACTCCTACAACGAAGGCCTGTAACTTTAACATCCGGTATGTATAAGCATATGATCCAATGACGTAAGTTTAATAAGGCTTTAAAAAAAAACATCAGCCACATCTAAAAGGTACAAGCATGACAAGGTTATTCTAATATTTTAAATAATTACTCCATTGATTTAGTGATTTGCATAATGTAGCTCTAAAAGTCTCTGTTTTTCTCTTTATTCATTTTTATTTCATTTTCTTTTTTCTCTGATGAGTTTTATTTTAATTCTCACTCTTTTTTAAATTTTATTTTAAATTTTTATTTCTGTTTTTTTTATGTTGTTAATATTTTTCTCCACTCTTTTCCTCTTTCTGATGGTTCCAACATAAGTTAGTAGAAGGTTCAAATGAATATATCAATGAAGGTATATTTTTCATTTTTCACACTATTGTTATTACATTAATGGGAAGGCGCAAGACCAAAAAGTGACATTCTATTGAATTAGAATGAAAGTTGTAGATCCTATGGCAATTAGCATAGGAAGATTAGGGTTACAAAGCTCATTTTGGGCAACCCGGTGGCTTAAGGAAGGGAGTCATACGCGTAGGATGTGTCTATGGAACACAGTCCTGTACGACTCTCGGTGGGAGGGGGGATTAGGGGATTTTTATTTGTATATATGTATGTTTTTAAGCTCGGCTCTCAATGGGACCTCAATAGTTGGATGTATATCTATTGTTGCTTCGCACTCCAGAAGCATTGCCAACAACTACACAACAACATGTATAGACTATGGCTAGTTTGAATATAATGATCTGGAACACTGGGGGAATAAATAATCAACACAAACGCAAAAGCGTGCTCACAGAACAGGTTGACGTGGCTCTGCTAAGCAAAACGCACATTTTAGAGAAAGACATAGATACGTTAGCGGACAACACATATCATAACATTAGTCACTCTTCCTTTGGAACTAGAACTCGGGGAGTAGCCATAGTCGTTAGACGGAAGTTGAATATTGAATTGAAGGGAGTATGGTCTGATGCAGATGGTCGGATAACTATAGCTAAGATTGTACACAAGAACAGGAAAATAGCGTTGGTAGCGGTATACGCCCCAAATTTGTACGAAGTTGGTTTCTTCACTACACTTAGCAAAGCAATGTTAGACCTTCCTGATTACTCATTTATAATTGGTGCGGTTTTAATGCCATTTGGAATCCAAGGATGGACAAATCTTACCCCTCCTTTTCCAACGAACAAAAAAAATCATCTAATGCATTAAAGGATTGGTCGAAGATTACAGGTGTAAATGACTTATGGCGATCACTTAACCCCACGACCCGGAAGTACTCTTGTCGATCTGCGAGACATAACACATTATCCAGAATAGATTATGTTTTTGCATCCCCGAGACTATTTGATAAATATGATGTGGAAATGATACCCAATGCATTATCTGATCACTGTTATTTACTCCTAAAAGGAACATTTGGTATACTATCTTACCGAGCCCCAAGATGGCGATTTAACTCGATGCTGCTTAATAACAAGGAATTCATTACACAACTCAAAGAAGCTCTTACAGTATTCCTACGGAGGAATGCAAACTCGGTGCAGGACCCCAGAATATTATGGATGTCGGTAAAGGGAATGATCAAGGATTTCACTGATAGATTTTCCTCCAAGATGCGCAAGAATCGATGCTCAAAACTGGCTGAACTGGAAACGCTTTACTCAACGTTATTTAATTCTTTACAATACAACAACTCGATTCGACTGGAAAATCAAGTTAATGTACTAAAAAAAGAGATTAATGCCATATACAGACAACAATCGGAAATACAAATACGTAGCACAAGACAACAGCAGTACTCTCAAGGTTCTAAACCAAGTAACCTATTAGCTATGCGATTAAGAGTTAATGCAAAATTTGCAGATATAACTACCATTAGAGCACAACAAGTACTTGTGACAGACCCTGAAGAAATAAACGCGACAGTCAAAGAATTCTACTCCAACTTGTATAAATCAGAAACGTCCTTCGATCAAAACAAAATGGACACATATCTTAATCAAATTAATCTCCCTAAACTTTCAGAGGATGACGCTAAACAGTTAGAAACACCGATCACACTAGAGGAACTCAAGAAGGCCATATCCGAAATGCAAAGTGGTAAGGCTCCTGGAAGAGACGGTATCCCACCAGAAATGAACCTCTCTTGTTGGGACATAATTGGACCCTTATTACTAAATATGATTTTATACTCAGTCAAGGAGGGGAACTTCCATAAGAACGACAATATTGCACTCATAACAGTCCTCCTTAAAAAAGACAAAGACCCCACCGAGTGCGGTAGTTATAGACCCTTAAGCCTCCTCGGAACCGATATCAAACTGTACTCTAAGGTATTAGCCATCAGATTACAAAAGCATATGACGTCTTCAGTTCATCCGGACCAAACTGGCTTCATAAGAGGCCGCTTGATCACTGATAACATAAGACGAATACTGCACGTACTAGATGCTGACAAGGACGACACCATACCTAAGGCGATGCTGTCCCTGGATGCAATGAACGTTTTTGACAGGCTGGAATGGTCGTATCTATGGGCAGTATTAGAAAGGATGGGGTTAGGTAAAGGTTTCATTGATATGATTAAAGTAGTATACAAAGACCCATCGGCCATGATTACAACAGGTATAATCACCTCCGGAATCTTTCCGGTATCACGCTCAGCTAGACAGGGTTGCCCTCTTAGTCCCGGACTATTCGATCTATCATTAGAGCCTTTAGCACAATATATAAGACAATCACAATCCATAGAACCAATCGTAATCAAGGGCACACAACATAAAATTTGTTTATATGCGGACGACGTAATACTGTTCATGCAAAACCCCAACACCACATTGCCTCATCTGCTCGAGTTGATTGAGGACTTTGGAGATTTATCGGGATTTAAGATAAATTGGCCGAAGTCGGCTTTCCTTCCACTTAACGCCCCTGCAAAAAATATATAACCCTCCCAGAAGAGATACCTATGGTAAAACACGTTAGATGTTTGGGAGTGGAAATATTCCCCACCATAAGACAAACGGTGAAGCACAATTACATAAAAATCCAAAACAAAATCAAAGACGACCTTGATAGGTGGTCAAAACTTAAAAACTCAGTACAGGCACGGATATCAATAGTTAAGATGGACGTACTACCTAGAATCAACTTCTTCAGCTCAATACTACCGTTACCCCCTCCAGAGGGTTACTGGAAAAAATTACACTCCTCCACATACAAATTTATTTGGAATAACAAACCACCACGTATAAAAAGATCCACCGCACAGAGAAACAAAGCAGACGGTGTCGGTGGTATGGCATTTCCAGATTTTTTCCACTATTTTAAGGCGTATACTTTAAGACCATTGACAACATGGTTTGATCCCCAAGCATTAGTATCCTGGAGAAAATTAGAAGAAAATATAGTAGCCCCACATAGACTGAAGGACATAGCATACACTAAATTATCAATTAAGCAATGCGAACGGAAATTTGGCCCCATAATTACTCATGCGATCCGGATATTGCGTGAAACACAAAAAAAATATTCTAACCCACATAAATGGCATAATCATACTCCCTTATTCAATAACAATGCACTCTTGATTGGAAAACGACCTATAAGATTCCCTATATGGGAAAAGCAAGGCATACACTCATTAGGTGATGTTTTTAACACTTTAACTGCCGGAAGACGTGTTTAGGCGTCCTTCCCCGCCATGCTCAAGTTGCCGAAGACGCCGTAACTCGTCTTTGATATCAATATTTCAAAAATCTGTGATCGGATTCATATTTCCCATCCGCTGGCCTGAGACCCACCAAAAAGCCCCACTGAACCCTCTAGCGGTTCAAGAGCGCCATCTGGTGGCCGATCGGCGCAATCGCCTAACAGGAAGTTACTTGGACGATGTGCTGTTCTCCCATATTACTTCCGGGCACTCGGTAAAGGTCCCGGCACTCTAGCTCGTCACAATACATAGCGATCCGTTGCCAATAACTCGATAAACAACATGATTTGGACGTATATACCATTATACAACCTGGAAATGGACCGGGTATTTCAACATCCCATAATAGGAAAATGTATACTCCACACTCATCGCCCAATGGCGCGAGGAAGATACGGTAAGATTCAGCGTCAATGTCTTCTATACTAACTGATCTGATGAACATTTGACCCACATTAGATGAATGGTATAACGCTGCCCACGGAATTATAAACGCCCCCTCGCCCATCCGGTCAACATCAGATGACGTGTAGTAACTTCCAGAAGTCCGTCCAGTTGGATTTTTTTATATCGCGCCGATTGCTATCAAACTGTATTTGATCATCAATATAATGCATTTGGGGCTATAAATCACGTTCTGGAGAAAGCTGCAGAAAGAGATGAAAACATACTCATACTTTAGATCATATTTTAGTATGAATATGTGAATGAAAAAGTTTAACGTTCATACACCCTGAACAATACATATAGGACATTGAATGGGCCCTAATAATGGCAATTTAGCAATAGAATTTAAAATGTTATAGCCCTGCAAAGAAGGGGAATTTCTCCATAGACAAATAGAGCTGGCAACCTATGGTATATCATGAATTTAGCCTTAGGCAATCAAAGTGTTAACAAACAGGGTTTTTGTAGTTATGAAGAAATATGCAAAAAATGTAATCTCACCGAGTCCACAATTTTTTTTTTACACACAGTTATTGTTATGTTTGAAGTCTCACGGTGTTCCATTAAAGATACCAATTGAACACCACAGATACCACAAATTCTTCTATGAAAGAGAGACATCGAGAGGTTTTGTTTCAGATTTTTATCATCAATTACTAACGTCCTCGTATGAAACCCTCCACCTAGACTCCGTCTGGAGGAGGGATATACCAGACCTGGAAAGTGATTTTGATTGGCAAGAAGCCTGGGCAAATGTTCGATTTACATCAAGGAACCCGGACCATCAACAAATAAATCTTAACTACATTCACAGGACATACTTGACTCCTATAAGACTGAAAAAAATTAGTCTTAAACAAGACTCCAAATGCTCCTTATGTACAAATGGGGACGAGGGGACATTTATGCACATGTACTGGGACTGCCCAGTTAAGATATTCTGGAAAGAGGTGACCCAGCAATTATCAAATCTCTTAACTCTGAATATACCTGTACACCCCTCTGTATTACTGCTGAATGATGTTTTTGAGTGTGCAGTACATCCACAGCTAAAGAGATTGGTTTTATCGGGTATCACAGTGGCTAAAAAGCTGATAGCATCACGATGGTTCCAACCGGAAAAAATTTGCCGAAAGGTCTGGATTATTACATATCTCGATGTGATTTATCAAGAAATATCTACAGCAAGAATTTTGGGTCTCAATGAATCCAAAATGACAATGTGGTTAGAAGTGGTGGAGAAAATAAAAGCTAGCATATAATGGTAGTGTCTGGTTAGGAGCGAGGGATAATGGATGCATTATCCAATGGGGGGTCCGGGAGGGGGGGGTACGAGCTAGAGCATATGTGTGTAGGGTATTAGATAGCAGGTATTGGGGGTATATCCTGTATAAGACATTTAACTATATGGCGATTTCATTGGATGTGCACTGTTAATATTGCTTGTATATCTTATCGTGTGTTGTCATGTTTGTTTATATGTTTGTTTAAAAAATAATAAAAAAATAAAATAAAAAAAAGTAAAAAAAAAGAAAATAAAAAAAAAAATAAAAACTGTGATCGTTAGAAAAACACGTTTCAGATTCGGTAAAATAGACATAGAATGTACCTTACCTTAGCCAGAAGGTATTCCAAGAACAATAATTCCAAGTGATCACATCGCCATCACCAGTGTATATGATACACGTTTCGATGGTCAAATACGCTTATGCAATGGAATTTCAAGGCGAGCAATGTAAATTTCTGTTCCAGCAGGAGGAGGGGCCACTAACCAAGGAGAAATGAAAGTGAGGCTGACTATCAATCCCAAGCCATTGCAGTTCAGACACGGACGATACTGCCACCTGGTGATAGTCGCTCAGCAATGCAGTTCTAATGTGTGGGGATGTGCCAAAATTATGCAGATCGCTCCCGGCAAGTCTGTAGAGCGGGGATAAAAGTAAAAAGATCAAACGATCCAAAAACGTATTATTTCGTTTTTGGCACTCAGCGCTTGTCGAGCAAAAACGTTTTTGGCACTGAAAGTGTTAAAGCTGCAGTATGCAACTTTGGAGAAGAGTGAGTTTACCAAGCAATCAAGCCACTTGTGAAACTACAGACAGAATCAACGATCTGTCATTTCTCCCAAGCATTCAAATAACAATGAAAATAATGAGCTGTGAATTTAGCGACTATGTTACAGCGATGGATACATCACTTCACTGGACTGTATCACTCTAGTCTCTATTGACCATCGTTGGGTAGGAAAGGACTGGGAAGGATACACTCACTCACTCAGATCCTCCGGAAAAACAGCAAATTAGTGTACTGCAGCTGCACATAAGACCTCAGACAGACAATGCAGTAAGTAAGAAGCTTCCCCTCCTGTTTCAAACAGACACGGAGCAGACAAAGTGCAAAAGTGAAACAGTTTGTGTTCAGCTCTCCCATCTCACACACCAGACAACAATGCCCAGGGATAAGATAACAGGAAATACCAGCTTATCAGAGATGGAGAGAGAGAAAGAGAAGGAAAGAGAGAAAGAGAAGGAAAGAGAAAGAGACAGAGGCAGAGAGAGAGCGAGAGTGAGAGCGAGAGCAAGAGCGAGAGAGAGAGAAATAGGGTGGGGAGAGAAAGAGAGTGCAAAAGTGAGAGAGAGAAAGAAAGAGAGAAAAGGGGGTGAGAGTGAGAGAGAGGGTGGGGAGGGAAGGGAGAGAGTACAAGATAGAGAGTGAGAGAGAGAAAGAGGGAGAGGGGGTGGAGGGAGAGAAACATACAGATAGGGAGTGGGTTTTTAATTGACTGTCTTGTATCATGGAATAGGCCTCACTATGTGGAATAGGCCTCACTATGTGGAATAGGCCTCACTATGTGGAATAGGCCTCACTATGTGGAATCGGCCTCACTATATGGAATAGGCCTCACAATGTGAAATAGGCCTCACTATGACTGCATTATAACAGAAAGTCTTGCAGAGGGGGACTAGCTATAGTAAAAGATAATGGGGATTTTGATATTACTGTATAGTTGTTGTATGTCTGGTAATTCAAAGACAATTTAAAATATTGTAAATATGACGTGTATCAACCTATTTTACAATTACTACAACAAAATATCCATTAGTAACAAATGTTCTACTAGTCCACAAAATATAGCAAACTTGACGACTTGGCCATTTCCAAAGGTCATTTCAACATAGCTCTCGTTGCTTTCAATGAGAGAGAGAGAGAGAGAGAGAGAGAGAGAGAGAGAGAGAGAGAGAGAGAGAGAGAGAGAGAAAGAGAGAGAGAGACTAATTCTACCTCAAACAGCTTTGAGAGCTAATCATTCCCTAAGTAGCCTATATACCCTGAAAGTGAAAAATGTCACAGACTACGCAAAGTGGATAAATCAAATGAAAAGGGAGCCAAATCCATCACTGTCTTCATTTGAGTTCCATTCCATTTTGTTTGATTTGTCTATTGAGTCACCACTCAGAGAGTTTGTTTAATTTCACAGTTCAAAGAACACCAATAATTTTGGTAGTGTTTTTCCTTGTTCAACTTTCTCCACAAGCTATTACTGTAAATCCTGAATGCAATACAGCCATAAACAGTGGGATATTAAACTGGCATTTACAGACGGAACTTTGAAGTTGATGACAAGACGCACCTCTTACATGGTTAATTAGTGTATCCTTACAGCTCGTTCTATAGAGACTGAGATGGTAGACTGTTCTTTGATCAGTGAGCATGAGTGAATGGCATATGCTGAAAGCACTGCAGCTTGTACAAATCTCTGAAACATAAACATAACTGAACCACAAAACCAGACTTCTATACAGACTAATAACGGTGTGCAGACTTCTAAACAGACTAAGAACAGTGTGCAGACTTCTAAACATACTTCTAAACAGACTAAAAACAGTGTGCAGACTTCTAAAAACAGCGGGTGAAAAACAACACAGTGTTGGGCCGAAACATTCCACAATCGGCTGCACCTTCTAGAAAACCAGAACCAGTCCACCGGGACAGAGTCCAAATCTGCAGCCATTTCCAGAGCTTTTCAGGATCAGGATTCCTCTCTGTGCCGCCTTAATAGGGCTTTATTCCTTTTGAACAACAACGGCTTGAGGCGAGATCCAAGAACGTGATACAAACCAAGACAATTTAGAGCAATTGCAGGAAGAGCAGCGGGGTCATTAAGATCTGCACAGACACAGTGGAGGTAATTGTGTGAGTAACTATCCAGAGAAATCGTGACTTGACACAGAACTAAGGCTGTACACATTAGCAGATCAGTCAACCCTGGAGGTACCTGGGAATTAGTAAATATAATATATCACATGTGCTACACATGGGGGGGGGGGGGGGGGCACTTGACATGTGATTTCCAATATTCCACATTGTAAATGACCGCCAAGGGTCAAGATGCTTATCATCTTTATTATCAGTAAGCTTTAATTTACATTGGTCTAGATGATCAACTTTTCTTCATTAGCTCAGAATATTAAACTTTCTATTTTAAGAAACCCTGGGTTAATATCTCAGTTGCCGCTTGTGCATTTTCCTTTAGTGTCCACATGGGGGCAGAGCTCGTCTTTTCTATAGTATAAAGGTCACAGGATCCTGTTTGTTCTCAAAGAGACCTGTAACTAATACAGGAAGTAACCAAGAGACAACGTCGGAGCAGACAGCAAACTATATAGAGCACAAGGACCTTACTTCAGTAATTAACACCCCTTGGTAAAGCGGAATAAGGTACGTTGAACACTAAAATGTATTATTATTATTGGAGATGTCTATATTTTGCGTGTTGTAGACATGTAAAGTGGTGCACTGACTGATTCGGTTCTAATCAAGAGCACCTGCTGCCGAACAAGTAACGTTACTTATTATTATTAGTTTCCCTAAATGCCCTTTTGTTATGGAAGACGAGTTCACCCTTGATATCATTAAGTTCAAATGTTTGTTTGAACGCATTATGTGCTGCCTTTGTTGTGGTTCTGTGAACAATATAACTAATTGTGTATGTTTGTGTTTTGACTGTCATAGTTTTCATGGTGCAACCGATGCAACCTGTACAACTACGGTGCAACCTGTACAACTACGGTGCAACCGATGCATCCTGTACAACTACGGTGCAACCGTCACAACCTGTACAACCACGGTGCAACGAAGACTACAAAAGAAAAGCTAGTGCTGCTATGCTAAAATGCTAAAGAAAAGAGAAAAAGAATAAAGGCACCTGTACGAAACATAACCGCATCTTTATTTCATCACCATGCCGGGGGGCAGTTACACACATTCTTACATGATTTCAGATGTGTAGTTTTCATGTTATCCCATATAAAACTGTGTTCACAATCACATCCATGTTATCACATGGGATCACAATACTTGCAAAACAAAGTCCCCCCCCCCCGCCTCCCCCAATTAAAAACAGAATTGTACTGTATGCACTGTATTGAATGTAATTATTTTGAATTTTCGATTCGGCATTGAGATGGATATACCCCTACAGTGTCACCCTACTCTAATGCACCCATGATATCATCCATATCTCTTCCTGGCTTCTCTCTGATTGAGAAATAACATTAAGCAGACCTTATGAGAGCCAAGGGCCTTTCTGACAGCTATCTAAGTAGCAGGCGAGGATGTACGTGTGTTCAGAGTATATAAAACTGTGTGTTCAGTAGGGGTGTAACGGTACACATATCTGTACCAAACGGTTTCAGTACTGGACCTTTGGTTCAGTACGCGCTGTGTACCGAACGAATACAACGTTACTTTAACCACTAACGGAATGCACGTGCTGAGCTTTTTTTCCCCCGTGAATAATTTAATTCGAAACTCCAAGTTCACCCCCTTCCCAAAATATAACTTGCGCAAAGGG
Source organism: Notolepis coatsorum (assembly GCF_963971535.1). Taxonomy (NCBI): domain Eukaryota; kingdom Metazoa; phylum Chordata; class Actinopteri; order Aulopiformes; family Paralepididae; genus Notolepis; species Notolepis coatsorum. Next base: position 142,047,996 of record NC_140165.1, on the reverse strand, counting down.
CCGGATGTTGTTTGTTCAGCCCACCCACACCACTGAGAGATTACCTGTAATTTAGCATAGCCTTATAGTATGGCGAACGCAAATGACAAGTCAGAACTACCTATTATTCACAATATAATATTATTATATATATAAAAAAAATTTAACATGTTGATTATTCATTTGAATATAGAATATTTGTTGACAGCCCTACTTACTGCACACTACATCACCCCTGAGTGGAACATGGAAAGCCAAACTTTCCCCCACTGTACTGAACCGTGACTTCAAAACCGAGGTACGTACCGAACTGTGGTTTTTGTGTACACCCCTAGTGTTCAGAGTAGGGATGTTAACAATTAAATCAAAGATCGATTGCTTGCTCGTTAAGGATTTACTGGAACACATTTACTCGATCAAACAATGATAAATTATGTTACAATGTTGTCTGCCGTCAGTAGAATGGTGTATTTTCAAAGCATGTTTCAATGAACAGATAGAGGGCGCAATATAGCTATGACAAGGAAGCGACTACTTCCATGTCTGGAAAATAAGCAAGGGGAAAAAACACGAGCGACGGCAACTTGCAAAGTCAAGCAGGCTAAGAGAAGCGTTGATTTAGAAAGCAAGACACTTAACACCTAATTGCTCCCGATGAGCAGGTTGGCACCTTGCATGGTTGGCTCTGCCGTCGGTGTGTGAATTAATGTGTGAGTGAATGTGTGAGTGAATGGGTAAAACATTTTTAGTAACTAATTGTAAAGCGCTTTGGATAAAAGCGCTATATAAAAAAGCAGCCATTTACCATTGACGGCGAAGGATTTCGGCAAATGATACACCTGCTTGAGCCAGCGTGCCACATCCCATCCTGAGATACAACCACCTCGCGCATTGAGGAGAGCAGAGCTACACTGAGGACTGGCCACCACTGCGGCATTGCTAACTAATGTTAGAAGTTTACCGGGTCGACATATTGCAGACCACCTCGCATAACAGTTAAAGGAAGCCATTCCCCATCCCTGGATAGAAATCCGACTGACTAGTGCAGGGGTCAGCAACCTTTACTATCAAAAGAGCCATTTTCAACCTCCCACAAAATAAAATCTGGAGCCGCAAAACATAATAAAATAAATAAATAAACATTACCCTTAAAATTAAGATAACACAGTGTATAACGTTTTATAGTTATCCCCAAGCATACCCCACATTTAGCATAAAACGCCTGACGATTGCATACCCAAAGTAATTTGCGGTTTATTATACTTTATACTTATAGCACACAGTTTGTTGCATTTATAAAATTATAAAACAACAAAAATAGAATTGTTGACATTTTATTGCTGTTTTTACCTGTTATAACAAAGGAACACCTCAAACTCTTATGAAGAGGAGAAAAAAGACTGGAATGTGTAGACCTACTTTGAAATAAAACACATAAGAGGAGAAAAAACACTGGAATCTGTAGACCTACTTTGAAATAAAACCCCAAACTATGCAGGTATATTTGAGTCCTTCCCTTATTTGTGGAACATTTATCAAATAAAAAGTAGTCAACTTTGAAAAAAGACTACCATGTGTAGACCTACTTTGAAATAAAACACAGAAGAGGAGAAAAAACACTGGCATCTGTAGACCTACTTTGAAAGAAAACACAGAACTATGCAGCTGTATTTGAGTCCTTCCCTTATTTGTGGAAAATGTATCAAATTAAAATAAATAATTTTTTTGATGTTCGCAAATTTCTCACCACATATCAGGCATACAGGTAAGCCTGGATCTTTAGTCGTGAAAGCAAATTAATCTGTCCACGCTGAATTAAACCCTCTATTTTCCTCAGAGACTTTCCTTTATTTGGATTTATCCATGGTTAGTTTACTGGGGGGTCGGAAACTCAAGATTAGCCTCAAGATTAAACTCAGGGAGAGGTGCGGGGTGTGACATATATTTTAGTTGACGAAATATTTTAGTTGACGAAATATTTTTTTATTTCAGTGTCACAGTATCACCTTGATCTCCAAAATAAATTTTATAAAAAAAATTAGCAACAGGGAGCCACAGCACAGTGGCTAAAGAGCCGCATGCGGCTCCGGAGCCGCGGATTGCCGACCCCTGGACTAGTGGAAAATAAATTCAGGGAGATTCCCCAGGCTGGAATCGGGACCATGCATGTGAGTCAGTCTGTTCCATGTAGGCTATCTTGTTGCAAAATAATAATAATAATAATAATAATAATAATAATAATAATAATAATAATAATAATAATAATAATAATAATAATAATAATAATAATAATAATAATAATAATAATAATAATAATAATAGCCTCATTAAAAATACTATTGTTGCTTCGTTAGGTTGTTTTCAGCGTTTATGCATGTAACGTTAACTTCAGACACATCTAATGTGTTTTAATATGTCTAGGCCTATTTCTATGCTTCATATGCCATGCAATGTTGCGAGAATGCAATATGTCGCTGCTGCGGAAATAAACCTTTTGATTGAGGAAACAAATACATTTGTTATTGTTTGGTAAATTGGGTATTTTAGTTACAATTAATCGATTGATAAATTAACGTTATCATTATCAATGATCGAGTAAGGAACGTGCTTACAATTTGCAACCCTTGTTCAAAGTATATAGTTGTGCGTTCAGATGACATACAGCCGTGCGTTCAGATGACATACAGCCGTGCATTCAGAGGATATACAGCCGTGCATTCAGACGATATACAGCCGTGCGTTCAGAGGATATACAGCCGTGCATTCAGACGATATACAGCCGTGCGTTCAGAGGATATACAGCCGTGCGTTCAGAGGATATACAGCCGTGCGTTCAGAGGGGAGAAAAAGGTTGTCAAGGACTTTATAGGGATCAGTGACAGACAGTCCTGCATGTTGTAATGTGAGGGAGGGTGGAGGGTAGAGGGATGCACGATGAGGTACATTTATGGAGGAATAAATTGAGGAACTCTGTGGCCTAATATTAAAACAACACAGTGGGGGGGGGGGGGGGGGGTGATGGAGAGCAAGGGGTAAAGAGAGGGGTGGAGAGAGAGAGATAGAGAGAGAGTGCCTGAGAAAGTGTTTGTGTGTGGGAAAGAGACACAAAGAGAGGGAGATAGAGTAAGAAACAGTGAGCTAGACAGAGGTAGAGAGAGAGGTAGAGAGAGAGAGAGAGAGAGAGAGAGAGAGAGAGAGAGAGTCAGAGAGAGATAGAGAGAGAGAGACATAACTAGAGAGTCCGAGAGAGCTAGAGAGAGAGAGTCTGAGGCAGTTCCTAAGCCTGGCCGTCACACATGCTTAACCTTGCGCTAGTGCCTGGGCGATGCAGCTTGCATATCAATGATGGAGAAATATCAGCAGAGGGGCCTCCAACCAACCTCCTCTATTGCAAGCAGAGGAGAGGAGAGGAGAGGAGAGGAGAGGAGAGGAGAGGAGAGGAGAGGAGAGGAGAGGAGAGGAGAGGAGAGGAGAGGAGAGGAGAGGAGAGGAGAGGAGAGGAGAGGAGGAGAGAAGGCTCAGCAACAGCAGTAGTTGCATTAGTGAAAATACAAGCAACACACTAAAGTGGGTGATACAAGGCAACTTCTTGAGCAACTCTGATGAACAACGGTGAAGAAAGGAAGTGCCTCAACATTGCAGATTTAATCACGTAGGAAGGAACATCCTGCAGCCAGATGAAAACATTTGTATAGATTTGTCTCCTGTTGCTTGTTGCTGGGGGTATTATCTGTCTGCACTGGCCAAAAAGATGACCTATGCTCTGAATGTTCACACATCAACAACACATACTGAACTAGTTGTTACACACTAAAATACTGAACTAGTTGTTACACACTAACATACTGAACTAGTTGTTACCCTAACATACTGAACTAGTTGTTACCACTAACATACTGAACTAGTTGTTACAGACTAACATACTGAACTAGTTGTTACATATTAATGTACTGAACTAGTTGTTACATATGATATTAACATACTGAACTAGTTGTTACACATTAATATACTGAACTATAGAACAACAACAACAACAACAACAACAACAACAACAACAACAACAACAACAACAACACAACAACAACAGTAGTGAACCTAGCTTCCCTAACTGAGCCTATGGTCTGTCAGAGTGTGTGCGTGTGTGTGTTTTCACCACAGCATTTACTTTTAGCCTGAGCTCAGGTTACAGGAAGTTGTGTGAGGAGCGTTCTGACCGTTCTGTGGTTAGGAGCAAGGCGATGCGTATTTGGTGTCACCAGGGGCACACAAAACTTCCTGTCAAAACCACAAGTGCAACCGCTTACTACAATGATGAGGATCCTGACAGTATAAAAGAGGGTATAAGGTAATAGAAATGGCCCTTAAAAATCAATCAGTCCCACTTTATCGCGTGCACGCACGCACGCACGCACGCACACGCACACACACACACACACCACACACACACACACACACACACACACACACACACACACAACACACACACACACACACACACACACAACACACACACACACAATGAGAAGAGAGAAGAAGAGAAGAGAAGAGAAGAGAAGAGAAGAGAAGAGAAGAGAAGAGAAGAGAAGAGAAGAGAAGAGAGAGAAGAGAAGAGAAGAGAAGAGAAGAGAAGAAGAGAAGAGAGGAAGAGAAGGGAAGAGAGAATAATATGGGAGATAAGAGAAGAGAACAGAACAGAATAGAAGAGGCAACAGGAGGAGGAGAGGAGAGGAGAGAAGAAGGGAGAGGAGAGAAGGGAGAGGAGAGGAGAGGAGAGGAAAGAAGATGGGAGTGGAGAGGAGAGAAGAGGAGAGGTGATAAGAGGAGAGGAGGATGGCGTATATGTCTAATTAAAACAGGAGTGTTCAGGGACACCCGTGGGGTCCTCGGGGACCCGCCGCGTCAGGCGATAAACTCACTCATCCGTTCCCTTCGTCTTTTGAGGGGAACGATAAAAGACTTCCAGGATCCTGTGCCCTCGCATCCTTTCTTTCCTGCCTCCTGCCATGCTATCTGATGCAGACGAGGGAGGCCTTTTGTCACACCGATCCATCCCGAGGACCCCGAGGCGTCCTGTGAGGATGCCTGATATCGGGTCCCGTCTGTTGATTGACGCGTCACCTCACTCCCCATGCCTGTGTCGATCAGAGGCGGCCTCCCTCCGCTCTCACAACTCAATAGGAGACAGCTGCTTTGATAGGAGTTCTGTGGCGAGTTACATCTCTGGCAGCAAAGAGGATAACAGAGGACCAGGAGGCTTGCCAGGAGATAAAACAGACTTTTGTGTGTGCAGCAGGTTAGAAGTGTGTTCTGTCAAGAGCCGTGTCAAACTGTTATCATCACTTTCATTTGAAGACAGCTTTTATAGTAAAGGGGGTGGGAGGGGGAAGAGAGAGAAAAAGCATGCACACACCAGGGCCACGGTTTTTCTTGTAATCCCAGATTGATACTACCCCGATAGGCTCAGGAGGGATGAAAACATTTGGACAGCAGTTTTTAACTCAATGTCTTTCACTGACGTGTCAGATCCGTGTGTGAAAGACAACAACAGCGGTGAGTGGAGTGAGAAGAGAGCCTTTCCTTTCTTTCATGTGCGTCCCGTGAGAGAGCCGTGAGAGAGGCTATTAGCAGTGTAATGATCACTGGGTGTTGTAGTTCACACTCACACGCCTGTGTGAGTGTGAACTACAACACCCAGTGATCATTACACTGCTAATAGCCTCTCTCACGGCTGGCACGCCAGACAGATGGGAGGATGATTTTGAGGGACGGACCATATGGGGAAAGTGGTGTAGGCAGACAGCTCAGACAGGCTTACAGTCTCTGTCACACACTGTATACTCCCGTCTAACTGCCCAAAGGAGCAGAGAGCACACATGCATAAAAAAAGATATCACACATGAGCACACACACACACACACACACACACACACACACTCACAGGGGCGTAATTATGGGGGGGGACACGGGGGACATGTCCCCTGCATGTTTTCAGAAGGCAGTTATTGTCCCCTGCACCTTTTTTACCATCCAAAACAATGTTACACGATAATAAACGTTTGGACCACACAGAAAACGGCTCCTTGTTCCATCTCTGAGCTCAGGTCTCTGACGACCAGAGCCATTGTCATGCAAAGACAAGTAGCCAGGTGGCGTGAATACTTTACCCAAGGCAGTTGTCCTTCCGCGTTCGGTTTGCACGCCCTGATTGGCCTCTCAGTGCCCAATTGCGTTAGCCTACACAGAGCTAGCAGAGTATCGGGAGAAATGTAATATTACTGTGAAGAGAATCACGTCGCTACAGATGCTCGCAGTTAGTTGACCGCGGAGATGGTAAAGTACTACGGATGTAAAACATTTGGAATTGTTTACAATAAAGCTGTGATTGTACAACTTCAAGGCTCCTTTCGATCGCCGTGCTGCTGTTAGGAAGGAGCAATAAGAGGAAAACAATGTCAACATAATTGATATGAATAGCGCGTTACGTTAATATTGGGCTGTGGAACTGAAAGCTGATGCACGGCGATAGTAGGGCTAACGCGATTGGGCGCTGAGAAGCCAATCAGGGCGCGCAAACCGAATGCGGAAGGACAACTGCCTTGGGTAAAGTATTCACGCAGCCAGGTGAGCACCCCGCGAAGGACGAGTCGCATTTTTGTGTGCATGCGCTAAGTACCGACCACAGCTGTCTTTGCATAACAACAGCCGCCAGGCTGATCAATGCCTCAGGCCCCCCCCCCCCCCCCCCCCCCCTCGGTACCCCCCCCCCCCCCCCCCCCCTCTGCCCCCAAGTGACACTGGCTCAATGACATTGACTGCACTGCACTAGTCCGTACTGGATCTCTGCACACTTCACTTTATATATATATATATATGTATTTTATTTATTGATTAATCCCCCACTGCACTGTTTTCGTTTCTTGTCTGTGTTGGTGTTTGTTTACTGTGAAAAAAGAAAGAATGCATACACTGTATTGCTGCAACAATTACCAATGTGTTTTACACAAATGGCTCAATAAAGGAATCTGAATCTGAATGTCGTCAGGTGTGCTCAAATACATAGCACCCCTCCCCTTTGGTGTGAAACTGTGAATGATGGTCTGTGTGATTGCCATGAAATGCAACAGCATTGCTTGGTGTCTGTGAAATATCTGTCTATGACCTCGTTGTATTTAAAAGCCTCTAGGCTGTTGTTTTATACATTATATGATATATAATCTCTCTCCCTCTCTCTCTCTCTCTCTCTATCTCTCTCTCTCTCTCTCCTGATATATATTTTTTTATCTACGAAGGGGGACACCCCCCCCGTGACCTTACAACTATACGCAACAGCCACCCTCCGCCACTGACCACGCCCTCAAATGTGTCCCCTCCACCATTGAAAACAAAATTACGCCCTTGCACACACACACACATGCACTAAGACACAGTGAATCAACAGCATTGCTTGGTGTCTGTGAAATATCTGTCTATGACCTCGTTGTATTTAAAAGCCTCTAGGCTGTTGTTTTATACATTGTAGATAATAAATAGCGTGATCTCTCTCTCTCTCTCTCTCTCTCTCTCTCTCTCTCTCTCTCTCTCTCTCTCTCTCTCTCTCTCTCCGAGACTCGTGCAGCATTATGACTTGTCATAAGTGAATTGTATATAGAAACAACTCACCAAAATGTACTTGCACAACTGATATATATATTTTTTTATCTACGAAGGGGGGGACCATCGCCCCCCACCCCGTGACCTTACAACTATACGCAACAGCCACCCTCCGCCACTGACCACGCCCCCAAATGTGTCCCCTCCACCATTGAAAACAGAATTACGCCCTTGCACACACACACACACACACACATGCACTAAGACACAGTGAATCAACACTTAAATAAAACACTGTCGCCGAGGCTGTATTGTATGGGCCTTTGGGGGGGGGGCATGGGGGGTGGTGTGTGTTCTCACTGGTGTTTTTCTTACTCCAGCTCTGGACCTAAGCCAACGGAACCAGGTGTGCCCACTTACCAGTGTAAGTGATCCATGGAGAGACAGAGAAAGATGTGTGTAAAGTGCTGAGGTCCAACGAGCAGCCATTACAGAGCATTAGACCAGGAGTTCCTCCAGGGACAGCACCTGACCTCGCCTGACCTCGCATAGACACACATGCACACGCACACACACATGCAGTGCCGTCTGGAAGAAATGCGAGTCACTGTGCGAATTTTTTATGCGAGGCCCTAGTTCTCAAAAAATTAAGAAATTTCACTAATATAATGATAATAGCATAATAATGCAAGTGCAATACACTTTTATTTAACATCGGAAGACCTTTTAAATATCCTAAATAAATAAAACAACCGAAAACAATAAAATTGACTCTCAGCCTCTGAGATTTATATATTTATAAATGTAATTATAATTATAATGTAATTATAAATATATAAATGTAAATATTATTATTATTATTATTATTATTAACGTAAAAATATAAATTTAATTAAACTGAAGCATTTCATATAAAAATATAGGGCAAATATAACTGAGAGGGCATACTGTATTATCTCCTCATCTTGCACCATGACCTTTTTACACATATACACTGAGGCATCAGGGCAAGTATACTTACCCAGATGCTTGATCTATTGTAATCTTTCCTGCCACACATCAGATTGAAAACAAAGCACGGGCTGCCACACACTAACTAAATAAATAGTTACTGTATGAATTTTCATCTCAAAGAACGTATTTGAAATAAGTGGCATTGTCGCCGTTTTTAGCTTAACTTAACAGCGTATTTTACGTCTATGGGCAATAATATACATTTTCCCCGACAAAACGCTACCTGGCTGCCACGATCATTGACGTTTACAAGGAAAGTGTTACTCCTTGCAGCCGTGCGCTTGATGAATTCCTCTTTCGTGACACATTCTTGTGACGCAAGCTTGTTGTATGTTCGAATGCCAGAAACATTAGACGCGCCGTCGTAGCACCTGCTCTTTGACCGTGATGTTGGTTGTCTCGTCCATAATCTCAGCACATCATGGCCCATTATTTCAGTCATCTCGTTTAGGATATCATGAGATAGCCACTTGCTCTCATGTGCACTACCAGCGGACATAGAAGCGGCAACATTAACACCTGCATTAGCAGCGGCAACCATGCTAACAGCAGCTCGATGCAGATTTGACTTTTCGCGGAATCGAAATCGTTCTAGTGCTTTAGCCCGACTGGAAAAGCCATCTCAAAAGCTTTCAAAGATTCTTGATTGTGTGTTGTGCTGCTGCTGCCGGTGCTGCTAGCTTCCCCTGCCTCCAAAACATCATTTTTGGTTCATATAGTGAGGCAGATTATATGTATTACTATTCTACAAACGTGTCTAATGTGAAATATATAAGCACGTACGCAAAACTAGATATTAGGTCTGTGATGGAAAGTGATTTTAACATTAACATTCTATTTATTTTAATCTTAATTACATTTTTTTTATTATTATTATTATTATTATAAAAATATATATATTTGCGAGGCCCCTAGGCGCGAGGCCCTGTCGCACTTCTCGCACGCCCCTTGCGGCGGCCCTGCACACATGCACACAAACACCCCTTCTCTGCTCTTTCTTCCCCTCTGCTATTCATTCGTAGAACTCTCACGCTCACTCTGCCTCTTCTCTTGCATTCATTTTCATTGTATAGTTCAGATTTTCTTGACCTCACTCACAAAATCTTTTTTTCTTCTTCTAAATCTTTATTTGCCCAGCAAGTTGACACTGAGAAGAGACTACATTCTCTCTCTCTCTCTCTCTCTCTCTCTCTCTCTCTCTCTCTCTCTCTCTCTCTCTCTCTCTCTCTCTCTCTCTCTCTCTCTCCCGGGGCAGCCAATGAATGAATAAGAAGAAATACATAATCCGAATCATATTAATACTAGCAGAGGTCTATTTTTACGTACAAAAATGAAATTAATAAAATGCAATAACAGAGGGCGGCTGGGTAGTGTAGAGGTCTAAGCTAGGGCTGGGCGATAAAACGATAACGATAACTATCGCGATCAATTATTTCCTCGAAATAAACATGAAACGTGGTCGCAAAGTTTCGATATATCGATTTTCCAAGCTTGGATATCAGCACACTGCACACGCACTAACAACCAATCAGTGAAGGAGATGGCCGACAGTGAAGGAGACCCGCGGTGCACCTCTGGGTAGAGAGGTAGGACTCTAGTAGTAAACAAGGCTGGCTAGGATAACTAGCTTCACGGCACTATTTTATATATTTACGTGCCGAGTATGTGTGTGGCGTGAATTCTGAGGCCACGTTTATAGTAGTGTGGGGTATACAGTGGACGTCGTTTCAATATATTGGGGCGGAACAGAGTATTTTAGGGTAATATTTAGTACATTGTCATGAGATACTCCGCTTGTCGGCTAACTGCTAACGTGCGCGGACTGATGACAACATCAACATTCGCAGCAGCAAAACAAGTCTATTATATATATCTATGCTATTAATAGCCCGTCCATCGCCGCCGGGCATAAGAAGTTAATTAAACTTGACAGACATTATATCAACGCTAATTATCGATATCGAGTTATATGAAAATAATTTTATAATTTTATCGCGATAACGTTTTTGGCCATATCGCCCAGCCCTAGTCTAAGCACTCGCCTACCACCGCAGATACCCGGGTTCAATTCCTAGCAGCAGTACCTCCAGCTTGGTCAGTCGTCCCTCCGAACACAATTGGCATTGTTTGCGCGTAGGAAGCCAGTGGGTCCTGGTCATTGCAATAGTGACTCCTACTGGTTGGTGTTCAGCAGGGGGGATCTGGGGGAGATAGCGTGAACCTCCACTCGAGTTACGCTCTCCCAGTGAAACTTCTAGTTGTCAGGTGAAAAGAAGTGGCCGGCATGAGGTAGTCTACAACCTCCCCAGACTGACAGTAGGGCAGCGTGACGACGACCAGGAAGCGAATTGGCATAATGACCAAAATTGGGGGATGGGGAAAAAAAGGAAAAAGGGGAAAAAAGAAGAAAAATAATCCAGTACTGTGTAGGCAGTATGGTAATAATCCAGTAGGCCTACTGTAGGCACTATGGTAATAATCCAGTACTGTAGGCAGTATGGTAATAATCCAGTACTGTAGGCAGTATGGTACATTGGTACAGCCACATGGTTGCAGGGCTTTCAGAGGCAAAGGGAATGCAGTGAGAGTTACTTACAGTTCTCTAATGGAACAAGAGATGCCATTCATTAAGTTTAAATAGGTGTTTCAGTGTTTACATGGTATTTATATGAAAGGGAAAAAATATTGATTTTGGCACCATTTAGGAACAGACATAATTTCACAAAGTATCGTTTTTGGCAACTAAAAGAAAATCAAACCCAATCCTACTGGTAAGCACAAGCTTTAAAGGGGTCTTTCTTCGTGATTGCATGTGGGAAACACAATGTCAAAGATTCTTGGATGAGCAATAGAAGTCCTATGACCATTAGTAATCATTTCTCGAGTTGATGAAAGCCATAAACAGATGAAACATTGTCAGGTGTTCCCGACAGACCGGATCCCCTGTACAGTTTAATGTGGTTGTGTGGGTTTATGGTACTGTCTGTTTCACTGTAGTTTCTGTCTTGTAATGTGAGTGTGTCAGAGCCAGCCTGGCAGCCTGAACTGCCTCTGTCGGATAAACACTCCCAGCATGCAATGCTCTGCTTCAGTCTGCAATGCTGCGTCGCCACTCGCCAAACCTGCTGCCAGAAGTCTGAGGTGTCTCAGTTCAGAGGCAGGTGTGTAGTTGTGTACGTGTCTGCCTATCTGTTTGTCCGCGCGCGCAGCGCGTGCGTGCGTGCGTGCGTGTGTGCGTGCGTGTGTGTGTGTGTGTGAGTGTGCATGTATGTGTGTGTGTGTGTGTGAGTGTGCATGCATGTATGTGTGTGTTGTGTGTGTGTGTGTGTGTGTGAGTGTGCATGTATGTGTGTGTGTGTGTGTATATGTGTGAGTGTGCATGTATGTGTGTGTGTGTGTGTGTGTCTGTGTGTGTGTGTAGGTGTGTTTGCGTGTGTGTGTGTGTGTGTGTGTGTGTGTGTGTGTGTGTGTGTGTGTGTGTGTGTGTGTGTGTGTGTGTGTGTGTGTCTGTGTCCAGAATGATGAGCCCTTACAGCCCTAGAACTGCTTCTGTCTGCAGCAGATCTTGGCTGGTGTCTGGACTACCAATCGAATGACAAAACGACACAGATGATATTTGAGGATTCCAAAACTGCCTTCCTGCTTACAATTTGCTCTCATCTGATGTACTTGTAATAAACAAAGCCCAACAAATCTAGGCTTTTTGGTAAACTGATTCCTGAAAGCAACAGTGAACAGAGGGAGAGGTGTGAAGTGTCTGTGTGTGTGTGTGTGTGTGTGTGTGTGTGTGTGCTCTGAACCTCTTCACACGGCTATCCAAAAGAGTTTTGTTCAATGACTCACTCTAGATGAAGATTGAAAACAGGAACGTGTGACGCTCTGTCCCTCTAGCTGCCAGTGACCCAGGTCTACCCTCGCTGAACAACTGCATTACACAGTCAGTGGTCATGTACTGCCACTCCTAATAAAAATCAAGTGCACACCGCAACACAGGTACAGCCAGGCAGAGTAGAGAGAGAGAGAGAGAGAGAGAGAGAGAGAGAGAGAGAGAGAGAGAGAGAGACACACACACACACACATGGTAGGATGGAATGTATTTTCTTAGTTTTCTATACACTGTTTTTGCGCAGTCCACACACTGTCAGACACAGCCATCTGCGAGTGTGCATTCCCCAAACACACACACACGCACACACACACACACACACACACACACACACACACACACACACACACACACACACACACACACACACACACACACACACACACACACACACACACACACACACACACACACACACACACACACACACACACACACACACACACACACACACACACACACACACACACACACACACACACACACACACACACACACACATAATTTATTTATGTCCACATCCATTATAAGCAGACAAGGACATAAACACTGGAGATGCTGTCAGATCACAGACCCACCAGGTTGGTACAGACAGCGGCGTTAGCACACACTCCACAGAGCCACCTCCACGACCTGTGTGTCGTAACATGTGCAACACTGGCCAGACAGCAGGATGACATGCAGAGTCCGCTTCAGTGTCTCCTCCACAAGCCATGACTGCCAACGATAGGAGATACTGAACAATAACTAACGGCTAACTGCTTGGCTCTCCTTCCAAGTGAGACCAGCCATCTGAAAGCCCATCACAGCTAGTGAAACACACACACAGTGTAAGAGTTATCATACAGTTTAGCTAAATAACATACCTTTTCTATACATAGAGGTCTCAAATAAATATAATAATTTCACTCAACAATGGCAAGTCAAAATGGAAGTTATTCTGTCATCTTTATTGACTGGTGACAAAAACCAAACTGTGGTCACCTTATTAACACTTTGGTCGCCAGGCTTATATTCTTAATATATCATCCTCCGCCAGCTCTATTTGTCTATGGAGAAGTCCCCCTTCTTTGCAGGGCTATAACTTTTTAAATTGTATTGCTAAATTGACATTACTATGGCCCATTCAACATCAAGTATCTATTCTTCAGGGTGTAGCAACGTTATACTTTTTCATTCACATATTCATACTAAAATACGGTCTAAAGTATAAGTATGTAAGTATGCAATGCATGTCCCCTTTAAAGCTGGACCCGAATACATGCTAGTGGGGAATCTGGATATACTGTACAGTATGTACATAGTATGTCTAACACTTAGTGGCACTTGATGCATGCACTACAGTTTGTGGACTGGCTACTGGCTAGCAAATGTTTTTTTTTTATCCACTTTTTCTCCCATTTTCTATATTTTCTCCCATCCCAATTTCGTATCATCCAATTCAACCCTCCCCTGTCACGAACGCTGTTTCTTGCCTCCCACAAGCCGGCTGCAATGTGGACTAAGTCATACATAGCACAAGTCCCCTCCGGTACTTGAGGTAACAGCAGTCGCATCTTTTCACCTGCGCAGCTCGATCTCTCAGTGTCGAGGAGTAACGCGTGGGAGGCTCACGCTGCCCCCGACACTTCCTGATTCTACTGCGCAGGCGCACCAACCGACCTGTAGGAGTCGCTGTCCACAACGCCCGATCCCCACCCATCAGTTTCCCACCCCCTAATACGGCCAATGTGTATTAGTATGAACGACCAGCTAAACTGAAAGCAATGTGGAGCGCTGGGCTCGAACAGGCAAGCCCAGCGTCTCCATCATTCGTGGCGAGCGCCTTGCCCACTACGCCCAGTATAAGTATGTTTTTATCGTTTTCTGCAGCTTTCTGCAGAATGTGATTTATAGCCCCAAATGCATTATATTGATGATCAAATAGTTTGATAGGAATCTGCGCAAGATAAAAAATTTCAAATGGACGTGCTTCTAGAAGTTACTACTGATCATCTGATGTTGACCGGATGGGGGGGGGGGGTCGTTTATAATTCCGTGGCCAACGTTAGATGATTCATCTAGTGTGGGTGATATGATCATTAGAGCAGTTAGTATCGAACACGTTAAAAAAATAACACTGAATGTTACCGTAGCTTCCTCATAGCGTTGGGCGATGAGCGTGGAACAGAAATATTCCTATTATGGGATGTAGAAATATGCGATCCATTTCCAGGTTGTATAATAGTATATACGTCCAAATCATGTTGTTTATCGAGTTATTGGTAACGGATTGCTATCTGTTGTGTCTAGCTCGAGTCCTGGGACTATTACCGAGTGATCGGACCGTATTGGAATGAGCACCAGCTTCCATTTCCTGTTTCCGCTCTGGGCGATCCGCCGATCGGCCACCAGATGGCGCTCTTGAACCGTTGGAGAGTTGAGAGGGGATCAACAGTAGATCTCAAGTCTCCGGGGGAGAAATATGATTGTGATCACAGATTTTTGAAATATTGATATCAAAGACGTGGTACGGCGTCTTTGGCAGAATGAGCATGGCGGGGAATGACGTGGTACGGCGTTTTTGGCGACCATAGTGTTAACACAATGGCGCCCGACCACGGAGATCTCCGTGTTTCGATTCCACCCGTTGTGGACAGAAGGACGGATATATCCGTGGCAAGTTGTTTTGGCTTTTATTCCATTTTAATAACCTATTCAAGGTCGCCGAGCTGCACTGCAGATGTACCCTACTCTTTGAATTCGCCAAAGTGCAATACCGGCCAGATCTTCTTAGGGGCGCTATCGCGATCATAGAGTGTTCCCTGTGGCAGAAGTTGTCTTATTTTTTTTGGATCTCTAATGTAGTTTTCTACTCATCTGAAGCGATAGCTATTGTCTGTTGCACGGGATACGTTTAGGATTGCGGATTTCACTATGCAATAAGGGGATTTATCATCAGCCAATGGACATATCGATCTACCAGATGGCGATTTATAACGGGGAAATGCTCGGGGGGATCCAACCGGCTTATGGTAAGATATTTTTCACGTAAATTACATGCTGATCAAAGCTTGCTATGATACTCAACCAGCCGACCAGCGTATGTGGCTACTTAGACGAACACGGTTATTGGTAATCAATAATAAGAAGCGACGTCCCCCGCCCCCCCCCCCCCCCCTTTCATGCATACATGCTTGAGGATCGTGCCGATCATATGCTGTTTGAGTTTTAACTGTAGCATCTGTATAACGGAAATGCCATTGGATATAACGTTAGTAGCTATTAGCCCTTTATCTAGCCTTCCAGGAAATATACTAGACCAAATGCCGTATAACACTTATATTCACGGCGCTATAAAATGAGAACGTATTGATGAAAAAAATATTCTTTAAGCCATTTTGAAGGGACGGTTTATGGACTCAATTGACAATGAGAATGGACAGATAGCAATACTATAAAGTATAGATTTAGCTCTACAAACAGCCCCAAGTCTGTTTACAAAAGATGGTCCTCTAGAGATTTATTAGACGCATCCCAATGGCCCCGAATGTGTTAAGTGTCATAATAACCAGTGGGATTATTATTATATGGTACCAATGAATGCTAAGGCAAGACAATGTCAATTTCCAAATTTCAGCCATTCAGTTTAGCAGAAATCAAGAATGGAATCATAGAATCTGGCAGAATGTTTAGCTCTTGGTGGAAACTGTTCCAGGAATGCTAAGACGTTTGTTTTAAGTAATCAATACCATCCAGATGAACAGAAACATAATTACACACAAGAGTGTGTGTGTGTGTGTGGTGTGTGGTGTGTGGTGTGTGGTGTGTGTGTGTGTGTGTGTGTGTGTTAGAGATGTTCCGATACCATTTTTTCCTTTCCGATCCGATTCCGATACCTAAGCTTTGGGTATCGGCCGATACCGATACTTATCCGATACCAGTGCATACATTAAAAAAATTTAAAAATATTATATAAATTATAAAACGTTTTTTTTTTTAATACAGCTACTGTTTTATATATACTGTTTTTTAGTAATAACTATAAAGTAATGGTATTTATTCAACAACAGGTGATTGTATAGATTAGTATTAGTATCAGTAATTGAAAACTATCTCAATGAGTTCACCCACGGAAAGGTTGTTGGCACATTAGTTCCACACGAACATTATTCGTTGCTGCACTTGCTTCCACAAGAAGGCTCCGTTTAGTACCAGAGGCTCTGTTGTTGTGATTTTTGCACAATAAATATTCAACATTCTCTTTTGAGACTCCGCCTCAGACTCTTATCATTTGGCACTAAAAGCTAAACATTGTCGCCGATATGGCTGTCCGCAACATGTCATTAATTGTGTACGCGACGTGCAATTGTGCAATGACAACGTTACCGTGAGCTATGTTAGCTAGCATGAGCTACCGCTATATGGAAAGACTGTAACGTTACTGCCGGTGACATTGTGATTTAACTTGGAATACTCCTTTGCCAACTTGCTGTACTTTGCTTGCAGATCTGCAGCCATTATTGCTGGATTATGTGAATAGCCCCAACTTTAGCCAAGGTAACGTCAAAGCTAGCTTTCGGTTAGCTGTTCAATGCTAATAACACCAGCCACCAAGCGAACTCATCAGAGCTCCCCGTCAACAGCGCTGTCGGGACAATGGCATTTTAAGAAAGTATCTGCTCTGCTGTTAATGGCAATTGACACTTTAATTCACGGTCGATTAAGCACACGTTTGTTTTATAATGCTCACCCAGCGAAGTATGAGTATTATATATAAAGTATCTACAGAGCCCAACGTCCGCAGTGTTGTTGATAAATTACGTCATGGTATCGGAGCGCAACATTAGAGGGTACTCGCCGATACCGATACCAGCATTTTAGGCAGTATCGGCGGCATTTCCGATACTGGTATCGGTATCGGAACAACTCTAGTGTGTGTGTGTGTGTGTGTGTGTGTGTGTGTGTGTGGTGCATCCTGGCCTGTAACTTCCAGGACAGACTGAGTTCTTATGAGAAGATGAAGTCTAAATGTCATAACGTTTCTGCAACAGTTACACCAAAAGCTCACAATTCTGTGGCATTCTGCATTTATTTCTGAATTCTGTTTTTATAAAGCAAGAATCTGTGAATCTGCTTTTGATTTATGCAAAATGGAAAATATCACCCTACCCTATGTTCTCTGGCCTCAGTCTTTGCCGACAATGATCAACTTCAAAGTCGTTGAAGTTACGTTTGTTTGCTTAGGCCTAGAAATTCTGTTATTTAGTTTGCTTTCATTATTTTCTTATTGTGCCCTATTGCGAAAATAGTCTTTTCCTGTGTTTTGCATTGTTCTTGAATGAGGGGTTGTCCCAACACAGAGAAAATATTAAATATTAACATAATGCTGCTCTTGAAACGAGCCATTCAGAATTTAAGCAACAATCGCCATAGTTAATAACGTGCGTGTGTGAAGAGATCTTGGAAAAATGGGTATACAAAATTGTGACTTGCTTGTTAAAATCTTATTTTCCCTACATAAAATATGCAAGATTTTACATCTGTCTGCTGGATTTCTCCCAGTGGAAGACAGAAGATAAGGCAAATACTGTATCCAAACTGATATGGGGCCTATTCCTAAAATCAACAGTCACAACAAACACATCTCACCACATAAATCCCATTGTTTCAACACGCACGCGTGCAGGAGGTCAGACACATCCAGGGCTAGCCTATAGTACATGTACATGGGCGAGACGCCAGAACCATGTCTGTGGGGGTCCATTCTAAGGTCAATACTACAACACAGTAAGCTAATGATCCAGCAAATTCCCTCTACCCAGTCCCACCCGCCTCCCTCTCATTCTGTTGTTGCCCTCTGTCTCTCCTGTACCATGACTCCCCCCCTGTGCAGCAGAAATGTGAAACAACTGAACACTCTCTATGAAGCACACTATTGATAAACAAGTCTGCTGGTTACAGACAAATGAAACTATCCCTTTCCTCACTTCTCCTCCTCTCCTATCTCCATCTTTTTCATCTCTTATTTTCTTATCATCCGGCCTTGTCTCCTTGGCAGTGAGCAGCAGCTTCAAATAAACCTTGGCTTGAAGGATAAAGATTCAAGATACCCAAATAATGACAGCAGATATACTGTAGATACAAAGATATACTGTAATCACGGTGCAAAATAAAATATGCAAGTATAAACTAAGCTTATGTGTTTTGACATACAGACTTCAAGAGTTTGATTTGTAGATGAAAAATGTGCTTCTCTGCATTTTATTAACATCGTGAATCAGAATATAACTTTGCTTCATACCATTGTTTACAAATATGAATATGAACGTAAACAAAGCTTTTACAGCCACAAAATGCTGCAAATAAAAGAATTGTTATTACAGGGCTTTGTTGAATACTCTATTCTGATTGGTCAACGGACACCTTCCATTTTAAGTTATTTCTGAATAATGACCACTGTCAAGCATTTTATTTACGATGAACAACACTTGCAGATCTGCAGGACTATTCTGCAAAAGTTTGTAATAATCAATAATCCATATTTTGAGTCAGCTGGTTGTCTTTGGATGGTTGGTAGGTATGTAATAAGCGGGCTAGTACAATCAAACTTATCAAATCAAATCAAATTTATTTGTAAGGCCCGACAACACACGTTAATGTCCCCATGGGCCGTACACGTCTTCTTTAAACAATGATCCCTACATAGTAGCCTATTACATGTAGGCCTACTGTACCACTCTGTCAATCAGCTAGAGAATTCCTTATTCCAAATTCCTAGTTTGGAAGAAGAAGAAAAAGCAGAAGGAGGAGAAGAAGAAGTAAAGAAGAAGAAGCAGAAGAAGCAGAAGAAGCAGAAGAAGCAGAAGAAGCAGAAGAAGCAGAAGAAGCAGAAGAAGAAGAAGAAGAAGAAGAAGAAGAAGAAGAAGAAGAAGAAGAAGAAGAAGAAGAAGAAGAAGAAGCAGAAGCAGAAGCAGCAGAATAATAATAAGAAGAAGAAGGCAAAAGTGAGAACATCAGGAAGCCGTTTCAGACACACTTCAGTGCACTACTGACATTAAATAAAAAGGGTGACAGTGGACAAAGCTCAAACATTGTATAATTGAAGACTCCCTTATGTACAGTCAGTGGAGCATCTCCAGTGAGTGTGCCTTGATGATAAGGCTGCTCGATTATTGCAAAAATGCGGCACAATAATAGTTTTATCTTGATTATCTTGTTTTCATGATTGTGAGAAGTTTGAAATTAAAACATGATTAATCGCCCAGCCCTACTTGATGACATCACAGGTTAGAGGTGGCCCTACTTGATGACATCACATGTTAGAGGTGGCCCTACTTGATGACATCACAGGGTAGAGGTAGCCCTACTTGATGACATCACATGGTAGAGGTGGCCCTATTGATGACACCACAGGTTAGAGGTGGTCCACTGATACGGATACTTTCTGGCTGAACATTTCCCCAACACTATATACTGAGATCTGACACCAGGCGCTGTGGGGAACATATCAGACATCAGAAGTTAAAAGTGGATCCCTAGTTTTTTTTATTTATTATTTAGCCAGGAAGGTCCCATTTAGTACAAGAGACCATATTGGTGGAACTGTCAAAAAATCTTACTTGTGAATTATGTTGTAATGGTAGATGCCGGCCTAGACAAGGGGCACGTCACCTTTGGAAATGCCTCCGATACAGCCTAAAATGCTGGTATCGGTATCGGCGAGTACGCTTCAATTCTATGCTCCAATCCCATATGACGTAATTTATCAACAACGCGTGCGGTATCCTCCTGCTGAGAGTAAATAGAATCCAAGCAGCTAATATTGACGCTGCTATTGTGGTTGTGGGTGATTTCAATAGCGCCAACCTGAGAAGAATATTGCCAGACTTCTACCAGCATGTGACTTGTAACCCCAGAAGCGGTAATATTTTAGACCATTGTTACTCGCAATTTAAGTGTGGTTACAAGGCTCATTCTGCCAGCGGTTTTGGCAAATCTGATCATGCCGCCATCTTTCTTTCTCCGGAGTAAACAAAGTCTCAAACACGCGCCGGTAGTCTCGCGAAAGGTGCAGAAATGGTCTGTAGAATCAGAGGGCACACTCCAAGCTGCACTTGAATGTACAGACTGGGGGGTGTTCCGCGATAACACAGATAACATTAATGACTACACGGAGACAGTGCTGGACTTTGTTTGTACTTTGGTGGAAGAAACAATCCCCACTACCACAATTAGAGTTTACCCAAACCAAAAGCCCTGGGTAGACAAATCCGTCCGTGAGGCTCTGAAAGCGCGCACCTCAGCATACAACGCCGGGCTTGTGGCAGGCAACATGAATGACCACAAGGTGGCGAGATACAATGTCAGGAGAGTAGTAATAGAAGCAAAAAGGTGATACAGGGATAAAATTGAACTCCAATATGAACAGGCTGACTCTAGAGCTATGTGGCAGGGCCTCAGAACGATGACAGATTACAAAGGCACCTCCCTCAAGCTGAACAGTGACATCTCCTTAGAAGATTATCTCAATACCTTCTATGCGAGGTTTGAGGCTGGGAATAACAACACCAGCCTACAAGCCACTGCAATGGAGGGGGGGGGCTGCTGATGGAGACTCAGTGTTCAGGGTAACAGAACATGAGGTGAGGAGGACCTTTAAGAAAGTGAATATCAGGAAGGCAGCAGGGCCGGACGGTATCCCCGGCCGCGTCCTAAAAGTCTGTGCCGACCAACTGGCCCCGGTATTCACATATTTAACCTGTCCTTGGAACAGGCTGTCATCCCCACCTGTCTGAAGAAGTCCACTATTATCCCTGTACCCAAAAAATCCAAGCCTGCTTGCCTCAACGACTACCGCCCTGTAGCTCTCACCTCCATAGCCATGAAGTGCTTTGAGGAGCTAGTAAAGGGCTACATCTGCTCCTCCCTCCCCATCAACCTGGACCCCCTGCAATTTGCATACCGCCCCAACAGGTCCACGGAGGACGCCATAGCCCATGTGCTGCACACAGCAGCATCACACCTGGACAAGAGGCAGGGGAACTATGTGAGAATGCTGTTCATCGACTACAGCTCAGCATTCAATACCATAGTCCCCTCCAAACTCATAGCCAAGCTCAGGGACCTGGGCTTGAACTATGACCTCTGCCAGTGGGTCTTGGACTTCCTGACGGGCAGACCCCAGGTGGTGAGAGCAGGCAACTGCACCTCCTCATCCATCACTCTCAACATAGGGGCCCCCCAGGGCTGTGTTCTGAGTCCCCTCCTCTACTCCCTGTACACACATGACTGTGTGGCACAGCGGAACAACAACACAATCATCAAATTTGCTGACGACACAGTAGTGGTGGGCCTGATCTCTGCAAACGATGAGAGGGCCTACCTGGAAGAGGTCAAGGTCCTAGCGGGATGGTGTCAAGAGAACAGCCTCTCCCTGAACGCCAGCAAAACAAAGGAGATGACTACAGCCCCCTCAGCATCGACGGGGCACCGGTTGAGAGAGTGAACAGTTTTAAGTACCTTGGAGTCCACATATCCGAGGAGTTGACATGGACCACACACATTGACAGTGTTGTGAAGAAGGCACGGCAACGCCTCTACTTCCTCAGGCGCCTAAGGAAGTTCCAAGTCAATCAGAAGATCCTTAAGAACTTCTACTCATGTACAATAGAGAGCATCCTGACTGGCAATATCACCTCCTGGTTTGGGAATAGCACCGCACAAGACCGTAGCAGACTACAGAGAGTGGCCCGTTCAGCCGAACGCACAATTGGAGGGGGGCTTCCCACTCTCCAGAACATTTACAACAAGCGGTGCATGGGTAAGGCTAAGATAATTATCAAAGACTCCAGCCACCCAAACAACTGCCTCTTTGAACTGCTGCGGTCAGGCAAGCGATACCGGAGTCTCATGGCAAGCACAGAAAGACTCAGAAGAAGCTTCTATCCCCAGGCCATCAGGATGCTCAACGAACAATAACACTATGTAACAACCATCAAATGCACTCACAGCACACACATCCACACGCACACACTCACTTTAAACAAACAACTCACTGCAGCACCCACTTTACACACTTTAGAACACCTAAACACACTTTATATTTATTGGTAAAGAATTTGCACTACAACCCATACCTCATTACAACTTACTGTAAATTGTACCTAAATTGTACCTCATCCCATTTCTCCTTTGCACTATATAGTATATTGTATATTAGTATATTGTATAGTATATTGTATGGTAACCCAGTTACTTCTACTCTGCATTGAACATTGTACATATGTACATACTGAACACTTGTGTCTACGTACGTGACTTCTATTTTATACTACTATACTTATTTTATTTTATACTTATCTATTTTTGTCTAGCACAGTCTCTGGAGCGTAACAGAAAGAAGCATTTTGTATAAAAGTATTCTGTACTTCTGTATGACAACTAATAAAGAAACTTGAACTTGAGAGTGAGCATTATAAAACAAACGTGTTTTTAATCGACCGTGAATTAAAGTGTCAATGCTGTTTGTCATTTTAACAGCAGATACTTTCTTAAATGCCATCGTCCCGACAGAGCGGTGTGACAGGGAGCTCTGATGTGTTCGCTTGCTGGTGTTATTAGTAGGGCTGTCAGTTTATCGCGTTAATTAGATTAATTAATTACACAGCAAATTATCACGTTATGAAAATTAACTAAACATTTATTAAATTTTTCTTTTTTCTTTTTTTTTATACTATTTTTTTGTATCATTCATTCCATACGAATGTAGAATACACATTTACAGAATTTTCTTTTTAATATGGTCCATTTGCATGTTCTTGGTATCTGATTCTAGGGACATCTATGAATCTCAGGGAATGTATTCCTAGTGTCAGAAATACTGTGGGCTAGATCCACAAAGAATGGATTGCACAGTGCAAGTTGCACCCTTACTTACAATTCATTATGAATTGAAATTGGAGGACCCTGATGTAAACAAGACGAAAGTATTTCTCTGGTCTGCATCGCCTTAACACTTTGACTGCCCAAGCTTAATTCCTTTTTACCCCCTTGAATGCCCAAGGCCACTTCAATGTTAACGTTAATATCGCCTAATCTATGTTTTAAATTATGGCTATGTGTCTAATCTGCCCGTCGCATTATCAATGACCTATTTCCAGTCAACATTGTCGAAGCAGATTGTTTTTTTATCGGTTCATTTCCGTTTCATAGCATTTAGAAAACCCCTCGTTTTCACGGAGAAAAAAGAGGTTTCCATGATAATCGCCTTTTACTGGAATATTCTAGAACGTTGTCATTGTTCGGCCTATTTATGAATCATTTTCAAATAAACGCTAGATTATCGATAGTATATATGTAGGCATGCATGCTCGTGGTGCGCGCTGAAAATCGCTTCTCCTATTTCCTTCCTTTTCTCATTCATTTTAATTGAGTTCAATCCAAAAGGGTGAATTACCACCTGGGAGACGATAGGGGGCGCTTTTTTCACATCTGAGCGCCTGAGGTAGCTGAATTTCCAACGGTAGACTTGGTTGATGAAATATCAAAAAAAGAGAAAATACGAGAATTCTCGTGAGTGGGCATTCAACCCGCGGGGGGTAAACCCGAGAAATCTCGGGCGTGGCATGCAAAGTGTCAACAATTGTGTGTATTTAGCTGTACTGTATTGTACCCATTCTGCAATCTGTTAATAACATTTTCATTCAATCAATCAATCAATCAATCAATCTGCGCTGTGATTGATTGAATGAACATTTTATTTTGAGTAAATTGTAATGAACCAAATGAGAATATCAATAAATTTTTTTTCATCTTTGACTGTGAATAACACCATGCTCAAATTGACCAGACCTGAAAAATCTAAGCAAATTAATAGATGGATGATGATTAAACAGAAGGTTTTGTAGATACAATACTGAATTCTGTCATCCGGACACATGCAATTTGAAATATGATTATAGAATATAGAATATCAGGCATCAAATGGTTATGTGATTAAAATGCGATTAATTCGATTAATTAATTACAAATCCTGTAATTAATTAGATTAATTTGTTTAATCGCCTGACAGCACTAGTTATTAGCATTAGCTGAAGAGCTAGTTTTAGCTTAATGTTACCTTGGCTAAAGTTGGCTATTCATAATCCAGCAATAATGGCTGCAGGCCTGCAAGGTAAATCACTTTTTCACCAGTAACATTACATTCTTTCCATCTAGCTCACGTTAACGTGGCTAACCTAAGTGTCGTCACTGATCGACCTCTCGCACACATGCACGCAATTAATGACATGTTGCGCACAGCCATACCGGTGACAATGTTTAGCTTTTAGTGCCAAAGGATTAGAGTCTGAGGCGCAGTCTCAAAAGAGAATGTTGAATATTTATTGTGCATTAAAAATCACAACATACAAGTTACTACTAGCCAGAGCCTCTGCTACTAGCTAACTGAACCGGGGCAGACTGGATAGAAAGTGCAACAACGTATAACGTCCATGCGGAACCAATGTCCCAACAACCGTTCCGTGGGTGAACTCATTGAGCATAGTACACAGGAAAAACTGGGGAGTCATTTTCCCAGAGTAATTATTACGGAGTTATTATTTTCCTCTCAAGTAGTCATATTTACTCCATTTGGGGCATAATCATTGCCTGTGGCCAATAGAGTGAGAGTAAAGTTCCAGAAGAGTTTCTATTGGAGTAATACAGCATTGGTCACGCCTACTATCCATATAATTCCCAAAGGTGCCGACGCCATCTTTCTCTCTCGCCAAGTCCTCGCTTCAAGCTCAGGTGCAGCAAGAGCGCAATACAGCGATATTTTCCTTCTCTTGGATGCCAAATACAAGGTAAGATTATTATTATTATTTGTTAATTTATTAAACAGCAATGTGTGTAACTAATTTGCAACATTACAGCTAAGCCACAGAGCCATCTATCACGATGTTCGCATGTTAGCTGCTATACGTTTGCACGCACGCTATTAAATAAACGTTTTACAGTTGTATGGACAAGTATTCAATTATCAACAGTATTGCTATCAGGGACAGTGCACATTAATCAACATGTCGGTTTTCATGTAAAATGTATATGAGCTAGTGTATAGCCAGAAGCTAATTTCCACCTGTATAGGCCTGAGACCATACCTGTAGACCATGCCTGTAGGCTGTTGTTAAAAGTAGTGATATAACTATATCCATACAAAAACTGACTTATTAAGAACATACAAGACAAGTAGACATAGTACAGGAGATGGAACAATTATATGTTACATGTTGGCGGTTTTTGCTGAAACGGTGGCAGAGACAACGTGTGTTTTACTCTAAATAGAGTCACCGTACATTACAGCTAAGCCACAGAGCCATCTATCACGATGTTAGCATGTTAGCTGCTAGCACGCACGCTATTAAATAAACGTTTTACAGTTTTATGGACAATAACTTAAGAACAGGTACGTCGGTGCAACACGAGTATTCAATTATCAACAGTATTGCTATCAGGGACAGTGCACATTAATCAACATGTCGGTTTTCATGTAAAATGTATATGAGCTAGTGTTAGCCAGAAGCTAATTTTCACCTGCATGCGGCTATACCTGTATAGGCCTGAGACCATACCTGTAGACCATGCCTGTAGGCTGTTGTTAAAAGTAGTGATATAACTATATCCATACAAAAACTGACGTATTAAGAACATACAAGACAAGTAGACATAGTACAGGAGATGGAACAATTATATGTTACATGTTGGCGGATTTTGCTGAAGAGACAACGTGTGTTTTACTCTAAATAGAGTCACGTAAATTTGCCGCAATGTGCTGTAGGTTGACTGTTTTACTAGTGGTAAATGGACATAACAAGTTAATTTGACGCACTGTTCGGTTCAACAAGTGTTTATTTGAACCATTGTACTGGGTTGACTAATTTGTGTGTTCTGCCTCCATGTATAATATAATGGAAACTTGTGGAACTATCCTCACAGTAAATTTCACAGAGTAAATTTTACTCAAACTGAGTCAATTTGAGCCCAAGACGTGAGTAAAGTTTTACTCAGTTTGAGTAAAATGTACTCAGCGAAATTTACTGTATGGTGCTTTTGTAATATTTTCTAATTGTAACACTCCTCATAATGCATGAGTTGTTGTGCCCTATATGTATCATCTTAGTAACTGTTATTATTTATTTGCCATCAGATGCAGGCTGTACGTGTTAAACACGTTGACCGGCAGAAATTCATCTGTTTTGAGGGCCAATTGACCTTCACAACTTTTTTGGAGTGTGGTGAGTGAAACATTTTGCACAGCGTGCCGTTGGTTCTCAAAATGGCGTCCGCCTTGATAGTTAGGAACCAAATGGACCCTTATTGGTCTGTAACTCTGACTGTGTACAAATGGACCCCAACGTCCATTGTACACCGTCAAGAGTTAAATTAACATTGATTTTACAATATAAATTGGGGTCCCAAAGATACAAATGCCATTAAATGGGTGCCCTTGGAATTAAAATGGTTGAGAATCACTGCTAGAGCCGTACAAATATTGTCTTATGGGGGTCCATGGCACATCTTTTCAAATGGGGGGTCTGTGGGCTAATTGTCAATTTGGGGGGTCCTTGACATGAAATGTTTGAGAACCACTGCCCTATGCAACAACATACTGGGTATCAGTTTAGGCTTTCCCTGCATGTTAATTTAAGCTGTAGGCCTACAGTACAAAGCACAATCCATTTTATTTAGGATAGAGTGAACCAATCAATGTCTTACACCCCTTCCTGACAGGCAGTGACGCGAGCGAGCGTGATTGCGAAAATGATTAAAATGTATTCGTTTCAATCAGACTATCCTGACCTGCCGCGAGCGACAGCAAACTGAGCGGCGATGTCGTTCCCCCCTCAAATATTCGCTCGCTGTGTCTCTAGTTGAGCGATTACGCGGCCGAGTCACGCCCCTAAACACTTTTTATTGGTCAAGAATCGCAGGCTGCTTTGCCCCTGTGTGCTTCCAGGTAACACACACACAGACACACCCGGACACGCGCCGCCTCATATCAGGACAGTGTCGCGCACGATTTCGTCTCCAGTTCGCACGCTCGCTGCCTGTCAGGAACCGGTGTTAAGTATGTCAATTAAGGCTGTCAATCTTCCTCATATGATCACATTTTCAGTGGCTATTTTAATATCCCATTTTATGACATTTTAATTAATACAAATTAAATAAATTGCACAACAGATTTATCAATAAGCTTGTGCAATCTTGTTTTGTCTATAGTTGCCAAGAAATTTGAAATTCCTAGTACCTTGGACTTAAAGGTCTATGATGACTCAAACACTGAAGTCGACGACGAGGCGTTTCAATTTCTTCTAAAAAAACCAGACCTGGGTGTGTTGGAGATTTGTTCACCCCAAGACTCAAATCCTGAAGGTGAGTTGCTAACATGGAGCCTTATAGCCTCATCCATACAGTCCTGGCTGCTTGAAGCCTTTTTACAACATTTCCGGGTTCCCGTTTTTTTCGCTCTGATTGGCCAGGTTATGTGACATGAGCGGCAATCGTGGGACGGCAAGTTTCTACACTGGTTAAGGGCACTCTTCGAAGTTGGTTAAGGTTAGAGTTTGTCTTAGAGCATGGCGATAGAACGCCAGGTAGTTTGCAGGCTGTTCGACGCGGAAATGGGCAAACACGCTATTGGGCGCACATGTCACATGACCTGGCCAATCAGAGCGCCGGAAACGCGGATGCGTTGTAAAAAGGCTACACGTGTCCTGGCTAACCTAAAATGTCACACAGGTACTGTGTATTTTTGTACTTTGAAATGATCTTTGTATATATGCCCAATGTAACGTGTGGATCCTTCCTAATCTAATGTGGTCTTTTTACATTACACTTGTCACAAACATTCCTATCTAATCACACTTATATGTCTACATGATTGTTAGATTCAGTGAGGACCTCTGCAAGCAACTCCAGCAGCCAAAGCTCCGTTCTCAGCTCTGGTGCAGACAATGAGGGGGAGTCTGATGACACCATCATTTTGCAGTCTAGTCCTGCTCCAAGAAACGGTGCTGACCTGACTCGTATCACTCTGGTAAGCTTTGCATATGACTGTTTGAAATGGAGATGGTGACTCTGATAAAGGGGTAGCATGGGCATTGGGGATGGCCAAGTACAATTGGGGAGAAAATGGGGGTGGGGGGGGGGTCATGGTTTACATTTGTCACCTTAACCCTTTCACTGCCGCACAACAGCAGGTTAACCCTTTCACTGCCGCACTACAGAAGGTTAACCCTTTCACTGCCGCACTACAGAAGGTTAACCCTTTACTATCACATACTGTACCACATACTGTATACCACATACTGGTACTAGTGTGGCAGTGAAAGGGTTAAATATACTTGGCCACCAAATGACTGTCTATCCATGTGTGTCCTCCCCCCCCCCCCCCCCTTTTTACTCCCGCTTAGATGACTGAAAAGATTCTGAGGGACACAGCTGGAGGAGAGAGGATCATTGCCGATTATGCTCGGACGAAAACCCTAACGGATACCAGAAGACGCGACATGGTGAAGATATTGGTTGCGCACATGGCAAAAGAGCATGGGTAATTATGTTATCTAAACATTACGCACCCAATACACATTTTTGGTTTTTACTAAGATCCTCCTTTTTGCAGAATTGGTAAATGATAAATGGTTATCCAAAGCGCTTTACATAGATTGTGCAGAAGGCATTGGCACAGCAATACTTTTGTTTGGATCTCATACTTGTGTATGTGTGCACTGTAGGACGAGTCCTTCAAGGCGTGTTAAAGAAGACTACGCAAAGGGCATCACTGCCTTATTCCCATACCTGGCCGATCCCCAGGGCAATTTGGGATATGTAAGTACATCAGGGAAAAGTGCAGAGAGACATTTCATCGGCGACTCAGTGCATGTGTGTTCCTGTGGGTCGCCCATCTTGCGTGTGTGTTAAAACTGCATGACAAATAAAGACTTCTAGTCTAACAATTATTATGTTTATAGGTCATTCTTGTTATATAATTTCTAGGGATGTTCGATATTGGCTTTTTTTTACCGATATCCGATATACCGATATTGTCCAACTCTTTAATTTCCAATACCGATATCAACCGATACCGATATATGCAGGGTTTCTCCCCCCCCCCCCCCCCCCCCAAAAGGAATAATTTCAGGTAATTAACATTAGGCTACATATCTCTTGTCGTGGAATTAACACAACATTATGCATAACATTATCCAATCACATGCATGGTACATAAAACACCAACCCCATTACTCCTCACTTCTCTGGAATTGCTTAAAAGGGCTGTGCGGAGTACGATTTCAACTAAATATTTGTTAACATTTCTGTATGCTGACCATTTCTCCTAACCTCAACAATTTAAGAACCACAGATGTCCTACCTGTTGACCTTGATTTTAGCAATTCTTCAGAGAAGGGCATGTGTTAAGTTTTAAGGAGAGAAATAAACACATTTACACATGCCCATTTAAACCAAATAACTTTTTTTTTTCCTCTTTACTTCTTGTGTTTTAGGAGCAGTATTACAATCCAGTAGATGGGAGTGGGTTTCTGGCATGGAGGGTGAAATCACTTCAAAAGATAGCATCAGAGGGACAAAAGAAGAGCCGTAATGTTCAGCCACTGATCGGTATGTAATTTTGATTGTCCCAGTCCACTGTTTATCTAGCAACTGTGAAGATGGATCATTATAGTAAATGCATATCACTGGAAAGTATTGCAGCAGTATGTGTGGTTTCTACACTGTTACAGGTGGTCCAAGTTCTGGCGACAGAGCCCCCTTCTCTGAGGAAAACCAGCTAACCACAGACACCCAGTTTCGTGAGGCCAGTGCACTGATGAAGCATACAACTGATGAAGCAATCATCAAGGAGAAGATGAAACAGACCTTCACCCATCGCCAAGAAATGATGCACGACCCAATCAAGTCCTCTGAAATATTCACCACCTTTCCAAGATTCCTAGACATCACAGGAATGGTATGTGGCTTGCATTAAAGTCTAACTGAAATAAAAAATTACCTTTTTAAACAATTTAGATCACATCCCTGGTCATAGGGTGAACCTATTTAATAGGGCTGTCCCTGACTAAGGATTTGGATGGTTGACTAGGATTGTTAAAAAAAAAAAAAAAAAAAAAGAATTTATCATTCCATTTGGGCTGTGGGGGGTGCTTAATGTCTGAAGGAGTCAACTGAAGGCTTCTTGTCCTCTGCAAAAGCATACAATTGGTCCACTGATGAAATCCTCTTTCAGTGCCTCTGTGCCTGTTTTCGTAGGCAGTTAGCCTCTGGTATGCCTGCCATTAGCGTTAGCCACGCTTCTATGCCTCTTTTCTTTTGAAAAAAATTATAATATATATATATATTTTTTTTTTTTTTTTTTTATAATATTATATTCGACTAAGAGGTTGGCCAGTCGACTACGGCCCCTTTCGACCGATTAGTCGACTAATCGATTAATAGGGGTCAGCCCTACTATTTAACAATGTATGACAAAAAAATTTCAACCATGTTTTATTCCATCTTGTCTGCAGATTGAGCAGGATTTCAGTCTGATGTTTGGTGATGACATCTCTGCAAAGTTCCTGGAGAAGTGGCCTATTTTCTGCAGGCAGAAAGTCCTTGAACAAAGCCGTGGCCTCACCCAGACCGGCGACCTTCAAGACCTGCTTCAGAATGCTGAATCCACAACAGACACAATAGAACTGAACAATGGTATGCTTGAATTAAAGGAATATAATAATGGAAGGGTGAATTGTTTTTTAAACAAATGGAAACACAGCTTTTAGTCAAATGTATTTCTGATTTTTTTTATTTAATTTTTTGTATTTTTAGCATGGGACAGTGAAATGTCCTCCCTCTTGCTTCTTGTCCACCTCCTGCCACCATCACCTCAGGGACGCAACAAGAGACCGGGAAAGCTCTCAGCCAGAGAAGCCATTGACTCCCTTGTGAAGTTCATAAAGGTAAGGTTACAGTTGCCTATATTATCGGCCGATATTGGCATTCAAATGTGATATAGGAAAATATCGGTAAAAAAAAAATGAATTATTCTTTTTACATTTCTATAACCAACTTTTATTTACCCAGGCAAGTAAGAACAAATTCTGATTTTATTTATTGTCAAAAGTATGCATAATGTTATGTTAATTCCACAACAAGACATATGTAATGTTAATTACCTGAAATTATTCAGTTTTTTGGGGGGGAAACCCTGCATATATCGGTATCGGTTGATATTGGTATTGGAAATTAAGAGTTGGACAATATCGGTATATCGGTAAAAAAGCCAATATCGAGCATCCCTAGTTACAGTTGAATTAAAGTATAAGAAGGATCACTGTTCTGTCTAGGGGTGCACGATATTGATTTGTTGACCCCGATATCGATACCAATAACTTTCTGCTCCTCAAGGTCGATACCGATAACCGATATATATATTTATTGTACTATAATTATAAATTTTTTTATGTATATTCCTGTAGTTTTGACCTAACCAGATTTATCATGACATGAGCGTTACTATATGAACAAAACAAAGCCAAGAGAACAGTTTTGACTCTTCAAATAAAGTGACTATTTATTTTTCCAAATAAATATAATTTGAGTCGATCACAAAATTCACAATCCGTCAATGTCATTAACAATGTGTTTCCCTGAACAACTAAAAACCAACAGGTATTGTGCTTTGTCAGTAGGGATGCTGTTCACATTTGAACCGATACGGTACCGGTACCTGTGAATCGATACCGGTACCCAACGGTACCTTTTTCGGTACTTTAGTCTCTAAAAATGTAATCTACCTACCTCAGTTGTGAGAAGAAAAAAATCCAAACTTCAAATAACCACATTTTCGACCGTTTTTGGCTTGCCTTTGCCCCGACTGCTTTGTTGTTGAATCAAGTCAAATCCTAAATAAGCATATATAGTGCGTGTGAATGTTGACATGAAAAGAAAAAAGTAAAAAAAATATATATATTTTTTTTATTATCAGAGCTGTCAATACTTTTATCGGGATGACGTCATAATTGCTGATATCGGCCTGATAATTATCGTGCATCCCTGATATTGACCTGCATGATTGAAATCATGCAAAGACCACGGTTTGCAAACCGTGACTAATTTTAATAGCAAGACTAATGAAGTTCTCTTGTCACAGACTGGGACCAGTATCCAGGGGCATTTGGACAGCATCACGGAGAGCCTTCAACCCTATCTGCTTGCTGTGGGGACCCAGAGGAGTGTGATTCACAAGTACTTCATTGTGATTGACAAACATGCAATCCCTTGTAAGTCACCAGACTCTCTTGCCTCTTTTGATGAGCTTTTCAAAGCTCATTTTGTCTTTGGTACCTCATACAACCGGGATCTGGCCAATATGTACAACTTCTTGCAAACCGCCATTTACAAGATCGATGCTGCTACAACTAATGTCAACCCCAGGGTTAAAGAGATGAGGGCTCGGATGCTGCACTGATTTCTTTTTTATACTGAGAGGATATTTTATCTCGGGCCTCTGATGCTGCACAGACTTTTGATACTGAGAAGATATTTTATCTTGAGGCCTCTGATGCTGCACAGACTTTTGATACTGAGAAGATATTTTATCTTGAGGCCTCTGATGCTCCAGTGTTTTTTGATAAGATGTTGTGTTTCATTTGCAAAAACTCTCAGGCAAATGCCAATTCACTGATGAGGCACTTAAGGATGATCCACGGACTTTGTTCAGGAAGGACACTT
The DNA here is from genome assembly GCF_963971535.1 of Notolepis coatsorum. NCBI lineage: Eukaryota > Metazoa > Chordata > Actinopteri > Aulopiformes > Paralepididae > Notolepis > Notolepis coatsorum. The sequence goes on along the minus strand of NC_140165.1, from coordinate 142,014,773 downwards.
CGTCTTAAATGTGGTCAGCCTGGTTGTTTACATGTCTTTTGCACTTTTTCTGGGTTTCGAAAGCATCTTAAAGCACGTCATCAACCATGTGATGATCCTGGTGAAGGCCGCTCTACAGCTGAACATTTAGCTGAAAGTTATGTTGATGACTTTCCATCAGGCAGTGCCCCTTCTGACCCAGTCCTTCCAGTCCTTCTTAATAATAGTCTTGTAGACAGCTGTGCTGCAACAGTAGCTGAACTTAAAGTGGCAGGTGTAGGTGAAACAATAATCAACTCTTTGGTAACTTCAATGGAAGTGATTGTTGATGATATCCATAATCAAGCAAAACAATATGTGAAGCAGTGTCTATCTTTACAGGAACCTATCAAAAGTGAGGTTGAGTGTAAAATTGATCAGTGTTATGAAGAAATTGAAAATCCCTTTTGTATCTTAAATTCTGAAACTAAGAGAAGGCAATATTTTACAGAGAAGTGGGGAAGGGTAGACCCAGTTGAATATGTCCTTGGTACAAGATTTGATACCCTGCGCAATCGGACTACTGGAACTTATGATCAGGCTGTTGTTACTGATAAATGTGTTTATATCCCAATTTTGAAAACATTAGACTTTATTTACAAACACCCTAATATAAAAGAGATGATGCAGAGTGATTCCAGTTTAAGAGAAGATCTTCTTAATGACTTGTGTGATGGAGAGTATTTCAAGAGTCATCCTCTATTTTCAAAACAGAAGCATGCAATTCAGGTGCAGCTTTTCTATGATGATTTTGAATGCGCGAATCCGTTGGGGAGTAAAAAGGGAATACATAAATTAGGAGCAATCTATTTCACCTTGCGTAATTTTTCTCCAAAGTACAACTCAATTCTGCTTAATATTCATTTGGTCGCTTTATTCCATGCCCAAGACATTAAAACACATGGCTTTTCTAAAATACTTGCTCCACTTGTGGAAGATATTAAAATACTGGAGAAGGATGGAATTAAGGTCCCATTGTATGATCAGCCAGTGTATGGAACTATTGTCCAAGTTACAGGTGACAACCTTGGTATTCACGGTTTGTTTGGTTTCGTAGAATCATTCAGTGCCAGATATTGTTGCCGCTTTTGTCTTGCTGAGAAAGAGGACTTTCAGACGGAATTCAAAGAAGATTCACCCAAGATAGTTATGCGAACTCGAGCACTTCATGCAGAACACTGCCACACAATGGAGACTACTATTGGTCTTCCCTATGTGATGGGAGTTAAACGTTCTTGCATTCTAAATTCCTTGCAGTACTTCAATACATGTGACAATTTCTCTGTCGATATTATGCATGATATCTTGGAGGGCGTGGCACAATATGAAATGAAACTGCTAATACTACACTTGATTAAAAACTACACAACATCAAAGGAAATAGACTTGAGAATTAAGAGCTTTAACTATGGTTACCTGGAACAAAACAACAAGCCACCTGCATTGAAGTTAGTAGAGACCTCAAATGACTTGGGGTTAAATGCAATCCAATCTTGGTGTTTACTTCGCAATCTACCACTTATCTTTGGAGACTTGGTTTGTCCAAATGATCAACACTGGTATTTGCTTCTGCTGTTGCTTCAAATAGCAGATATTGTATTTTCTCCCAGGTTATCAACTGGCATTACTATTTATTTAAAACACTTGATTGCAGAGCACCACGGGTTATTCAAGCATTTGTTTCCCAACAGGAGGCTACTACCAAAGCATCATTTTATGGTGCACTATCCTACATGTATTCGTAAAATTGGACCACTTTTGCATGTCTGGTGCATGCGCTATGAAGCGAAGCATAATTTCTTTAAAAAACAACTAAAAAGCTTCAAAAATATAACTAAAACGTTGGCAAAGAAACACCAAAGTCAAGTAGCATACAATTGGCAGACATTTGATCCCAACAGACTGGTGCTTGGTCCAAGTAAAATGGTAGCATTAAATGTGATGGACAGAGGCTGTGAGATAGCGGAGACTCTTCAGGTACCAAGTGACACCAAGGTGTTAAATGTTAGATGGGCCAAACACCATGGAAATATGTATCGTCCAGGTTTAGTTGTTTGCCTTAAAGTTCTTAGTGAGGTTCCAGTTTTTCACAAAATCCACCGTGTTGTTCTTAAAGATGAGAGGTTACTGTTGTTTACATTTGCACTACAAACTGTGTCTCTGGATGACCATTTTTATGCATTTAAAGTTGTGTGTACTACAGATGGACCTCATGTAGTTGATGTCAAAGAGCTTTTGTTTTACAAAGCATTCGATATACAGATGTCATACAGTGATGACGATTCAAGCTCATTTATTGTTCCATACTGTTTCCTGTGATTTAAAAAAGGAAAAGAGAAAATCACTAAGCTCTTGAACTATTGCACTGGGGATGAACACTATTAGTTTTCTTTTATTTCTTTGGGGTGAACAGATGCTGCTGTCACTTTATATAGAGGCCAAAATGTAATTGATCGATTACTCTCCCCATGAAGCCTTAATTGAAGTCATGGTGATTTCTTTTTGTTGCATTCCTGAGCCAATAATTTGATGACTGGCTTGAATTATTGGCTCAGGAATGCGACAAACAAACAAATCTCCATGAATTCAAGGATTCATGGGGTGTGTAATTGGTAGATTTCTTTTTTTGGGTGAGCTATCCCTTTTTAAAAGGGTGTACAGATGCTGCTGTCACTTTACAGAGGCCAAAATGTAATTGATCGATTACTCTCCCCATGAAGCCTTAATTGAAGTCATGGTGATTTCTTTTTGTTGCATTCCTGAGCCAATAATTTGATGACTGGCTTGAATTATTGGCTCAGGAATGCGACAAACAAACAAATCTCCATGAATTCAAGGATTCATGGGGTGTGTAATTGGTAGATTTCTTTTTTTGGGTGAGCTATCCCTTTTTAAAAGGGTGTACAGATGCTGCTGTCACTTTACAGAGGCCAAAATGTAATTGATCGATTACTCTCCCCATGAAGCCTTAATTGAAGTCATGGTGATTTCTTTTTGTTGCATTCCTGAGCCAATAATTTGATGACTGGCTTGAATTATTGGCTCAGGAATGCGACAAACAAACAAATCTCCATGAATTCAAGGATTCATGGGGTGTGTAATTGGTAGATTTCTTTTTTTGGGTGAGCTATCCCTTTTTAAAAGGGTGCAGATGCTGCTGTCACTTTACAGAGGCCAAAATGTAATTGTCTTTTATTTATGACCTTTTTTCTATCGATTACTCTCCCCATGAAGCCTTGAAGTCATGGTGATTTTTGTATATAATGGAGTTGTTTGCAGAGGGGCTCACTGAATCTAACAATCACGTAGACATATACCAAGTGTGATTAGCAAGAGAGGAATGTTTGACAAGTGTAATGTAAAAAGATTAGGAAGGATCCACACCAAGCAAGTTCTTCCTCAGACGTGTTTTTTTTTTTTTTTTTACTATGTTACATTACATTGGGCGTATAGAAACAAAGATCATTTCAAAGTACAAACATATACAGTACCTGTGTGACATTTTGGATGAGGCTAGGCTCCATGTTAATAAGCAACTTGGGGTGAACAAATCTCCAACACACCCATGTCTGGTTTCTTTAACTGAAACGCCTCCTTGTCGACTTCAGTGTTTTAAGTCATCATAGACCTTTAAGTCCAAGGTACTAGGAATTTCAAATTTCTTGGCAACTGAAAACAAAGATTGCACAAGCTTATTGATGAATCTTATTTTATTAATGACCTTTTTTTCTTTCTATCGATCGCCCCTTGAAGTCATGATTCTCACACGCTGTTGTAAAACTGTTTGCATCCCAACTGAAACGCCTCCTTGTCGACTTCAGTGTTTTAAGTCATCATAGACCTTTAAGTCCAAGGTACTAGGAATTTCAAATTTCTTGGCAACTGAAAACAAAGATTGCACAAGCTTATTGATGAATCTTATTTTATTAATTTTTTTTTCTATCGATTGCCCCTTGAAGTCATGATTCTCACACGCTGTTGTAAAACTGTTTGCATCCCAAAGGATATGCCTGCATGTTGCAAATAAAAGTGCATTGTTAAATACTGATTTCTGCTTTGCCCCCGTTTATTTTAAATGTATTATTCCAGAGTAAATTATTATTTAATTCTATATTGAGTGAAATATGATATTCTATATCGAGTGAAATCTATTCTATATTGAGTGAACTACAACTCCATATTGAGGGAATTACAACTCTATATTGATTAAAATACCACTCTATATTGAGTGAAATATGATATTCTATATCGAGTGAAATCTATTCTATATTGAGTGAACTACAACTCCATATTGAGGGAATTACAACTCTATATTGATTAAAATACCACTCTATATTGAGTGAAATATAACTTTAAGTATCTCTATATTGAGTGAAATATAACTTAAAATATCTCTATATTGAGTGAAATATAACTCTATTGAGTGAAAATATAACTCTATATTGATTAAAATACCACTCTATATTGAGTGAAATATAACTTAAAATATCTCTATATTGAGTGAAAAATAACTCTATAGATGTTAGAGTTGTTTTTACTTTATGCTAAATGGAGTAAGTTGGTATTTTGTAGAGTTAAATGTTAACACTAAATGGAGTAGAAATAACTCTGAAGATTTAACTCTGTGACAAGAGTCATTTTCACTCTATCTGGAGTCGGAGCCAATACTGTCTTTTTGGGAGTAAAATTTTACTCAATTTGAGTAAATTTGACTCTGCGAATTTTCCTGTGTAGTTGTCAATTAATGATACTAATACTAATCTATACAATCACCTGTTGATACCATTACTTTCTAGTTATTACTAAAAAACAGTATATATAAAACATTATCTGTAGCTGAAAAAAAAATAAAAAAAAAAAAAAAAAATATATATATATATATATATATATATATATTCTAATTTATATTATTATTATTCTTTTTTTGTGTGTATGCACTGGTATTGGATCAGTATCGGTATCGGCCGATACCCAAAGCTTAGGTATCGGAATCGGATCGGGAAGGAAAAAATGGTATCGGAACCTCTCTAGTCACCTTACAGGATATATATGATATGTCTATAATGGCTATAGAGCAACAATATGCTGGCCTCATCATCAGTATGAAACAACACAGTCACACACACACACACACACACACACACACACACACACACACACACACACACACACACACACACACACACACACACACACACACACACACACACACACACACACACACACACACACACACACACACACACACACACACACACACACACACACACACACACACACACACACACACACACACACACACACACACACACACACACACACACACACACACACACACAT
>NC_140165.1:141949415-142004415 GCF_963971535.1 Notolepis coatsorum | reverse complement strand
GGACGGGCAACAAAAGAAGCACATTTCCTGGAAATACCAATTGCTCTTCCCATTTTTAAAACAATATAATTAATATGCTGAGACCAAGACAGAGTGCAATCCAGCATCACTCCAAGGAGTTTAGTACTTTCAACTTGTTGAACTGCTGAATTACACAAGTTTAAATGAAGCTTTGGATTTGTAGATAACCTGTGCCTTGTTCCCAGCACAATACATTTAGTCTTGGAGATATTAAGGACAAGTCTATTACATACTACCCAGTCATGCACAACTTTAAGTTCTCTACTCAAAACTTCATTAAGTACATTGCATGATGGTGCCGCGTAATACAATGTTGAATCATCTGCATAAAGAACTGTTGTAGCACATTTGGTAGCCCAAGATAGGTCATTCGTAAATACAGAGAAGAGCAAAGGTCCTAGGCAACTTCCTTGCGGCACGCCACACTCTCAAAGTGCATGGCAGAGAGTCAGTGTGGGCACGTGAATCAATGTCAGAATCATCAACTGACATACTGGGACCATCCCTGCCCACACGTGAAACATCAGGAACAATAGAGCTACTGTGGGAAGGCTGGCAACCTAAGCCAGGCCTTGTAGCCTCTTCAACTAGAACGGTGACACATGAATCAACAGCATCTCTCATAGCATCCTTCCCACACTCATCCTCCAATTTGTTCGTGGCCTCAGCCACCGTACAGGCTGGGAAGACCTTGAGACACTGCGCTGCCAGATCATCTCCTGCCACATGCCTATCCGGCACACATGTCAACTCTGGTTTCACCACCGGGCCTGACACAAAGGCACAACCAAGAGAATCATTATGCAGAGGTACATCCATAGTGTGCTTTCCAAAATTCTCAACAGGTACACTTTTCAATTCAACAAAGAATGTGTCACTAAGTGTAATGTCACAAGTCGAAGTATCAACAACATCACTTTTGTCCTTTGATATTGCCCGTGTCACAGCACACACAGGGAACATTCCTGGATGTTTCTGTGCCAGCTTATTAGGGACCTCAGAAACCACAGGAATGGGAGTTACAACTGGAGTAGCCAACACTTTGTCACCAGCCAAATCATTCCCTAGAATGAAGGACACCCCTCTTATGGGAATGTGAGAACATACCCCCACAACAACATTGCCTGATACTAAGGGAGAATTGAGTGTGACCTCCAAAGGTGCATCCACCAATCCACCTCCAAAGCCACGAACAACGACACCGGAATGCAAAGAAGACTTTTCTGAAAACGGCAAAATCCCCTCCAGAATGAGGGACTGAAAAGCTCCGGTATCTCTCCAAATTGTTATAGCCTGTTTGAACTCTAGTGCATTAGTCAGGGAAACAAATCCATCCATCATAAATCTTGAGGAACCCTCGAGCTCTTTGTCCACACGTTTGATACTTTCCCCATCACCCTCTAACGTTGGCATAGGTGTTCTGCATATGGTTTCTACCAGAGCCACCGTTCTGAAATTTTTCTGTTCAAGCACCGGGCACCCAGCAACGATATGACCAGGCTCTTTACGGTAGAAACATATAATCCCTTCTGGGAATGCACTAGCAGAACCACCCCGCCTAGGAGGTAAAGTTAACTGACCAGCAGACACAGGTTTTGGGAAACGGCCCCCCTGAAAAGGACGCCTATCCCTGGACTCAACACGGTAGTCCTCCACAAAAACGGACTTGTGTGTCAACACAAACTCATCAGCGAAGACAGCAGCGTCGCCTATCTTCAATACCCTACGCTCGTTTAGATGAGTGGAAACGGTATCAGGAACACATCTTTTAAATTCCTCTAGGAGAATCAACTGTCTAAGCTGCTCTCTTGACTCTGCTTTCTGAGAGGTGCACCACCTGTCAAACAGGTTCTCCTTCTCTCTTCCAAATTCAACATACGACTGTCCCTCCGACCTGCGATAACCTCTAAAACGCTGACGATAGGCCTCGGGGACTAACTCATAAGCCCTCAATATGGAAGCTTTAACAAGCTCATAGTCAGCACTTTGTTCAAGGGACAGAGCAGTATAGGCTTCTTGCGCCCTACAAACAAGAACACACTGCAGCAGCAGGGTCTTGGCTGTATCAGGCCACTTCAATGTGGTTGCCACCCGTTCAAAAAGGGGAAAATACCTTTCCACATCCTTCTCAAAAAAAGATCCGTCCACTGTACTGTCTTTGGATGCCATGAAGGCGTTTGACAGACTAGAATGGTCATACCTGTGGAAGGTACTTGAGGTCATGGGTCTGGGAAAGAATTTTATTCATATGATTAAAGTCCTGTATGCCTCGCCGTCGGCAATGATACTGACAGGCAAAAACTGTTCCACACTTTTCCCAGTCTCCAGATCTTCTAGACAGGGTTGTCCTCTGAGCCCGGGACTATTCGCGCTTTCCCTCGAACCATTGGCCCAATTTATTAGGCAATCAGAGGACATCGTCCCCATAATGATCAATAATACACCACACAAAATTGCTCTCTATGCGGATGACCTACTGATTTTTATGGATGACCCTTCCCGGTCGGCCACAAAATTATTGGAAATAATCGACGACTTTGGTAAATTGTCAGGCTTTAAGATTAACTGGAACAAATCAGCCTGCCTACCTCTTAATGAGCTGGCCAAGGCGGTGCGACTACCAGCTGATATCCAAATAGTGGAACATTTTAAATACTTAGGTATAGAGATATTCCCCACGCTGAGTCAAACTACTAAGTACAACTTCACGGGTACTTATGATAAAATATGCCAGGATCTAGACAGATGGTCGTCCCTTCCTAACTCCCTACAAGCCCGAGCTTCCATAATCAAAATGAACGTTCTGCCTAGGATACATTTTGTTAGCTCAATGCTCCCCCTGCCCCCTCCAATAGACCACTGGCGCAAGGTACAATCGATGGTATCTAAATTTATCTGGAATAACAAACGCCTGAGAATCAAAAGAGCTACTACTCAACGTAGGAAACAAGATGGGGGCCTCGCAATCCCTGATTTTAAGCTTTATTTCTGGTCCTTCTCACTGAGACCTCTGATGTGCTGGCTAGACCCTGTAGATGCTGTATCTTGGCGCTCCTTAGAAGCGGAGGCGGTCTCACCGCTAAGATTGCAGGATGTGGTGTACTCCACTGTCTCTATTTCGAAATGCCGGCTGAGGTATGGACCGATCATAACTCACGTGATCCAAACGTGGCGTAATGTACAGAGGTCGTGTGGGGTTAAATGCACATGGCACCTGGACTCTCCAATTTTTAATAACCAGCAATTACTTGTTGGGCACAAGCCGGTTAATATTCCTCAATGGCAGAGGAGGGGAGTTCATACTCTGGAGGATATTTATGATAAGAACGGCCTCCGTGCGTTTCAGGACTTGAGAGAATTTTATGATCTTCCTGGCGAGTCCTTTTTTCTTTACCTTCAACTAAGGTCAGCGCTGAGGGCGCATGGCGTGCCGTGGGCTCAAGCTTTGCACCCACACCCCTTCCTCAGGCTCATAGTGGACAGGACGACCTCCAGAGGGTTTGTCTCAGACTTTTATACGCTCTTAATTCAATCCACGTATACAAATTTATCATTGGATACAATCTGGCGTGGGGATATCCCAGAGTTGGACCCCGAGTTTGACTGGGATGATGTTTGGGCAAATGTGACATTATCTTCCCGCAACCCCAATCACCAGCTAATTAATTTTAATTATATTCATAGGACCTATCTTACACCTAGGAAGCTATTTGCTATGGGACTGATAACCGACTCTCGGTGCACTTTGTGCTCTCAAAAGGCCACTGGCACTTATATGCATATGTATTGGGATTGCCCACCAGTGGCCCGCTTCTGGAGGTCAATAACGGACAAACTTTCAGATCTGTGTGGCTTAACTATCCCATTCACAGCTGTTACGCTACTCCTGAACGATATAACGACACTACCCGCGTCCGTTCAACTAAAAAGGGTTGTTCTAGCGGGTGTCACAGCAGCGAAGAAGCTAATAGCAATGAGATGGAAGGAGCCTGAGAAGCTTACAGTGATTAACTGGTCCCTAACACTATTGGATGTGATTTATCTTGAGATATCCACGGCGCGGGTGATTGGGGTGGGACAGGCAGGTATTGACCTGTGGTTTGCAGCAGCCGAAAAGGTCAGGACCGCCGTGTGCGGCTGAGCGGGGTTGAGGTGCGTGTTCGGGTGAGTCCGGGGGTCTCTTGGGAGGGGGAGGAGGAAATGTTTTGTCTGTCTTGTCTTTTGTCTTGTCCTCTTGAGTTTAGCTGGGGATTTTATGGGGGGGCAGCTATTTAACTATTTCTTCACTGTTTGGTCACTTTTACACGGTCTCTGTGAGTCTATGGAACACCTCTACAGGTTTTTGTTTTGTCATGAAGGTTCATTGCTCGGTTTTCGGATCGTGTTCTCAAAAAGTGGTCCTTATGTTGAATTGGAGATGTACGTTTTATTAATATAGGGTCACACATCCGGGAATCGGGGCTGAACACTGGGAAAGACCATTTATTAGATAGTACCCCTTGGATTTAAAATTTAGAAGGTTGAACTCTGTTTCCTTTTCTCTTTGTCTGTATAAATTGTTATTCTGTATTATTATTGTTTTTGTTATTTTCTTGTGAAGTTCTATGTATTGTGATTGTGTTTAATGTGTTGTCTTGTTTCATGTGAATAATAATAAAAAAAGATTGATAAAAAAAAAGAAAAAATGCTAATGCCAATACTAATAACCATAAGGAGACGCAGTGGAAATGTGTGCTCTACTGAGCGCACCTTTCTAGTTTGAAAAAATAAAATAAAAAAAACAACCACCCTGAAATAAATAGATGTGTCATACGCGCAGGAGGTCAGGTGCTAACAGGTAGGCTATCCAAACACTCAAAACAAACAAAATAAATACAACAAACACATTCAAACAGGTGCCCCCCTATAACCTGATATGACTACTTACAGCTTCTACATCTAAACTGCAGTCAAAACGGCCCACCACATGTCTACCCTAAAAAAAACGATATCAGGCCCTACCACACTACCTGTGTTTTCTGGCCCCCTATCCTACCTACCCTTAAGCTAATGCCCTGTAGACCTAACCCTCTTCAACCACACCTGCTACCAGCCAAAGATCATATTGACCATCCACCCGTCAAGTATATGGTATGGTACAAGACAAGTAGATGGTGCTAATCATTTCTCTGACTGCCCCAGGAGTATGTGGTGCACAGGAAGCTAACAAACAACCAGAAAATAATGTCCCTACCTATATGTGGTGACCACTAAACTATATATTTTAACAGCAATAAGTAGTCACATCAAATTACAAACAAATAAGGGCATACTCACCTGTTTGATGATCGGCTCAAGCCCCCACGTTACACAACATGTAACGAACACCACCCACACTATAGCACCACGACACACCATGCAAAAAAAAAAAAAACACCAAACAAATTCTAGGGGTATTTGTTTCCAAATTCAATCTCGGACTAGCCCCCAACTGTTACGACCCTGGCTCAAAGGGACGCAACCTATGTGCAAACCGACACCAAAACCCATGTTTAACCCAAAATACTACTCTAATAATGAATTACTGGTACAAACTAAAGAACAAGAATAAGAGAACGTGACAACTCTCTGTTTGAACACACTCCTCTAGCCACAGACAGAGTGCATGTGTATCTCAGAGACTGGTTTTAACCTGCCAGCAGGTAACCAATCAGCAGCAATTAGCTAATTAGCAGCCCTCACCTGCATGCCCAGTGACACAGGAGTGATCAAGCTCATGGTACATAACAATGGCTAATACTCTAGGAGTACAGTTCAAGTCCTTACCAATAGTGTAATCTATAAACATTCACAGCGTGTTGGCTTCAGTATGCTACAGATGTGCAGACAACCATGTTGACTTATTGACTTATAGTAAAACCTACTATGAATAAACCAGACACCCTGGTACTGTGTGAGAAAAAGAGTTTATGACTGGAGTAGGGCTGAGTGATATAGAAAACAAGCATGTCATTCGTGATAAACTGCTACCAAGTAGCATTGAGCTTAACAGAATTATGAGAGCATCTCTACAGTGGAACTCTCTGCTGAGTCCAATGATACCTCTTGCAGCCTCTGGTATAGGGGGCAGGCAGAGCTAACCTACACCAATATAAAACTGTCCTCACAAAGGCTTGACAGTACCTCTCTCCGGACGTACCTGTACGAGGTCATGTCCATAATCAATAGCAGGCCGCTCTCCGCTGAGTTTCTGAATGACCCATCCGGACCTGACCCTTTGACCCCGAATCACATTCTAACGATGAAATCTACAATCATTCTGCCCCTACTTGGACAATTCATCAAAGAAGATTTGTACCTACAAAAGAGGTGGCGCCGAGTTCAGTATTTGGCCAACGAGTTTTGGACAAGATGGAGGAAAGAATATCTTCTCAACTTACAACAGAGACAGAAGTGGTGTAAAACCAGAAGGAACTCCAAAGTCAACGATATCGTCCTTCTCCAAGATTAATTGACACCACGCAACGAATGGCGACTAGCAAGAGTCACTGAAGTCTACCCAGGACAAGATGGTAGAGTCAGAAAGTTGAAGCTGCTAGTACGCCACACCACATACGATAGCAAAGGGAAAGCTACAACCAGTACGGTGTATTTAGAGAGACCAATACACAAGATCATTACATTGATAGAAGCAGACTAGAGCACTAGTGAGTCATTTAACATTAAGTTGTTTTGGCACTTACCCATTTTCTGCTTGCCTTTACTCTAAAATAGGAGTTTGTTTTTTGTTTTGCACTAAAGGGAGATACTTACCTGGTAGAATCCAATTGATCCTAGAGACATATTCTTTGAAGTATCCACAATAAGAAATTCCACATTCTATAAGTATGTGCAATAAGACATTCCACATTTATTGGTATGTGTAATTGGTGGGAGTGTAACTGCAGCTATGGTTAACAGTTGGTTAATATAGTTATTTATGTTTACAATTTATATGCTTATTTTGTATAATAGTAATAATACACTCAATTGCTTTTCAATGTATTTCTTATTTGTTTTGTATAAGATATATATTAGTGGCGCACTGTTTTTTCTATTTTATTTGTGCAATTACCACATCTCACGAGAGTTGACACCTGGTATCCGGTGACGTGTTTCCGCCTTCTCTCTCTGTGTTGGACCGTGAACTTGAATGGTAATGGAATTACCTGGCGTTCTTATAAGTAAAGAACAATCCATCACGCCAACGAAACAAGACAATCTTCCAAGAAACGGACAGAAGACATACTACAGTAACGCATCGATGTTCTCATGTACTGGCACACAGCCAATAAGGTATTGATTGATGGAGATAACAATTGTGGTATATGTATAGTGACGTTCCAACCATTGGTAATGGACTTGTGATAGTAATGGTATCTTTTGTATGCATTTGTACTCATACAGATTTTACGGTTTGGATGAGGTTGGATCAAGCTTCTTCATTAAAATCAGTTCAAGAAATCAACTTGTGTTTTGCGTCGTGCCCGAGGATATCACAGAAGGAAAGATCACTTTAAGAATAGTATAGCTTGAGATCGTATAATATAGCATTGTATAGCAGTGTACATAAAGACCCAATGCCTCATCCGAAGCTAACAGTGTACTGCACTGCCACAGGACCTGTGGCATGCTCTGTAAATAGCTCATGTACAGATACCGATATGTCTACTTTGTTTACTTGTTTATGTCGCTCTATTGGTTGGACTCTTATATTATATTACTGTATTATGCACATCGTTGCGGGCGAGACCCCCGGCATTTCACTGTATACCTGTATGCCGTGACAAATAAAACTCTTGTATCTTGTATCTTGTACATACAATTGTTAAGGGGATGCAGACCAGAGAAAGACTTTCGACTTGTTTACATCAGGGTCCCCCATTTTCAATTCATCATAACATATATGACATACACAACATACAGAGAGACAGTACTGCTACATCTATACATTTATGACATACCAGATTTACAAATACAGTACTGTTTGTGATACAAAAATAGTTTAAAAAAGAGAGTATATACATTTGACGTAGAAACTGTACATTGGAGGAGGTTGGGTAGGTGGGGTGGGGGGGGGTTGGCTAGGTGGGGTGGGGGGGAAACTGTACATTGGAGGTGGTTGGGTGGGTGGGGGGGGGGTGTAGATCATTGGCTAAATGATTATCCAGTTTGACTAATGCCTACTACGAGCCACCGTACCTGTAGTGCTACTGCTTACAAACTGCCTCGATACTGTGAACCTGCTCTTGCCGTCACGTCATATCTAGATGTTAAATAAACCTACGGTTTGGTAAATTCGAGTGTGTTCATTGACCCACACCCAACGGAGATACATATTAACATTGTTTACATGGTGTCAGAAGACAGTACGGACTTTTCGCCCGTGAGTAACGTGTTTTTTTGTTGTGTTTTTACTAGCCTGTGATAGCCTAGCCTAGCTAACCTAGCCACGGACGCGCTAGTAGACGGACGCTATGGCAGATGGATTTCGCAGACCCGACCCTGTTGTGTTTGATAATAATAATAATTTAATAATTTAGGACCTGCTCAGAGGTCATCAATCGGCACACATGCGATGCATGCATGCAATTCGTATCTGCGATTAACCCATCCCGTCGTCCTTCCCCCCCAAGGGCAGCCGGGAGCAGACAGGCGTCAACGTGAGCCGCGCCAGGGGACCAATCCAAGTGCTCCTGTCCGTCTTCGTCAAAGACGCCACAGCGTTAGCGATCTATTGTTGTGCATGTTTTTCCATTGGGTTTATCTTATCGGGGGGGGGAAACCCTTGCGAGCACGGGGAGAACATGCAAACTCCACACAGAAAGGCCTGGGAGATACCCCACCTGGGTAACTGGCATCATGGAAACCTGGTCCCCAAGCGGGAATCGAACCCTGGACCTTCTTGCTGTGAGGCGACAGTGTTAACCACTACACCACCGTGCCGTCGAAAATGAAAATGTTGCAGAAAATTGCCGGATTTTTGAAGGGGAATATGACATTTTTATTGCCGCAGCTCACTCAGAGAAACCTGCAAGGACAAAGGCTTACATACTCCTCAACATTGCTGGACCTGAAGCCATAGAGCGGGAGCGTTCGTTTGTGTATGCAGCTGAGGTGCACGTGCCCGGTGACAACAGAGCAGTAATTACACCGGCGGAGTCCAGAGAGGACCCGGACTCCCTGAAAAGAAAATTCAGGGAGATATGCAATCTCCAAAGCAACAGGACAATGGAAAGACACAAATTTCATTTGAGAAACCAGAAACAAGGTGAGAGCATTGAATCCTTCATCAGTGACTTGAAGATCAAAGCTAAAAATGGCCAGTTTGGAACTTTGACTGAGGAGCTTATCTGTGATCGAATCGTGTGTGGCATCACACGGGACGCTTTGAGAAAATCTCTGTTGAGAGATAGTGAATTAACACTTGCCAAAGCTATCACAATCTGTCGTATTCATGAAATGACAGAAAAAATCAGCAAAACACTAGCCACACAGGCTACCAGTGTTGATGCAGTGAGGCCTGTTTACAACAGAAAGCACCAGTCTAAACCCCAGGTATTTTCAAATGCCATAACAAAGTGCAACAATTGTGGTGGTAGTCATGAAGCTAAAAGGGAAAAATGCCCAACCTTCGGACAGCAGTGTCATAACTGCAAGAAGGTAAACCACTACAAAAGCTGTTGCAAGTCTAAGCCACAGAGTCAAAGATATCCACAGAGAAAATCGTACAGATAATGGGCTTTGGACTGAAGACTTCATTATGTCAATGTTTCATTTTCTTTCATTTAGGACACCTCATACATTTACTGGTGTAACTCCCTGACCATGCATGCTATATTTACACATGTGGTATTGCTGGATTAAAAAAAATTGGATTCCGAAAAAGCCCTCATCTGTGTGTTTCTATGACAATCCATGGCAGAGCTACTACAAAGTAAATGTTCTGCATAGATATTCATTTTTTACATTTCCGCTTATTTTAAGTATGTGTACATAGGTATATATTTCCTACATGCATAAAGATATTCACATCCAGGTTTTTCTATTAGGTTAAGAAACTGCTAGCATGTCAAGTTTGAAAGCTCTTGTAGCTTGTATTATTAATCTACATGAGTTTATATGTCTCAACTCCCATACGCCAAGGCTATATTTAGGTTATTTTTTTTGGGGTGTATAACAATATCTATCAATTTAACAAGTTTTGCAGTAAAATATTTTTATACAAGAATCCATTTTATATATGGGAGACCTTAGAGATGAGGAAAAACATTCTTGTGTTTTGTTCTACCTCCGGCAGGGATATCTCAACATTTTGGGGGCATTGTCACTAGGCTATTTATTTTCATAAGCTCTTTCAATAATCACATAATTTATTTTAACTTGTACTTGAGTATTTAATCTACAGTTTCCAAATAACATAATTTTTGTTTTGCTCAAATTCAATTAGCAAACATTGCAACAGAAGATTTACTTGGATCTGTTCAGAATGTTTATGTTGTTGAGATGAAACCGTCCATAGAAACTCAAACAAACATTCTGTGGGTCCACAAAATTAGTCTCCCATTCATTGTCAATGGAGCAACTCCAGACTTTATACTTGATGACATCACAAGTTTGAGTCTTACATCTCTGGTTTCTGGCTTTGGGAGAGAGCAACTCATGTTCACAAATATTGTTCGAACTGTCTTAGAAATGGAAATAACATATTGGAAGAAGTATTACATTTAGTTTAAATCATGCGACTCCTTTGTGCCCTGGGTTGCCATGGTTACCAACAGCAACATGGTTAGCTGCACCTGCCCAGACACACTGTAGAAATCTAATAAGAAATGTCAAACAAACATTCGTGATGCAAAAGTGAAACCTGGCATTGCTTTCAAAGTGTATTTTTCAGTGAGAAGATGAACAGGTGAACGTGTCGATGTAAATCCTAGTTTGTGTGAAAACTGTACAAACTGCGACACACAAGTTTAGAACATTCCACCATTTTGTTCTATGTGGCAGAACTACCCACAAAAAGTCACACCGTGCACCCAAACATTCCACAAAGTACCAGTAATTGTTCACCATTCCCTATGAAACCACTTCATTTGAGGTGGTACGAAAACTTGGGAGGAGTAACATCTTTTAAAATTTTGGGACGGACATGCAGACAGACCTATTTATACTAGCTTGTTTGGGCACAGCTAAAAAAGAAAAGAAAATAATATTCAGATGACAATATATATATATATAGGTACTGGTAGTGATTGAATCACATATTATACAATCCAATCAATGTTCATCATATTGGATTGCTTCATAATGGGATGTTTGATATCAAAACACCCTTTATATAGTCCCCTTTGTCTTCAGTTCTCTCTCTTCCTTTTGGGTATGTTGTGTGTAGAGCTGGTGGCAGA
Source organism: Notolepis coatsorum (assembly GCF_963971535.1). NCBI lineage: Eukaryota > Metazoa > Chordata > Actinopteri > Aulopiformes > Paralepididae > Notolepis > Notolepis coatsorum. The sequence goes on along the minus strand of NC_140165.1, from coordinate 141,992,971 downwards.
GCTCTGATATTTTGTGCTGTGTTATTTTGGTGAAGCTTGCCTTTTTGTTATCCATTTACAAATTCTTGTTCAAATCTAACATTTGTATTTTGTTTGTATTTCTGTGTATTCACATTTGTTTTTGCACACAGGGACACAGTGAGGACAGGAAGATACCATGGGGTCTACATCTAGCATCACGTAGGCTTACCTGTTGTTACAACCCTAGGTTAGAGTGAGCACCACCCACCGTATTTATGGGTGCCTAGCACCTGTCAAGGGGGGTGGGTTATCATTTATTTTTGTATTTAATTTGGTGCCACTGATAGTCCTCCTTGATCCCTGTGTTGCCTTTTTATGTAAATAAACATTATTATTTTATAATCTGTTTCTTGGTTTTGTGTCGCTGCACCCTCACCCACCATGTCTGTGCCCTTCCACAGGGGGGCGTAACAACCTTCATCAGACTTAGTGAAATCATTTAGTGAGAAATCTGACTGCATAATTAGCTTTTAGCATAAATCTACAAAATTGTGAGTTACAATGTGTGATAAGTCACTATGTGACCCTGATGAAGGTCAGGTACTGTAAGCCACTATGTGACCCTGATGAAGGTCAGGTACTGTAAGCCACTATTGCCCCTTTTCCACTGCATGGTACCATACTCGACTCTACCCTACTCTACTCTACTCGCTTTAGGTACCTGGTACTTCGTTCCTTTTCCACTGCAGGTACTAAAATAAAGTACTCAGTTTGTCTCCGTGTGGGGAGCGGGGCTGCTGGTGTACAGCTGAGAGCTCCATAGCTCTGTGAGAGGCTGAGCTCCAGTATAGCTATGTCCGTGAGCTAGGCGCAAGCCAGAGTAAAACACAGTTTTCAATCAATCAATCAATAACAACATTAACGAGACTCTCGTTGTGTCTATTCTGCTAACGCTAACGTTACCCCTCATTGTGTCTATTCTACAAGCGTTAACATTAGCTAGGCTGTCTATGCTAACGTTAACGGGTCGCGGATGTGTGTTTTTTTTTTTTTTTTTCTTTTTTTTTTTTCACTACCTATCTTTGTGAAAGTGGTTTCTCAGCTCTGGTCCAGCTGAAGACAAAGCGGAGGAACAGATTGGACATTGAGCATGACCTCAGAGTTGCTTTGTCTACCATCACCCCAGACTTTGAGACTCTTGTCAGGAGCAAACATCATCCCCAGTTATCCCATTAGTTCCCTGCATGTTAAGTTAAGAAGTCTGCTAAGAAGGATATATTATTTATTATTATTATTATTATTATTATTTTATTTTATTGTGTTTTTAGCCCTTAGTTGCACTTTTGTTGCAACCCCAGTTATCCCATTAGTTCCCCCAAACGTCTGTTATGTTAAGCTAAGAAATCTGCTAAGAAGCATAATTATTTATTATTATTATTTAATTTCATTGGGTTTTTAGCCCTAGTTGCACTTTTGTTGCAACCCCAGTTATCCCATTAGTTCCCCCAAACTTAGGTATGTTATGTTAAGCTAAGAAATCTGCTAAGAAGCATATTATTTATTATTATTTTATTTCATTGGGTTTTAGCCCTAGTTGCACTTTTGTTGCAAACTCAGTTATCCCATTAGTTCCCCCAGATTTAGGTCTGTTATGTTAAGCTAAGAAATCTGCTAAGAAGCATATATTATTTATTATTCTTTTATTTTATTGGGATTTTAGCAATAGTTGCACTTTTGTTGCACTTTTTTGTGTTTATTTCATGTTTTGAAAGATTGCGTATTACTGCAATTTTTTTTACATAAATCATAGTGGTTCAATATTTTGGGTCGCGACTTAATGACTAAGGAAAATGTTGGGTCCCGAGGCTAGACCAGTTGAGAACCACTGGTATATAGTGAGTATTTATGTGAACGGTGAAATGCTGTGTCATACTGCTGTCCAGTCTGCCAGCTAATATTGTGGGTTCACGTCACTATCATGATGTATTTTGTTTGTTATGGCGAATCCACAGAGAGACAGAGATGGTTCTGCTCTGTGGTACCGCTCTGGGTCTGAAAGCATCACAGGCTGCTGCTGTACAAAACGACTGTTTTCCTATCTGTATGCTCTGGAGATGGACTGTGTGTGTGCGTGCGTGTGTCTGTTTATCTGTATTTGTGTGTGTATATTTGCCTCTATGTGTGTGTGTTGTGTGTGTGTGTGATCAAGGGCACAGCACAGGGCAGCAGTGTTTACGCTTACGCAATGCTCCGGCGATGTGACCCAGTTGGAATGGATGCACACTGCCTCACTCCCTCTCCCCCCCCTCTGTTCTTTGCTCCCTTTCTCTCTGTCTCTCTCATTCTTTCATTCTCCCTCTCTCCATTGCCTGACCCCCATTCTCTTTCTCTCTCTTTCCCTCACCCTCTCTCTCTCTCTCTCTCTCTCTCTCTCTCTCTCTCTCTCTCTCTCTCTCTCTCTCTCTCTCTCTCCCTCCCTCCATTGCCTGACCCCCCCCCTCTCTCTCTCTCTCTCCCTCTCCCTCCCTCCATGTACCAAGGGGGTTCTATTTCAGACAAGCAGAACTTTCAGTTTTGGCATGAGTCCCTCAGGGCCGATCACCATGACAACCACTCACAGGCGACAACCATGTGTTCCATAAGATGGAGTATGAGGATGAGGAGAAGAGAGAGATAGAAAGAGAGATATAGAGAGAGAAGGAGAGAGAGGGGGGGGGAAGGAGAGAGGGGGATAGAGAGAGAGAGAAAAATATAGGGAGAGAGAGAGAGAGAGAGAGAGGAGAGCGGGGGGGATCATGTTATATAAAGCTAATGCAATATGACTATTATGGTGACGGATCATTTGGGTTCTATCTTGGTTCCACTGGGGATCGAGAATGTGTTCTTGTGTCACAGGTTAGAAACCTGTGACCAGACATGACAAATATTTGTGTGACACTGACAGCTTCACATCAAAGCCATGACACAAAGATTCTACACCAATGACAAGTGTGACTTTATTTGTGTGTCTGTGTTTAATCAGTAACGAGGCAGTGTGGGAGATGTAGGAGAGGGGCTGACCATTAAGGGCTTTAAAAACGAACAGGAGAACCGTAAACTATATTCTGTAGCGTACTGGAAGCCAATGAAGGGAGGGAAGGACAGGGGTGATGTGGTCTCTCTTATGGGTTCTGGTAAACAGTCTGGCAGCTGCGTTTTGTACAAGCTGACGCTGTAGGCGGGACAGGGAATACTGGTTGATACCTATATAGAGAGAGTTGCATTTGTCTAATCTAGACGAATGAAAGTGTGGATAACTATCTGAAGGTCTGCAGGGGAGAGAAGGGCTTTGAGCTTAGCAATGGTGCGTAGTTGGAAAAAACATGCCTTCACCACTGAATTCACTTGTCTGTCAAACTTAAATTGGGGATAAAGAAATTACACCTAGGTTCTTGACATAGGGCTTGACCAGGGCGGCTAGACTGTTGGTGAAGGTGGTGACAGCGTCTGGGGGACAGAAGAGGATTATTTCACATTTGTTTTCATTTAGTTGTAAAATATTTTGTGCCATCCAACATTTAATGTCATCAGAGTTTCAGAGAGACAATGAAAGGAGATGTTGTGCTTCTGAATGATTAAACCAAGGGGTAGCATGTAGAGAGAGAACAAAATCGGGCCAAGGATGGACCCTTGTGGGACCCCACAGAAGAGGGAGGCTGAGGGGGAGGAGCAGTTGGCAATGCTGACAGCAAAGCTTCTATTTGTGAGATAGGAGGAGAACCATGTTAATGCAGTGCCACTGACACCAACCCCATGTTGGAGCTGCCCAACTAATTGAGACTGTGAATAGAGGGACAGAGGCAGAAAGAGAGTGATAGTGATATACAGAGATAGAGAAACACAGAGAGAGAGAGAGAGAGAGATCCAGGGAGTAACACCAGAAGCACACATCCCATGGAAGCGCCCCGATGCGCCAGGAACAGCAGCCAGGTTCCTTTCAGCACCCATGTTAACAGATTGGACCGCTCCTACCAGCAGCACCGCACCACAGAGCCCCACGGCCAGCTTGCGTTCCACAGCAGTGGTTTCAGCGTCTGGTCCATTTTCTCTGTGAGCCGCAAGTAATACCAGATTAAAGAAACATCAAAACTGGATAAACAAACGCGTTATTAATGCTTTAATATGTAATTTGTATGAAGTGGTTAGGGTAGGATGTTCTTTGTCAATTAAATCTGTTTGGTTTGTCAAATACATGTTATGGTTCAGCACAACTTGATGTTAAATTCAATAAATTGTTATGTATTCATATTATATTTATATTATTATTATTATTTGTGTGCGAGTTGCTCGCAAATTAATGAGGAAGGAGACAGCGTAAGAGAGAGACACTTTCTCTCTCTCTCTCTCTCTCTGTGCGCATGCGTGTGTTTGAGCGACTAATCTGTCGATTATTTTTTCAACTTGCTTAAATCAAAATGTATTTGAATAACATAAATACAATACAACAATCAATCATAACAAAATAAATAAATAAAATAATACAAATTAAAGTGCAAGTGTTTAAATGTAAACAAAGAAAGAAAATAAGTAGCAGCATCTGCCCCCAGCACCGCGGCTGATGGGCCTGTAACTTGGTCCAGGAGGGTGACTTGGAACAGCTGTAGGGGGAGAGGAGAGGAGGATGACAGATCAGACAGACTTCTAGGTCTTTTGTTTGCTGTGTGTGAGAGGAGTGTGTGTGTATGTGTGAAACTTTATTTTAGATGATGTACTGCATAATGCCATTAACGTTAAACAATGGGACAGCTCACGTTAGCAGAGAGTGTCGTGTTTTTGCAGACTGACTAGCTAAGTACGATTGTGACACACACTGCCACATTGATTATATAGAACTACACTACTGTTACGGACACGTATTGTTCTCTAAACAATTCGGCTGGCTAACGTTAGCTCACGTTAGCGTCCAGGCTAAGCAAGCTTTCGTTTTACAAACACTACAACTTACTTTTTTCTGATCCAGATGCATAAGTCTACTTCTTCATGTTGCTCAGTTACTGGTTTATACTTCGGTCCTAATGTTGGCGCAAAGTTTAATTTAGCCTACTGAGTTGTTACAGCTGTACAGCTTACAAAACTACTATCTTGCTCTTTCAATGCTGCGCACAGTCAAAACAGTCCAGCTGCAGTTCCGTAGGTTAGGTTTAGCTGGGGCCAATCTCAAGTTTCTCAAGTTTCTTTATTAGTTGTCATACAGAAGTACAGAATACTTTTATACAAAATGCTTCTTTCTGTTACATTTTGTATAAAAGTATTCTGTACTTCTGTATGACAACTAATAAAGAAACTTGAGATTGGCCCCAGCTAAACCTAACCTACGGACCTGCAGCTGGACTGTTTTGACTGTGCAATGCAGCAATCTCTGATTGGATTTTCAAGGCTGTCAATCATTCAACCTCCGTGTATTGGATTGCAAGGCTGTCAATCATTCAATCCCCCATTCAATGGCAAGAGTTTAAATGCACAGACCGTGCTTAGATGACGTTAATAGCCTATTTTGATTGGCTATTATTTATTTAATCCTGGGTCAACCTGTGCAGCCATCTGCACGAATATTTACTGCAGTCATTACTGCAGTGCAGGCCTGCTCAGAACTGTCAATTTTGGCCATTTTTGAAGAAAAAAAAACATTTATAATAAAAAATTATAATAATAATTAAAAAAAAATATATATATATGTAAATTAATAATAATTATGAATTATGAGTGAATTTGTGTTTCACTTGTTGTCATAGAGAAACCTCCACTGCTGTGCTGTCATTTACCTGTCACTAATTGACGCATTGGAATGTTTGGGGTTTGACTATATATTCATTGTTGTTTCTCTCTGCCCCTGTCGAGGCTTCAGACCGTGTATTGTGTGGAAGGAGCTGGAGATTTTGTTGACCTTCTCGCTCTTGATTATTCTCATGTATCTACCTTGCTCTCAAGTTGACGCCCGGCGTCTATCCCTGACCCTGTGTTCTTACATTAAAAGGCACCAATAAGAAAGATCAATCATTCTCCGACTCGTATTATTTCCTTCTCTACTGGACTCACAATTGCTTACCTGCACCGCAACCATAACAGGTACCCATGTACATGTCAAAATACTTCCCAAAGGTCAGTGAATACCACGACCACAACACCAGAGGGAGCTCCACAAATCATGTTAAACCCAGATTCGGTTCAAACAAGGGACTAAACACGTTTCGCAATTATGCCACATCAATGTGGAACGCCCTACCCAAAGCTGTAAAGGAATGTGAATCACTACCCACTTTCAAAACCACTCTCAAAGAGCACCTACGAAAGACTGCAATTCGAAAACTGGTCCCTGTAAATGTCCTAACCCAACCATGTGTCCATGCAGAAACCAAGCAGCAAGCTGCAAACAAGTTAACAGCGGTGTTGACATCGGTCACTGAATGGTTGACTAACTCATGTCTGCATTTAAACACCAAAAAGACTGTTTGCATGTTTTTTACAAAGAGGCTGATGAATACTGTCTCACCTGATGTCTATGTCAGAGGAGAAAGGTTGACAGTTGTATCCGAATATAGATACCTTGGGATAAAAATGGACTCCAATCTTACATTTAAAAAACAAATCAAATCGGTAGTAAACAATGCAAAGTTTCACTTATCAAACTTCCGTCACATCAGAAACTCTCTGTCAACAAAAGCAGCAGCACTGTATTTTAATGCCATTATTATGTCACACTTAACATACTGTCTGACTAGCTGGACACAAGCCTCCTGTACAACATTACGATCTGTACAGGTAGTTTACCATCAGGCTGTGAAAGTTCTGGACAGGAAAACAAACAGCCACCACCATTGTTATAGCATAGCAAACCAGAACCTACTGAGCTGGGACAATCTTGTCAAATTCAAAGATGCCTGCCTTACCTATAAAATCCTACATGGCTTGGCTCCTCCCCCCCTCTGTACTTTCATAAAACAGAAAGCATCTGCTGATAGATATACCAGGTCTGTAGTCAGAGGGGACTGTGTAGTCCCAAACAGGAGGTCTGCTTTTAGTCAGACAGCCTTTTCCGTGAGAGCAGCCCACACCTGGAACAGTCTGCCAACACGGCTCAGGGAGTATCAAAGTTACATCTCATTTAAAACGAACTTAAAATCATGGTTGAGAGATGGTCAAGTGTGCGACCATTTTAACTGAGGGGTTGTATTTTAATGTATGTATTTTAGTGTATTGTAACCTATACTGATTCCTACTGTGTTTTAATTATTGTACTATGTTTTAATTATTGTTGTGCTCATGTCACCTGCCCCAGAGACTACAGTTTAAAATTAGCCAACTTGGCTAAACTGGCATATTTACAGTCAAATGTTCCTTAATATGCACTGTCTCTGTATTTTAAACCAATAAATACAATACAAATACCCCCTCCAATGTACAGTAAATGTCCTAACCCAATAATACACAAGACCCTCTTCTTGGAACCAAGTATGGTTTCGTTGATATTCCAATGTACAGTTTTGCTTGTACAGTTATACAGTTCCCCCCCCCCATGTTGAGCTATAAATTGTGGATGAATACACACAGAAATGTACACCATGCAAATGTCCATGCTTTATTTGTTTTAAACTTTAAATTTAGAAATGGGCAATGGGGAAATACATTGCGTTGGACAGAGGGTGGAACACGGAAAAACGGCAATGACCCACTACACCTCCATATTGGACTATACAGTAGCTATATCCGCAGTGATTGGGTCTCATTCTCCAACGGACAGACTTAAGACAACAAATTTGCTCTTAGGGCCATTTAAGACATCTTAGATTTTGGGATTCACCAACAGTGTTAAATATCTGTTTTATTGATTAATTATACATTTGAAAGAATGCAGGTTATAGCTATGTAAAACGACAAATGTCTGTCCCATTGTACCAATCAATGGGATATATTGCATGTTGGCTATAACTTGCATTCTTTCAAATGTATAATTAATCAATAAAACAGATATTTAACACGGTTGGTGAATCCCAAAATCTAAGATGTCTTAACCCTTGTGCACGCCTAGCAATGGTGGAACTCACTGCGCTTGGTCCTTAAATGATACATCATGTTTAAAGCCATATAATTTTACCTGTTTACTATTTTTAAAACATTTTTCTACCCATGATTAACAGTAATAGCATAATCTCAATATATCTCTCAACATATTACTCATATTTATGAATTATAACAACTCAAACCTGTGTTTGTTTGATAGAACGTGTTTTTTCATCGACAAAAACGGATAAATGTTGTTTTTGACCATATTTCCCATATTTTTTTTTTGATAAATAACATTTAGAAATATCTCGACGAATTACCTCTGAATACGAATCAAAAAAAATATTAAAGATTCGATGACTAGTTCGGCCAGAAACGGCGTTGAGGCGAAACGTTACTAAGCGCTCAACTGACCTAAATGTGCTGCGGGCGGTTCCAAGTGTTTCTGCGGCAGGAATCTTGGGCTCTGCTTGCTGGTGGGAGGAGAACCAGACCTGCTCCGTGCAGGACACTTCCTCGTTGGCGCGCGCCGGCTATGGGGGGCTTGTGTTTCGGCGTGTGGCGCGCTGTGGACTGCGCGGTCCGGTTCGCCTCTGGTTCTGTCTTGAAAATCCACTCGCTCCCCCCCCCCCACCACCCCAAAACCTGTGTCCGGAGTTTCAATCACCGGCAGCCCGCCACAGCCTATCTCACCTCCCCTGAATTGTGGCAAAGTTATCTGTGGAGCGATGACGCCACCATGAGTTTTACATCGGTAACAGCACATCCCGGCATAGACAAGGTCCTTAGCTCGTGGAATATGCAAAGGGTGGGAAGATATATCGAGAATTGAACGAATAAGAGCATATTTAAAAATGGTAAAAAATGCCGTTTTAACATTGGCGCGGACGGAGAGTAGAAAAAGGGACTAGGGGTGAACAAGGCACTAAATCTGTAACTATTTTTCTAGAGTGTTTCATGTTATAAGCTTTTCACACAATGAACATATATGTAAAATTAAGATATTTACCCAATTTCATGAAATAATAATAAACACAGACACCGCTGTGCTCACACACACACTCAAAATATTTCAAAAAAGTAGAAAAAGGGACCAGGGGTGCACAAGGCCCTAAGAGCAAGTTTTTTGTCTTAAGTCCGTTGGAGAATGAGCCCCATTGTTTTTAGTTCCTATTTATTTTTGTTTGCAGTGTGTGTGTGTAATGCTCACAATGCCTCATTGAGTCATGACTATAAAGGCAAAATGTTATTGTTAATGATACAAATATTGTCATATTTATCTTTATTTATTTTTTTGGTCTACTTTTCTCCTCCTTTTTTCTGTGATTTTTCTCCCCATCCCTCGTGCCAATTCTCCCTCCCCTGTCCTGATCGTTGCTCACATATGCCCCCCAACTGGCCGGTTGTAGGGATAGAAGCCTTGCATCACATGTCCCCTCCGATACATGTGGAGGCAGCCTGTCACATCTTTTCACCTGCCAGTGTGGACTCTCATTTGGCGAGGAGTAACGTGTAGGAGGCTCACACTGCCCCCGCCATTTTCCTAACTTTGCTGTGCAGGCGCCACAACCGACCTGTAGGAGTCGCTGTTCACAACGACCAGACTACCACCCTTCGACTTCCCACCCGCTAACTCTGCCAATTGAGTTAGTATGACGGCCGGCCCAAGCCGGAGGCAACGCAGACAGCCGGATTCTAACCCGGTGTCTCTTGCGTTGGTGACGAGCGCAATGTCCGCTGCGCCACCCAGCGGCTCATATTTATCTTTATTATAATTATTTAATTCTGAGTGTCTGTAGAATCGACTTGAACGCAATCACCAACTATTTATCCCAAATGAAGCCTTTTACCAGTTTCATCACCTGTGCATTGTACAGTAAGTTACTATTGCACTTTACAGTTACATTTGTACTCTGGTTGGATGTTGTATTGTACGTATATGTACTGTATGATGACAATACATTTGAATCTAATAAAAAATGTATCAGTCGCAAAACGCTTCCACACTACCTGTTGAATACAGGGTCAGCACTGCACAGATGCAATGCTGAGCCTCTCGCTTCCATTTTGCACACGGCCCTCGCCTTATAAGGAGCTGGCAGGGCGTGTCTGTATGCAAATGCAGGTGTACGAGAACGCGGTTCCAGTTTAAGAATGAGTGACGTTTTTCATTCATAGCTGCGTTGATTTTGGCCACCTACGATTCAGATTCAGATTCAGATTCAGATTCCTTTATTGAGCCATTTGTGTAAAACACATTGGTAATTGTTGCAGCAATACAGTGTATGCATTCTTTCTTTTTTCACAGTAAACAAACACCAACACAGACAAGAAACGAAAACAGTGCAGTGGGGGATTAATCAATAAATAAAATACATATATATATATATAAAGTGAAGTGTGCAGAGATCCAGTACGGACTAGTGCAGTGCAGTCAATGTCATTGAGCCAGTGTCACTTGGGGGCAGAGGGGGGGGGGGGGGGGGGGGGGTACCGAGGGGGGGGGGGGGGGGGGGCCTGAGGCATTGATCAGCCTGGCGGCTGAGGGGAAGAAGCTCAGTCTGTGTCGAGCTTTCACAGCCTTTGGGATCCTCAGCCTTCTCCCAGAGGGGAGCAGGGTGAAGAGGCTGTGACCGGGGTGGGATGGGTCGGCCATGATCTTTCTCGCCCTCTTCAGCGCCCTGGAGTCGTGCAGGGACCTGAGGGAGGGCAGGGGACAGCCGATCACCCTCTCCGCGGAGCGAATCACCCGCTGCAGCTTGGCAAGATCTTTTGCCGCTGCAGCAGGGAACCAGGAGATGATGGAGTGGGTGAGGATGGACTCAATGATGGCCGTGTAGAATTGGGCCATCATGGTCCTCGGCAGTTTATATTTCTTCAACTGCCGGAGGAAGAACATCCTCCCCTGGGCCTTCTTGAGCAGGCCCGTGATGTTGAGCTCCCACTTCAAATCCCGGGAGATGGTCATGCCGAGGAGTGCCTCCCAGTATGATGGGAGGGGGCAGGGCTGCTTTCTTCCTGAAATCCACTACCATCTCCACTGTCTTTTGAGCATTGAGCTCCAGGTTGGTGCAGCTGCACCAGCTCTGCAGCCTCTCGATCTCCCTCCTGTAGGCCGACTCGTCCCCCCTGGAGATGAGACCCACCAGGGTGGTGTCGTCAGCGAATTTCAGGAGTTTGACCGAGGGGTGTAGAGAGGCACAGCTGTTTGTGTACAGGGAGAACAGTAGTGGGGATAGAACGCAGCCCTGCGGGGAACCGGTGCTGGTGGACCTAGAGCTGGAAATGCTCTTCCCCAGCCTCACCCGCTGAGACCTGTTGGACAGGAAGTCGGTAATCCACCTGCGAGTGGAGGCCGGCACCTGGAGCAGGGATAGCTGGTGCTCCAGGATGGGTGGAAGGATGGTGTTGAAGGCCGAGCTGAAGTCCACATACAGGATCCTGACATAGTTGCCCGCGTAGTCCAGATGTTCCAGCGTGTAGTGCAGAGCCATGTTCACAGCATCCTCTGTGGATCTGTTGGCTCTGTACGTGAACTGCAGCGGGTCCAGCACAGGATCTGTGATGAGCTTCAGGTGGGCCAGGACAAAGCGCTCCAGGACCTTCATGACCACAGAGGTCAGGGCGACAGGTCTGTAGTCATTAAGGCCCGTGACCTTGGCCTTCTTGGGGACGGGGATGATGGTTGAGGCCTTGAAGCATGCTGGGACGTGACACAGCTCCAGCGATGCATTAAAAATGGTGGTAAACACCGGTGCGAGCTGGTCAGCGCAGTGCTTCAGGGCAGAGGGGGAGACAGAGTCCGGGCCGGCCGCCTTCCGGGGATTCTGACTGGAAAACAACGAAGACTGTTTCACGCGTTCAGGAATCCGGAGGAGGATCTTTGTAAACTTTTTACCAAGATAGTTACAAAGGTCAAGTCAAGTCAAGAGTTTTATTTGTCACGGCATACAAGCATACAGTGAAATGTAAAGTGACTGTTAGCGTGTGAGCGTATACAGTATGTGTGTTGTGTGTGTGCTCATGTGTGCTTGTGTGTGGAGAGTTCAGTGTTCAAGACTCTGATGGCCTGGGGGAAGAAGCTGAGCCGAAGTATCTCTGTCCTAGTTGCTGGTGTGCGCAGGCGTTTGCCTGACCGCAGCAGCTTGAACAGGCTGTTGTTGGGGGTGGTGAGGGTCTTTCATTATTCTGCAGGCTCTGGATTTGCACCTATTGTTATATAAGACCTGCAGGGGTGGTAGTGCAATACCCGTAGTACGCTCAGCTGAGCGCACCACTCTCTGTAGGGCCTTCTTGTCCTGTGCCTTGCTGTTTCCATACCAGGCAGTGATGTTTCCAGTCAAGATGCTCTCTACATCTTCGGAGTAGAAGGACTGTAGTATCTTCCCCGATACTCTGAACTTCCTTAACTGTCTCAGGTGGTAGAGGCGCTGCTTCGCCTTCTTTACGACTGAGTCTATGTGTGTTGTCCATGTCAGGTCTTCTGAGATGTGGACCCCCAGGTACTTAAAGCTGCTCACCCTGTCCATGGTAGCCCCGTTTATCCACAGTGGTGTGTGTGTGTCCTGCTGTGTTCTCCTAAAATCCACGTTCAGCTCCTTGGTTTTACCAATGTTCATGAGCAGGCTGTTGTCCTGACACCAGCGTTCCAGTACCTCAACCTCCTCCCGGTAGGCCTTCTCGTCGTTGTCAGAGATCAGCCCCACCACCACCGTGTCGTCCGCAAACTTCACTATGGAGTTGGAGTTGAACTTGGCCACACAGTCATGTGTGTAGAGTGAATACAGCAGGGGGCTCAGAACACAGCCCTGGGGGGACCCGATACTCAGGGTGATGGTGTTGGAGGTCTGACCCCCCCACCCTGACCGCCTGAGGCCTTTCACTCAGAAAGTCCAGTATCCAGGCGCTCAGAGCGGAGCTCAGACCCAGCTCAATCAGCTTGTCCACCAGTCTGGTGGGGACTATGGGGTTGAACGCTGAGTTATAGTCAATGAACAACAGTCTCACATAGCCCCCCTTCTGTCTGTCTAGGTGAGAGAGGGTGTTGTGTAGTACCTGATAGACCGCATCGTCAGTGGACCTGTTCGACCTGTATGTAAATTGCAAAGGGTCCATATCACTGGGGAGGGAGGCACAAATGTAATCCTTAACCAGCCTCTCAAAACATTTCATGACCACAGAGGTGAGTGCCACCGGTCTGTAGTCATTAAGACCTGCTGGGGAGGATTCTTTTGGTGCCGGGATTATAGTGGACACCTTGAAGCAGGCAGGGACCACGGACTCAGCCAGGGATAGATTAAATATGGTGGTGAACACTGGGGCTAGATGGTTAGCACAGGACTTACGTATCCATCCTGTTATCCCATCTGGGCCAGCTGCTTTTCTGGTGTTCACCACTGTTTGCACCGAACCACGCGTAAAAGGAGTTGAGTTGGTCCGCGAGAGAGGCGTCGGCACTCCCTATTGAGGGGGTGCTGACTTTGTAGTCAGTTATCGTCCGTAGTCCTTGCCATAAACCTCTTGTGTCGTTCTGGGCCATTTGTGCTTCTATCTTGCCAGCGTATGTCCTCTTAGCAAGCTTTACGGCCTTGCGCAGAGTATAGACTGTAGCCTTATACTCATCCATATTTCCTGACGCCCTGCCCAGGTTATAAGCAGTGGTGCGAGCATTCAGTGCCACTCGGATGGAATTGTCCACCCACGGTTTCTGGTTTGGGAAAACCCGCACCTTTTTCGTGGACAATACCGTCAGGTACTTATGAACATGGGAATGAGGACCACCCTGTCTCTCACACACACACACACACACACACAATATGTCTCCCCCTCTTCAACAACTGCTTTGGCATTTTGGCAAACAGCCTTTGTTTACTGAGCCCGTAGATGGACTATGTAATCATATATTTCCACTGAGAGCATCTGTTAGAAAGGACGCTAATTTGCAAACGATTAAGCTCTCACACAAAAGAGGTTCTAGAGAGTAATTGGCACTGAAGTTTACAAAAGCTTCTGGCTCAGGGAAATAATTTAGTGTGAACAATAATACACTTTGTCACACTGTGTCTTCCTTTGCTAATCAGCCATCGCTGATGTCAGAACCCATGCCAATATTCAATAGCACTGTCTTGCCTGAAATGTACTGTACAGTTTAAAGGAGAATCCCATCCATTTGAAGAAATCACATTATTATTCATAGGATCAGCCTCAGGATTGTTCAATCAATACTTTTTAACATGCAACTCTCTTTCTCAAAGCTGGAAATATTTTAAATAAATTATTTTAAAGTGTATGATGTTGCTCAGATGTAATATCTGGGGCTGCTCCAGTGCTCCATAGACAATGAATGGAACTTGAATGAAAATGAAACATTTGGTTTACATTGTAGTGTTGCTAACAGGTATACATTGGAATAACTGGGTGTAAAAGCTGGCATAAATATTTTAAGGAGCAGTAGAATCAATGCCCCATTAATTTTCAAATCCTCAAATTTAACATCTGAGTGACATAAGAAATTCAAGGGTTCTCTCTCTGGACGTTGCGACTATGTGGCACGCGTTCTATCATGGTCAGCCACCAGGACACCCCATAAAAAACACAATTTGAAAACCTTTTACCAAATGTATTTATTTATTTTATTTTAGTTGGCTTTATAATACAACATAGTTTCAGTTTGTTTTTCTTTCGTTTTGTTTATTTGAAAGTCTATTTTTTTAAATGTTTTTTTCATACCTAGTTTAACATTTTTGTTTAGCTTTAGTTAAGCATAATAACCTTGGTACATACACACATTGTTTTACATGAATACATGTTCTGTATTCAGATCTGTGCATAGAACACAGATATACTGTACATCAGACTCACAGTTAAGGGTCACTAGTGGAACTGTAGCCCCTACGGGTACAAGGTGTAGCTGAAATGCTTGCTGTCTCTGAGCCATATTATGTATTAAATGTAGAATGACCATTTGCTCATCTGAGTGGAACTATTCTGCACTTGTTGTACACTTAGAAAGCGTCGCTACTGTAATTAACTGTAAATGTAAACTATTGGTAGCTCTTCATATTACGGTGGTAATTACAGGTAATTACTGTGTAATAACATAGACATAACCAGAGATTACCTGGTAATAATGAGATCTGATTATGACAAGTAATTATTTGTAACTATGGATGAGACTTATCCATACTGTTATTACTTACCCTGTAATTTGTGTACAGCAGTGTGAATTACTAAATAGGATTTTATCCACATAGTTCATGCAGAAACAGCACCCTGCTCTGTTGAAACCTGGTGGAGCGGGTCACCTTACCATCACCATCCAGATCACTCTGAGCTGAAGTCAACTGTGTCTATTTCCCTGCAGCGGGCGTAACGTTAGGTTATGACTATAACCAAGTTCTGTTAGTATAGTGACGCTCGGCGTCACTCTCTGCACTGTCCTCGCACACGTGCACGCGCACTGAATAAAGACCACAATGTACCTTTAATCCCAATATTTGTCTGACCACACCCCTATCAGCTTACCCATATAAGCAGGGGTGGGGCCACCCACTCGCCTCCTTCCCAAGCTTTCACCACAAGGCGAGATCAAGGGCTGCAGCGGCGTCGGACGCCGAGCGTCACTATACTAACAGAACTTGGTTATAGTCATAACATAACGTTACGCCCGCTGCAGGGAAATAGACACAGTTGACTTCAGCTCAGAGTGATCTGGATGGTGATGGTAAGGTGACCCGCTCCACCAGGTTTCAACAGAGCAGGGTGCTGTTTCTGCATGAACTATGTGGATAAAATCCTATTTAGTAATTCACACTGCTGTACACAAATTACAGGGTAAGTAATAACAGTATGGATAAGTCTCATCCATAGTTCTCGCTCGGCGTCACTCTCTGCACAAGGGAGGCCGAGCGAGGGCCATCGGCCGACAAATACACCCCGCTGAAAGCCCCCCACAACCATCAGAACAGGGAGGGCCGAGCCCCCCGACCCACCCTAATGGAGGGCACCCCCCCTATTGGGGGCTTCACGGGAGGGCGACGGACCCGACCGTGCGAAGAGGCACTCAAGCAACTCAACGCACAGGGTGAGCAGACCGTGGCTTGACCCCACGACTACACACACGCACAACCCGCATGCCACCCGGGAACGGAGGGAACAACCTCGTTACTGCCCCCAGAATCACGGGGTCAAGGGCAAACCCAACCCCGTGGCAAGGCCGTAGCAGCGGAGCGCGAAGGAAGACCCAGACCCACCAAAGGGACTGGACCCCCTGGAACGGGGGCCCGGAGAAGTCCATGATGCCAGCATCAAGACCCCACCAGGTGGGCACTTAGTGACCCCGCCCCCCACATCGCCAGCGTATTCGGACAAAGGCCCCTCAGCCGAGCGGGCCCTGTCCCCCCAATAGTACACCGCCTGGCACACTGACCCTGCAGAACAGGCAGTCAGCATGGCCATAAGCACACAAAAAAGGTTAACCAACGGAAGCAGGCAGCGCACCGGGGAAAAACCAGGCAACAGGCTGTTAACCCTAGCCTGGAGACTGCGGACGAGACAGGCGCCAGAGGGGACAGCTGAACACAGCCCCACCGGCGGAAGGGGCGTATGCTGGCGTTGTTGCATGACCAAGCCTCCATTTAAAAAACCCCACCCAGAGGGGTTGAGGCAGAGAAGGCTGACACGATTGGCAGACGTCATGAACGTGCAGGGGCACCCTCAACCGGGTAACCCGGGAGTTGACACTGCTCCAACACACCAGGGAATCAACCACCTTGGTGTTACCCAATGCGGTGGTTGTTCCTATAACCCCTCAAGAAAAAACTCCAAAACACACCTGCGGGTATACACCGGCTATACCGCAGTACAAGTGTTTCAGTTTTCAAAAAAGGGTTAACCCAGGCCTACGGGTCGACGAAACATGACTTCGGACCGGGCCCGGCGATACGGGAAGCACAGGGTCACCAGAGGAGGTCAAAGACCACCCCAACAGGCCCCTCTTCGCCATGCGTGAGAGAGGAGCGGAAAAGAATGGAGAACCAGCCCCAAGCACACCGTACTTGGTATTCCCAGGCGGTCTCCCAACCAAGTACTAACCAGGACCAACCTGTGTAGTGGCCGAGATCCGACGAGATCGAGCGTGTACAGGTTGGCATGGCCGTAAGCCATTACGACAGTGCCGAATAAAAAATTTACCCAACCAGGGTCTCCATAGCACTTAACCCTGTGACACCCGGACCAACCTGGCATTTTTCCCCCTGAAAAAAGCCCAAGTCCCTCAGGGTACCAGAACATCAGATCTGCATCCCCGGCGGACAACGGGTTCAACTGATCCGGACCAGCGTGACCAGAACCAGTCCCGTGCCCTAACCACGCCGACATGCCTACTCCAGGAGAAGGGGCAGATATGCGTGTTGATCTTAAACATGAAAAGAAGGCGCCACCCAGACGTTCGGGCGAACCGCGCCCGGTGGCCCACCCCCAGGGCGTGAGACCCCTCTACATATGTTCAGATCCATTCCGTCATCATCCCCCAGATATGAACGAGAATCCGTCGATAACCAACCCAGGTCGTCGGATTTGTTCATCGGAAGAGGAAAAACCTCCATCCCAGTTGCTTTATAAAAACGCTGTTTTAACCTCAAGCAACCAAGGCGTGCCAGTCAGTCGCCTGTTTACAGAACACCCCGAGCTAGCACTATACGTGCGTCGGGACACACCCACATCAATGAACAGGCTATTTAGACCTGTCATTGAATCCCCAAGGCGCCCAGGGGAAGGACAAGAGGGGTGTGACACTTCCTAACTCCAACTCTTTTTAATAGAAAAGCAGGAAGCACCAACAGTATGTATCCCAGTCTACACAGCCGGGGGTAAACATTTTTCACATTTTTACATCCCACCACCCTCCCATAGGAAGGAGACAGGAATCCCCAGAGAGACTTCCCACGCGAGCTGTACAGATTGAAAAGAATATATTGCACCTTGAGCCATGTAAAAAATTGGTTTTAGGGCTCTCCGGGGAGGAGGCACTGAACCCATACACACTCAATAATCAAATTGAATCGAATACATACACAATAGAGTAGGACTCCTTCTTGAGGGTCCACTCACCTTGACAATCTGAGGAGGAGGCTCTGTACTCTGAAGGAGGCTCCCTCACATGGAAGGAGGAGTCCCAACTCACAGAAGGCCCGAATAGGAGCTTGGTGAGGAGGAGCCCTGACCACCCCCCGAAACAGATCCATCACATGGACCTGAACAGCACACGGAAGTCCTACCAACAGAGACGCGCACGGTGACGTACTCTATGGCGGGGTAATTTCTGCGGTGCACACGCCCAATATTCCAGGCCGTGGAACCAGGAAACTCCCCCCCGCCCCCCCCCCTCACCCTGTAACGTGCCGAACCGCAACGTGACAGGAACCTTGAAGGACAGGTGGGTTTACCCCTGACCAACAGAAAAAAGGGGAAGGAAAGGTTACCAGTTCACCCCTTTACGACCCCACACCCATGATACGATGTAATGACAAAAAGAGAGTATGACACAGTCATAGTCAGCTCTATAAAGCGTCTGACAGCTGGAATGGTAATGTTAGACCTCCAGAAGGCATTTGATTCAGTGGATCACAACATCTTGTTAATGAAGCTTAGGGCCCTAGGCTTTAATGAGGCAGCTCAGAAATTAATTGGTTCCTACCTAACAGGGAGACAACAGGTGGTAGATATAAACGGAGTACTCTCCAGTCCTCGGACAGTAGAGTGCGGGGTCCCACAAGGGAGTGTTTTGGGTCCGCTCCTCTTTCTACTGTATATAAATGACCTGAAAGCAGCTTGCTCATGTGACCTTTTTTTATATGCAGATGACTCCGCCCTACTAGTGTCTCACAAAGACAAAAAAGTGGTTGAGCAGACATTGAGTGCAGAACTAGAGAAGGTTAGCGACTGGCTAGGCCACAACAAGCTGTCCCTCCACGTGGGGAAGACTGAGTCAATTTTATTCGGGTCAAAGGTCAGGCTCAGAAAATCGCCAGGTTTTAACATTAGAATAGGAGATACTGTTCTCACAGACAAATCATCTGTGAAATATCTCGGTTGCGTCCTGGAAAACAGCTTATCAGGGGAAAGCATGGCTCACCAAGCACTTACAAAGATAAATAACAGGACTAGATACCTAGCCAGAATCTCTAATTTTTTAGATCAGTCAGCGATGAAGATTCTTGCTGGAGCTCTCATACAGTGTCACTATGACTATGCGTGTGGCTCCTGGTACAACAGTGCCCCCAAAAGTCAGAAAATAAAACTACAGACATCACAAAACAAGCTAATCAGGGTAATACTAAGGCTACCTGCTCGAACCCACCTTGACCCATCTCACTTTGAGGTCATGAGATGGCTTAAGGTGGAAGACAGAGTAAACCAGATAGGGATGTGCCTAGTTCACAGAATAGTGCATGGGGTAGTGCCAGTGTACTTTAACAATTACTTCAACCGAATCAGAGACACCCATGCTTACCAAACAAGGCGCAGCTCAACTGACTTTGTGCCAGTCAGATTCAGGAGCTGTATGGGGAAGGAGTCATTTTTATATTCAGCAGCTGTCTATTGGAATAGTCTGCCCAGTGAACTGAAAACCATAGACAGTGCCGTTAGATTCAAGTCCAGCCTGAAGACATGGCTCAAAAGGGACTATACCTAGACACTTAGCTTAAGGCACCCTTGCATGTTGTATGAGTCTGTATGTATATAAATGTTAAATGGTATATGTGATGTGTTGTGATGTCACGTTTTGTATGATGCATGTGTTAAGCATCACATTTCCCCCACCCCCCTACAAGGACCACAATGGAAATAAGCTCTGAGCTTTTTTGTGTTACATCCTTGGCAGTATATCCCGACTGTGCTCTTCTGTCACATGTTTATTTTTTATATTGTCAAATAAAGTCATTAATTCATTCATTCATAAAGCGTCTGACAGCTTCACACAGCGCATGAGCTAACCTGCTATCTGATTTTTACTAAGGAAAAAACACAGAATAGAGAGGGCTCTCCAAGAGCCCCGGTACCAACTTACACATGTGCTTCTGTGGCCAGTCCAACCCAGTTGTAGGTCACATGACACACACAACCCATCATCACCTACAAAAAATGGCAAAAACACTACAGAGGAACGCCGTTTTTCATAATGAGAGAATACATAATTCTCGATTAGTATCGGCCACAGGCCTTGCTAAGCACACACGAAAGCGACCAAACAATTTTTTCTTTTAGGAAAATAAAGTTTCTCCAGCAGTTTTAGCACAACCTCAGCAATCAAGCTAAGGGTTACATCGTATCCCTACCACACAGTGACACAATGTAGTGCAACAACATGTCTGAAAGGAGGATGAAGAAGTCCCCAGGGAACCAGGGGGAAACACAATCCTCCTACTTTACCCTTAATACGGCCAGTTAAAACAGGAAAACCTGTTAATATGTGAACACACTGTTCATTGTCATTACAGGCTGAGAAAAGAATCATTCTTTACTCATTTGTCACTAAGCATAGCTTTATAGGTTAGTTAACCCCCTTAGTTGTGAGTACACGGTACATATAAACACACATGATGTTTCTCAACACAACAAACCAGATCATTTTCACATCTGTAACAACAACCCGATTTGCATGGAGAAGCTAATACCAGTGACAAGACAATTCACACATAACTCGCGTCATATCCTAAATGTAGTGCAGCAACACTCATTTTGGAAAACATTGTTATTTACAAAACATTTAGAAGGGAAAGCCAGAAGAAGTGTACAAGGTCTGGCCAAACCTTGCCTACCCGGAGCGTAGATCAACGAAGTGCAGTCTCAAGGCACCGTAGTAAACGCAGCCGTTCTGTGTTGCCAACCTGGCCAGCGTCGCCGCTCCAACCCGTCGCTACGGTCCCCTTTGTTGACGCAGTCCTTGCCGTCCTGGCTCAGGGCAGGGTCGACGAACATCCTCTGTCAAAGATGACGTCGTAGTCAAGAGTGTTTAAAACATGTTATAATCAAAGCACGTTCAACAGAGTAGCATTAAGCTAACGGCCGCTCCAACCGTCGGTCGCTACCGCCCCTGCCCGCGAGACGCCGAGGGAACGGCGCACGCGACCAGAGGGGAGCTTCGAATCCCCCCCCGCCTCTCCCCGTGAGGGAGAGGGGAGTTGGGAACCGCGGCGGCGCGCGAGGGGCCGGAGCCACCCCGCGCTGGGCCTCGGCCGATAGCAGCAAGCTAACGTTTCCTAGCCTAGCCAGGTAGGCCACCTAGTGATCACAGCAGGCTAGCGCCGCAGCTAACAGCTGACTGGCTAACAGTAGGCCACCACTAGCACGTAAGCTAAGCAGCGACAGCAGCAAGCTAACGTTTCCTAGCCTAGCCAGGTAGGCCACCTAGTGATCACAGCAGGCTAGCGCCGCAGCTAACAGCTGACTGGCTAACAGTAGGCCACCACTAGCACGTAAGCTAAGCAGCTATCACCTGAACTTGTACACAATGATATAACACTCACCCAGACAGGCCGCCGTTCTGAAACCCTCCTCACTTTTTAAGAGAAAAGAGAAACAAGATGTCAACACAGTTTTACAACGGTGATTTTACCAACACCCGACGGAGCCAGCACAATACCCAACTGGCCTGTGTAGCTGACTTTGAACACAGATCTTCCGCTAATGAACATCTATGCCCATATCTCCTCGTGAGGGAATACTCTCATTTGGATATGAAAGATGGGGCCTAACACGGTGACAGAGAGACATCCACTCGTCCAGAAAACACAGGGATCACCAGTGTTAATGGTCGTGGCCCACTAGTTAAACTATAATGGGCTTCAGACCAAGGTCTTCTGTTGCCTAGGAGGCTGAACAAAGGACCCTAGTCTGGGGCCGGTTTTCATAAACATTGTCAACTAGCCCCCATAGCACTAACAGACAAGTGGAGCTTGCCAGCAAAACATAACTCACCAAACCTGGAACCCACCGCTTCTCACAACAGCAGCGCGTCCTACAGCCCAGCTGTGTCTTTACCGCAACCAGCACACAGCAAGGACTGCAGTTGGAAAGGCATGTAGCGGCGCGAACTCCCAATACGAAAACCGGTGGAGGATTTTTAGAATGATCATCATCTTCCAGACACTCCAGTACGAAGACAATATCGCCGTATTTTCTCGAAAATAGTGAGAGAGAAAATAAAGATATGATGTCAACGTATCCTTGTTTTCCAACTTTTCTCCTACCATCACATCACTTCAAGTGGGGATCTACCGAGGCACTTCCTTGTGGTGAAAGCGAGAAGGAGGCGAGTGGGTGGCCCCACCCCTGCTTATATGGGTAAGCTGATAGGGGTGTGGTCAGACAAATATTGGGATTAAAGGTACATTGTGGTCTTTATTCAGTGCGAGTGCACGTGTGCGAGGACAGTGCAGAGAGTGACGCCGAGCGAGAGCTATACGATACAGAACTGCCAAGGAGTCCTGTCTGCCCTGGAAGGTATGGTGCTTCTAGCAACAACAACCACAGCATCAACAAAAAGTTATATCCGTGGCATAAATAGAGGCAATTTACAGACTGTATACACAGTCATGGTCTATAACTCACACCAGGCATCTCAATGTGGAAGTATTGCGTGTTCAACCAGACTCGGAAACAAACCTGCATGGCATTCAGGGCAATGGCTTGTGGTGGTTTACTCTGTAACAACTGATGCAATAGCAAGAGGAGGAAACAGGCTAATAAGCATATTGCCTGGTAATAGATTTAACAAACATAATACAGCCTTACAAAGAACAACCCTCATTGCTGGGGTTCAGAAAAACAATAGATTTCTAATTTAAATTCGAATTGGAAATGCTGTTGACTTTAGCTGCTAAATGCAACAAAATGGTTTATTACTGATGGTTAAGTAAGTATAAGATACATAATATTAACAGTGTTTAAAGGTATAGTTTGTGTAATAATAATAATAATAATAATAATAATAATAATAATAATAATAATAATAATAATAATAATAATAATAATAATAATAATAATAATAATAATAATAATAATAATAATAATAATAAAAAGGCCATTTACTACTATACCATACTGTTGATACAGCACCATATATCCTTGCAGAGGAGTTCAGAGCAGGGAGGGTCGCACATTATTATTGATAATGTACAGGCTGTAGAATAAAAAGAAAGATTGCTGTGTACACGCATAGCTCCAACGCATTCTGCAAGATGTGTATCAATGGTATTCCTTTTGTTGTCATTTTGATGCAGCCACTTTTCTGTTTCTGTTCACGTTCTTGTTTAGCCATCCACGTTAAGAAAGTAATGACATAGGGCGGCTGGGTGGTGCAGCGCAGCAGCGGACATTGCGCGTCACCAACGCAAGAGACACCGGGTTCGAATCTGGCTGTCGGCGTTGCCTCCGGCTTGGGCCGGCCGTCATACTAACTCAATTGGCAGAGTTAGCAGGTGGAAGCATAGATATATATAGAACACTAGATAGCTTTTTTTTTTTTTTTTTCCACTTTTTCTCCCATTTTCTATATTTTCTCCCATCCCAATTTCGTATAATCCAATTCAACCCTCCCCTGTCACGGACGCTGTTTCTTGCCTCCCACAAGCCGGCTGCAATGTGGACTAAGTCATACATAGCACAAGTCCCCTCCGGTACTTGAGGTAACAGCAGTCGCATCTTTTCACCTGCGCAGCTCGATCTCTCAGTGGCGAGGAGTAACGCGTGGGAGGCTCACGCTGCCCCCGACACTTCCTGATTCTACTGCGCAGGCGCACCAACCGACCTGTAGGAGTCGCTGTCCACAACGCCCGATCCCCACCCTTCAGTTTCCCTCCCCGTA
This sequence comes from Notolepis coatsorum, assembly GCF_963971535.1. Taxonomy (NCBI): domain Eukaryota; kingdom Metazoa; phylum Chordata; class Actinopteri; order Aulopiformes; family Paralepididae; genus Notolepis; species Notolepis coatsorum. The sequence continues at coordinate 141,969,102 of NC_140165.1, read as the reverse complement.
ATACGGCCAATGTGTATTACTGTGGACGACCAGCTAAACTGAAAGCAAATGTGGAGCGCTGGGCTCGAAATGACGAGCCCAGCGTCTCCAGCATTTCGTGGCGAGTGCCTTGCCCACTACGCCACGTAGCCGCCCCTAGAACACTAGATAGCTTAAGGCGGAGTCACCAGCGTCACTGAACCGCCGCCATCTTGGGAGGGTCAGCCTTGAGTGAGAGTGAGTGAGCTGCACAGACAAAAATACTCATAACTCGCTGAAATATTGACGGATTTACAAACGGGTTGGTTTGCTATAAACATCAAAGATGTAGTTATGATACTGCATACTTATAAAAAAAAAATGTAAAGTTTTTTTTTTTTTACAAACCACTTGAATCATAGCCACGTTAATAATGCTTGTAATAAACCAAACCGTTTGTAAATCCGTCAATATTTCAGCGAGTTATGAGTATTTTTGTCTGTGCAGCTCACTCACTCTCACTCAAGGCTGACCCTCCCAAGATGGCGGCGGTTCAGTGACGTCGCTCTCCATTGGCCGGCAGCGTGGGCAAGCTATCTAGTGTTCTATATATATCTATGGGTGGAAGTCGATGGGTGGTAATCTGGACGTTGTGGACAGCGACTCCTACAGGTCGGTTGGGGGACGCCTGCACAGCAGAGACAGGAAATGGCGGGGGTAGTGTGAGTCCGCGCTGGCAGGTGAAAAGATGTGACAGGCTGCCACCTTGTGTATCGGCGGGGACACGTGATGCAAGGCTTCTATCCTCCCTACAACCGGCCAGTGGGGGGCATATGCGAGCAACGTTCAAGACAGGGGACGGGAGAATTGGCACAGCGAAATTGGGATGGGAGAACATTTTTAAAAGAGGAGAAAAAGTGGATAAAAAAAAGAAAAACTGACTTATGACAAAAGTTAAGAGCAAATTTCACTTATGACATTTTTGGGCCAATTTTGGCATTCATGAACGGTTCCTTCTCTGGGATTTGCTCGTAGCTAAGTGCAGGATTTACGTGCCAGTCTGTCGTAAGTCGGACAGACTGGTGTGCACAGTGTAAGGGCTTTATTTGGGAGGAATCATGGTGATTAGGTTCACGTTGATTCTACAGACATCCTCAGAATTAAATAATTATAATAATAATAAATATGACAATCTTTGTCTCATTAACAATTACGTTTTACATTTACAGTCATGCCTCAATGAGGCATTGTGATGTCCGAAAATAAATAAAAGCACTACACCAACACTGCAAATGACAGTGAAGAAAAATAATATATATATATATATATATATATATATATATATATATATATATATATATATATATATATATATATATATATATATATATATATAAGAAAAATAACTATACCCAATACCTGTGGATATAGCTGTAGTGGAATAGAATGGACACATCTACATTCTGCTCTCAGCCCACACCATTCCTTTCATAGGCTATATATTTGCCATGTTCTCTGTTGTTATTATTTATTGTTGGTTTTATTTGTATGTTTTGACATTGCTTATTGTATACATTGTAAGAGCCAGTGAAGAAACATTCCAACAAGCGCTTCCATCACCACCTGGCTGTTAGCGAACCTCTCCTGGCCGTCCAGCATTGCCTGGATCGTGGTGCCACGGACACGGAGGTAATGGTTTTTGGTGGCCCCTCTGTGACCTCACTGCTACACCTGGGTTCGCTGGCACAACATGTCAAACCAATAGTAAAGAACTTAGGTGTAAAAATCGACCAAGACCTTAAATTTGACAGCCAGATCAAGGCCGTGGTCAAATCAAGCTTTTTCCAGTTGAGGCAGCTGGCCAAAATTAAGCCCATCCTACAGGCGCAGCATTTTGAAGCAGTAATCCATGCATTTGTGACTACTAGGCTGGATTACTGAAATGCACTTTATATAGGGGTGAGTGGATCCTCGGTGGCTCGCCTTCAAATGGTGCAGAACGCCGCTGCACGTCTTTTAACTGGCACTCGTAAATATGACCATATCTCACCGATTGTATCCTCACTCCACTGGCTCCCGGTGCACTTTAGGATTCATTTTAAAATTATTTTATTTGCTTTTAAAGCTCTTCATGACCTTGCCCCACCCTACCTCTCTGAGCTGTTGCAGTTCTATACACCTTCTCGCTCTCTCAGGTCAGCTGACCAGCTGCTCCTAGTAGTGCCTACAACGAGGCGTAAGCTCAGGGGGGATCGTGCTTTCTCTGTTGTCGCCCCCAAAATGTGGAACGAGCTGCCGCTGCAGATTAGGCAGGCCTCATCACTGCCCCGTTTCAAAGGCCTCCTTAATACCCACCTTTTCTCTCTGGCTTTCGACACCATGTAGCTTGTAGATTTTATGATCTTATTGTTTTACTGTGTTATTGTTGTACCGTTTTGTTACTGTGTCCTTTGCTTTTAAATATTTTTTTAGTACTCTGATCTATTTAAATTTTGATTGCTGCCTATGTTTACCCCTTCTATTATATATTTTTTTGGTACTCTTGTTTTTTTATCTATTTTTAGTGCTGCTTATAGTTTTTTAATATGCTCCCTCTGTACAGCACTTTGTGCCCCTGTGGCTGAGCGCTTTGTAAATAAAGTTGGATTGGATTGGATTGGACATGTGGCACCGCTGGTGGACGGTCGGGCTGAGGGGCACTGCTGAACCTCTCCACACGCTGATGAATTCGGGGGTGACAATCGTAGGTTTATTCTTACGAACTTCCAACAAGGTTATTTAAGAAGAAACTTATGACAATGTTGCTGCATGAGGTCCATTGTGTTCATTTGTTTTCCTGGAAAGCAGTCACCGATTTGTTTGGTTGTGATGGCTACCTATTAACACAACCACAGATTAAACTTGAGCTTCTCCTTTTCTTGGAAAACAAACAAAAGAGGTGGGTGTTCGTGTTACTAAGCTTCTCCAACTAAATCACTCACCCATTCACGCACTCGATCACTCACTCACCCACCCACTCACCCACCCACTCACTCACTCACTCACCTGCTCACTCACTCACTCACCAACCCACTAACCCACCCACTCTCTCACCCACCCATTCACGCACTAGATCACACACTCACCCACCCACTCACTCACTCACTCACCCACTCACTCACTCACTCACTCACTCACTCACTCACTCACTCACTCACTCACTCACTCACTCACTCACTCACTCACTCACTCACTCACTCACTCACTCACTCACTCACTCACTCACTCACTCACTCACTCACTCACTCACTCACTCACTCACAATGCCATACTAGTGGTGATAAAGTCAAGCGTACAAGTGGGAATCTAAAAATAAATCCACGGAAACTACTGTCATTGTAATAAAGCCCTTGAAGACTCCAACCTCCATAGTTCTGAAACAAGCCAATAATGACTGGAATCCAGCTAACTCGCCCAGGGCAGAAGATCCAACCGCTCTGTATTGGACATGCAAAACAGGCCTTTTCAGTTACCGTGGAACTCATTTATTTCGTTAATTACACTGGTGAGATGAAATGGCATTTCATCGTGGGACCCATCGCAGAGAAAGAGCGGTTGAGCAGGGGTGGAAAACTCCATCACAATTAGATGTATGCACAGCCCTTTTTCTGAATTCTGGGCAGGTTTTCCATCGGTGAAATTCCTGATGATCTGTGCTGAGGCTTGAGCGTGCGCTGGGTGCTGATAGGACTCACGGAGCGCTGGAGCACAGGCACGCCAGGCGGGCTGCTGCACAGGACTCTAGGTAATAAGGCTGCAGATGAGTGTGACCCAAAAGACAAAATGGGGGCCCGGCCTGCCCTGGGGATATGCTTTTTTCTTTACCCCATTATAAATCGGAATATAGGTATGTCATTAATACCAACATAAACAAACTGTTTAAGAGCTAATATTTACCTGTTGTCTAGTGTTAGTCCTTGTATCAAGAGCTCAGGTAATCAGAGACTTACAGAGTCCTATGTCTTTTTTCCGGTGGTGGGGGCTTCCCATTTGTTGTAGATCACTGATTGGGTATTTTTGCTACAACCACAGTAATTTACAGTATTTTAGTACCTTCCGAAATGCAATCAAGCTGCATTCCCCTAAACAACAGGAAATTAATAGAACCCGCGATTCGGGCGATGAAGCTTTGAGTGGCCATCTCTGTCCTCACTGAGTCATAAAGTGGAGTCGATTGGATCTGATTTCAAGGACCTCCATCCGTTCGCTGGCAGATTTGTTTTGAAACAGCAGGACAGCTCAAGGCAGATATTTGACCTATAGCTTCCCACTGACAGTCCCCCTAAATCCACAGGAATATAATTTTGCATTGCAGTTGCACTTGGTTCAGAACTGTGTGTGTGTGTTTATGTCACATTCTCCCACTCACTCATGTGCACACACACACAGACACACACACACACACACACACACACACACACACACACACACACACACACACACACACACACACACACACACACACACACACACACACACACACACACACACACACACACACACACACACACACACACACACACACAATTCAGTGGACCATGTTTAACTCTGAGTTTTGCTGCCACACTGGAAAGCAAATACAACATTTCATTTGTGTTGTATGTGTCTTGTCTGAGAGAAAGAGAGAGATAGAGAGAGAGAGAGAGAGAGAGAGAGAGAGAGAGAGAGAGAGGTGGGATAGCAAGTGGAGAACCAGTGAAAAATTAGGGAAGGAGACAGCATAAGAGAGAGACACTCTCTCTCTCTCTCTCTCTCTCTCTCTCTCTCTCTCTCTCTCTCTCTCTCTCTCTCTCTCTCTCTCTCTCTCTCTCTCTCTCTCTCTCTCTCTCTCTCTCTCAGACAAGTCACATACAACACAAATGAAATGAGAGAGAGAGAGAGTACATGTCACAAATTCCACATCTGTTGAGATGAATAGCATTTATTTTGTCCACTGACTGATAAGAGAGCGATACTGAAAAATAACAGCTGAAAAACCTGAGTCGTCCACAGTGTTTCTGAAGACAGTAGGAGAAACATGGGTTATATAGCATTACTGGCATCGCGTCTCGCTCTTCGCCATATTGAGATATATCTTTATCTCCAGCACCTACTGTGCTTCATTAACGAAAACAATGCACCCATGCACTTGACCAGGCCCCGCCCCAGTGTCCCCCTACACCGGACATGGTCACACTCCCCCTTCCTCTTTTTTGTTTCCATCATGGACGCTGCAGTGCACTCCATGAACTAGTAGTTATGAAATGCAGAAGGAAATTGAACAATGTTGGGTTTTGCCAGCCCCTGGAATCTTCTCGGCACATTCTAACAGCGCATCGGGCCTGTCCTGGGGTTTCCTCGTCTTCTGACAGCGGATCGAGGGACGTCGCGCGGCGGCTAGCTGTCGGGCTAGGTCACGCACAGGTAGGGCCTGCGCCATCAGGCATCAATGCTGGCATTTGTGATACGGCTCGTTGTCCCGTGAGACAACCGAGTTGTGTATTGGCGCAAGGGGCAGGATATCTGGGTAAACGTTGTCGTTTTCCCAGCTATCCTGGAGCGCGCGGCTAATGCTAATGCTACGATGCTGGGTCACTGTTCCTTTGATTCCCCGCCGAGGGCTGTCTTTTTAAAAGGTCTTCCCTCCTCTTAACCATTCATGCTGACGGTCAATCGGTGTCTACTGTTGGGAGTTTTGACGGGGGCTTGTTTACCTTTTCATGGGTGGATGGGCTGAGGCCTAGGGCTGGTGTGCTTTTTGTGAATCTATGAATTGTGTGCAGGACTGGTGTTTCTCTGGTCTGCATCCCCTTAACATTGTGTGTATGGGCTAGCCCATTCTGCAGTGTGTTGGTGGAGTTTTCGTTCATTTATTCATTTACCCCTTCATGGGTGCACACCACAGTGGAGGTTGCTGCATTCTTACTAGTGAGGCAGTGCTTCACTAGTAGTAGTTTTTTGTTGCAACCACCACTGGTGCTCCGTGCTTGTGAAGCAGGTGGCATCAGTCCTTTGCCTCTGGCATGTTGGAACGGTGCCCCGCCCGGTCGACGCCATGAGGTGAGTCGGCCCGGCAGGTGGCTGGTGGGCTGTTAAGCCTATACCGCCACGGTATAGAATTAGCAGCGACTAGTAACATTGTTAGAATTGCTGTTTTTTCTGTCAAAAATGGTGTCGGGTGGCGGGGCCTTGAAGGCCAGCCGACGTCAAAACATCGTGCGAGGTTTTGACGTTATTAGCTTTGACCTATCCGCAAGCTATAACCGCAGGGAGGGCTAGGATGCTGTCAACGGTTGTTTACAGACATCTTGATTGGATCAGTCTCCCTTTGAGGGGGTGAGAAGTTTTTTCCCTCCTCAGGGCTCCCCTCTCCGCAGAGGGACTTTGGTCTTTCCGCAGGAGCGCGGGCGGTATTTGACCTAGGCCCCACACCGCCTCACACCGCGCAGCCAGAGGTGAGGGCGCGGCCTCGCCAGCGGCTGTGGCGAGGCCCTCAACCAGCGGCCATGTTTCCCCCGCCTGAGGTACCCTGGGCACAACGTCAACAGGTGACCGCAAGGCAGACAGCCTTGGCGGCAGAGGGATCGGCTACATTAGATGAGCATGCCCTAAAAAACCGTCGCCGTCTAGCTGTGTCCAGCTCGCTCTCCGGTCACCTGACCAGATGAAAACATATTAGGTGACAGCGCACCTGACCAGATGAAATCATATTAGGTGACAGCGCACCTGACCAGATGAAATCATATTAGGTGACAGCGCACCTGACCAGATCAAAACATATTAGGTGACAGCGCACCTGATCAGATCAAAACATTTTAGGTGACAGCGCACCTGACCAGATCAAAACATATTAGGTGAAGGTGACAAGGAAGCCACAGACTCATACCCCCCCGACACTCAACTAACCGCCTCGGACAGTCCTTCATACCAGTGGCCATCAGGCTCCACAACAGTGGGCAGCGACTGCTGCCAGACATCGACCTAGAACTAATAGGAACCCAAGTAGGACAATAACACTACCTTATGCATACTGCACCTTGTGGATACTGTGATACTGTGAATAATGAATAATGTATATTTCAGTTAGTTAGATAGTAAATTATATTGACCTATTTGTTTACACTGCTTGTGTTGTTTTCACTACCTGTACCCCCCCCCCCCCTTCCCCCATGCTGCTATGATGCCTGAATTTCCCCAAGGGGATCAATAAAGGAATATCTTGTCTTATCTTAAAAGGAAAGATGAAATTACCTACCTGGGTTCCATCCTATAGAGGCAAAATGGGATCCAATGTAATACAACTAAGTCAACCAACAAACTAGATTCCTGTACCAGATCTCCTCTCTGGTAAACAAGAATACCTTGAAGACTCTAACAGGAGCACTCATTCAAGGGTACTACAACTATGCTTGCACCTCATGGTACCAAAGCACCTCAAAGTGCACCCCCTCCTTGTAAGACAACAATTAAAGTAATAAATGACAGAACCCTGCAGCAACTATATGGAAGCCTGGAGACCAAAGGGTGGAAAAATGTATATGATGCCTCTGATCCTGATACTGCATATGACATATTGATATTGGAAATAACAGACTCCATCCATAACACCATTCCTGAGAAGACTGTCATGAGCACTAAAAATGACCAGAACCCCTGGCTTACAAAGGGCATCTTAACATCCATTAAACACAAAAATAAACTCTACAAACATTATCTTAAGAAGCCTAGTATAAATAATAGAAACAAATACAATCTATATAGAAATAAACTCACTCATCTAATAAGGAAAAGCAAATGTGATCATTATACTGATCAGGTAATAGCATCACAGGGTGATTCAAAAAGGACATGGTCAGTTCTAAATAAAGTACTAAACAGGGACAAAAAAGCATCAGTGCTCCCTGACCCTGCAAACATGTCACAGCAGGAACTCTCTGATAAATTCAATACCTACTTTGCATCCATTGGTGAAGACCTGGCGAATAAAATTAGCCATCCCGGGGGTGTGTCTTTTAAACAGTATTTATCAGGTAACTATATTAACTCTTTTTTCATGAAACCAACTGACCATGATGAACTATTCAACATTATCATGAAGATGAAGGACACTCGCACAGCCGGTGCTGATGGAATATGCAGCAAAATCCTAATAGCCATAGCCAATATTATAGTCAGACCACTCGCTCACTGTATTAATTTGTCCTTACTACATGGTGTGGTGCCAAAAAACATCAAAATTGGAAGAATAATACCCATATATAAATCAGGTGACAAAAATAGTATTAATAATTACCGTCCAATATCCGTATTACCAGCTCTATCCAAAGTCTATGAGAGAGTTGTGTACAATAGATTAAGCAAATACACCACCAAGCTAGATATACTCACCAATTCACAATACGGCTTCAGGAAAAAAAGAACTACAAACATGGCAATATTAGACCTAATAGAAAAAATACATGATGCCATTGATCAGGGTGATTGTGGGGTGGGCGTTTTCCTGGATCTATCAAAGGCTTTTGACACCATTGACTTCACCATTCTACTTGGGAAACTACACCATTATGGCATAAGGGGTCTGGCTCTCAACTGGTTCAGTAGCTATTTACATGGAAGGCAACAGTACGTCGATATAAAAAATCACAAATCAATAAAAATGGACATCAAATATGGGGTCCCCCAGGGGTCAATTCTAGGGCCTTTACTATTTATTCTCTATATAAATGACTTTGTCAACTCATCTGTACTTCTGCACAAAGTTATATTTGCTGATGACACTAATTTGTTTCTGTCACATAAAAATCCACTCAAGCTACAAGATCTACTCAATACAGAACTACAAAAAGTGGACACCTGGTTCAAATGCAACAAGTTATCACTAAATCTCAGCAAAACAAACTTTATTGTCTTCCACTCAAATCGGATGCACACACATCACATGTGCATAAAAATAAATGAAAAGGAGCTGTCAAGAGTGGCGTCCACAAAATTCCTGGGGGTCATCATCGATGAGTCACTCAACTTCAAATGCCACATAAAATACCTACAAACAAAACTGTCCAAATATGTTGGCTTATTCTGCAAAATACGTAATTTTCTTCCCTTGCCTGCCCTTCTCACTTTATACAAAACCCTGTTTGAACCCCTCATTAATTACTGTAACGTCATATGGTGCAACACATACCCCAGCCATCTCAAAAAACTAGAAAGCCTACAAAAGAGGGTACTACGAGTGCTGTCATGGTCCGGGTATCGAGCGCCCTCAAAGCCTCTTTTCCATCGCTTTGGTCTCCTGAGGCTCGCTGAATTTAACATTCATCAAAACGCATCAATTATGTATCAAGTTGTCAACAACATGAATCACAGACTGTCTGAGCTTATCCCAGTCTGCCAACCACTGCACATCCACAACACAAGAAACAAGCATCTTATATCTGGCAAGAGGAGAAGGCTAAATTGTGCTAGCCTAAGCATAGCATGCAGGGGTCCACAGATCTGGAACAAGCTTGATGAAAATCTAAAAATGACTAATACCTTTAAAACCTTTAAAAAATCATTGAAAGAGGAACTGCTAAAATCATATCTCTAATTAAAATTATAACTTAGGAATAAAATTTTCTGTATTATGTATCTTTGTTATATGTCAGTTAGTAGGTAGGTGTGTAAACCTACCCACGTTGTAGTTTTTTGTTTTGTTTTTGTTTGTTTGTTTTGTTTATTTTGTTATTGTTTTGTTTGTTCATATTCTGTTTGTATCTGTGTTCAGGCTCCCTCCAAAAGCTTTAAATAGCTTCTTGGGAGACCTGGCACATGCACACAATTTGCGACATGTTATCACATGAGGATACTCGCATGTAAAATGTATCGTGTGTGTGTGTGAATAAAAATGCATTCAAATTCACTCAAAGGCACTAAAAACAAGATTACAAACATCACAAAACAAACTGGTCAGACTACTGCTTGACCTTACTCCTAAAACCCACCTCACCCCTGTCCACTTTGACAACCTAGGATGGCTTAGAGTAGACGACAGAGTACAGCAACTTGCAATGGGCCTGGTCTACAAGATACACTACACCACTAAGATACCCATGTGCATGTCGAAATACTTCCCAAAGGTCAGTGAATACCATGACCACAACACCAGAGGGAGTTCCACAAATCATGTTCAACCCAGATAAAATAATTTAAAAAGTAAAAATAAAAAAAATAAATTATAAAAGAAAATAGTCATAACTTAGAAATGAGATTGCATAGGTCTATGAATCGATATCGTGATTCTGTTTCGATTAATTGCCCAGCCCTACAGTGTGTACAGTAAGTTAGCTTGGTGATTATCATTGTGATGTAGGCTAAGCTGGCTAGCTACTGTTAGCATACAAGCACTGTAGCCTACTTACTTTTTCATCCACAAAGTTTTTTCTGATCCAGATGCATAAGTCCACTTTTCATGTTGCTCAGTTGCTGGTTTATACTTCGGTCCTAATGTTGGCGCAAAGTTTAATTTAGCCTGACTTGACTTGTTATAGCTGTACAGCTTACTAACTACTAAACAACAACTTTCTCATAGTCTCAACTTTCACATAGTCAAAACGGGTCCAGCTGCATGTCCGGAGGATAGGTTTAGCTCGGGCCAATCTCAAGTTTCTCAAGTTTCTTTATTAGTTGTCATACAGAAGTACAGAATACTTTTATACAAAATGCTTCTTTATGTTACATTTTGTATAAAAGTATTCTGTACTTCTGTATGACAACTAATAAAGAAACTTGAGAAACTTGAGATTGGCCCGAGCTAAACCTATCCTCCGGACATGCAGCTGGACCCGTTTTGACTTTGCAATGCAGCAATCTCTGATTGGATTTGCAAGGCTGCCAATCATATTCAACCTCCGTGTATTGGATGTCAAGGGCTGTCAATCAATCAATCCTCCATTCAATGGCAAGAGTTTAACTGCACAGACCGTGCTTAGATGAAGTTAATAGCCTATTTTGATTCGCTGTTATTTATAATTTATTTAACAATGGGTCACACCTGTGAAGTTTTCTTCACGAATAATTACTGCAGGCAATACTGAAGTGCAGGCCTGCTCAGAGCTGTCAATTTTGGCCATTTTTGAAGAAAAACAAATTCACTGGCATTTTTTTTACGGAGGAAAACATTTATAATAAAAAAATAATAATAATAATACCCATTCTTAAATTGCGAGTATACATGGTCTAATATGTTCTCGCCTCTGGTGGGACAGGTCACATGCTGATAGAAATTCGGCAACACCTTTTTAAGACGCGCGCTGTTGAAATCGCCCAGAACCAAAATGGCAGCGTCAACATTAGCTGTCTGGAGTTTATTTACTTCGTCGTGTAACTTTGAAAGTGCGGTCCCAGTGTTCGAGTGTGGTGGGATGTACACTCCGACGAGGATGATGGACGTTAACTCTCTCGGAAGAAAGAAGGGTCGACATTTGATCGTGATGAACTCCAGGTCTGGGGAGCAGTGGTTAGACAATTCCTTTGCGTTGCCTATATCGCACCACTCCTTGTTTACCATGAAAGCAATGCCGCCTCCTTTCGTCTTTAGTGACTCTGCCGTCCGGTCCTTGCGGAGGACAAAGAAGTGGTCTGCCGGTTCTATTGCATGATTCGGGACATCTGGAGTTTCTGTGAAACAAAGGACATTACAGTCCCGAATGTCCCTCTGGAATTGGATCCGTGCTCTGATGTCGTCCAGTTTATTTCCTATCGATTGCACATTGGCCAACAATATGCTGGGCAATGTGGTTCTGTGTCGTTTGGACCTCAGTCTGTTCCGGACCCCGGCTCTCTTCCCTCGTCTTCGCGGCTTCTCCTGGCTTTGGCCACGGCCACAACAAAGGATCTCTGCTGGCCACTGTGGTTGTTCAGCAATCCGATCCAGAGAGCAATCCAATCGGTAAGTTTCTCTTAATCCAATGTCAATGATTGACTGACGGTCATACACATATAATGCACCAACAGTTGGTGCAAATAAAACTCTTAATACTATGAAAATTAACAAAAGAAAGCACAGTCTCGACGGAGCGATCAGAGAGGCAGCCGGTAGGGGGGGGCAGGTGGCGCACGGAGATTACGTCCGTCACCAACACCGGGAGACACTAGGATTCGCCTGTTCGAATCCAGCTCCCGGCGTTGCTATCAGCTTGGCTGGCCCCTCACACTGATACAATTGGCCGTATCAGAGGGTGGGAAAGCTGAAGGGTGGGTCCTGGGCGTTGTGGACAGCGACCCCTACAGTTCGGTCGGGGCGCCTGCTCAGCGAGGGCTGGAACTGAGGAGAGATAGTGTGGCCTCCCACACGCTACACTCTCCCCGGTGAGAGCCTGCGCGGCCAGGTTGGCCTGCCCCAGGCTGCACATGCGTCGGAGGAAAGCATGTGACAGTCTCCGGTCTCCCGGACCAACAGTAGGGGAAAGTACGCAACAACCAGGAAGGGTGGGATGGGGAGAGAAAATCAGGAAAAAGGAGGGGAAGAAAGATAAAAAAAAAAAAAAAAAAAAAAAAAAAAAAAAAAGAGGCAGCCGGTCGGAGCGGCGCCATAGTGGTTCATACATACATTAACTATTGATACTCTGGCCTGTACTGAGTTTTTAAGTTTTGACCACCTGTCAAAGTCATTTGTGATCTTATCTTGGAGTCTTGTATAATTATACTTCACCGTTTGGCATATAGTAGGGAATATTTCAACTCCAAGACATCTAAAGTGTTCTACCATTGGTATACTTCCTGGAAGGATTGTAGTCTTCGCAGAGACATTAAGTGAGAGGAAGGCCGATTTTGGCCAGTTTATCCTAAATCCCGATAGATTGCCAAAATCATCAATCAGCTTGAGAAGGTGTGGCAGTGAGGTGGTAGGGTTTTGCATGAACAATATTACGTCGTCCGCATATAAACTAATATGATGCTGTGTACCCTTAATTGAGATTGGCTCTATGGATTGGGATTGTCTTATATACTGTGCTAAAGGCTCTAAGGATAGAGCAAATAGTCAGAGACTAAGAGGGCAACCCTGTCTGGATGAGCCGGACACAGGAAAGGAGTTTTCCTTTAAATTGTACAGCTTTTTGCACATCTTTGTCAGGGAATTCCAACAATTCTGGACCTGAATGTACCAGTTAATTGTAATCATCTCTCTCTCCTTATGTCTAGTCAAGCCAGGTTGTGGAGGAAAGAGACAGGGATGAACAGGCTATAGACTACTTTTCCCATCCTGAGCCTGCTATGATGCAGATGTTTTTACATCACCACCCACAACAAGATTCAGCCAAGAGTAGGGATGGGAATCGAAAACCGGTTCCCGTTAGGAGCCGGTTCCTAATTGTCAGATTCCTGGAATCGCATGCCTCCGTGACTATCGATTCCTCTTATCGCTGCCAGGTTCTGTATCGTTAAGGGGCTTAGCTTGGCATCACCTTCTGCACTATCTCGCGTACGTGCACGCGTACTGAATAAATTCCACAAATGTACCTCTAATACCAGTATTAGTCTGACCACACCCCTCATCAGCTTACCTTCATAAGCAGGTGTGTGGTCACCTGCTCTCCTCCTTCTCGCTTTCACCACAAGGAAAGTGCCTCGGTAGTACCCCACTTGACGTGTTGTTAGTTGAAAAGAGTTGTGACTGGTTTACATTGTGCTTAACCTTTTCTTCTCTCACTTGTTGTATAAGAAAAGGTTTGGGTCATAATGTATTCCGCGGAGAGTAGACCCGCTAGACCTACTCTTCACCACCGGTTCTCCATTCCCGCCTCCGTCGTGCGCCTCGGTGCTGGGCTGTTGCCACTCTCGTGGTTGCCGACCCAGCCCGGGAGACTGCCGGTGGATAGTTTTCCTCACCGACGAGCCGAGGGTTCGGTGCCGTCGCTCCGGCGATGGCCTGATCTCGACTCTGGTTCCTCTGGTTCTGGGGAATCGCCCGTTGATGAACGGGGGATTGTCTTGGAGCCGGAGGATTTGCGACGAAAACTTTTTGCGTCTGCTCGCTCGCGTCGCAAGATGGTGGCGTGCAGACGCGAACGGCCTGGGTTTGGGGAATTGCTGGAGACCAGCGAGGACGCGTCCGACTCTGGATTTCTGATGGAAACTGAAGACTTCATGGAGGAGGCGGACGGGTTCTTGTATGATGGTCCCGTGGAGGAGAGTATCCCTCCTCCGGAGACCCCGGAGGGGGGAGAAATGGCTCCATGGGGCGCCTTGTTCGAGGATGTCGAGGAACCACCTTGGCCTCATCAGCAGGATGCCCTACTGTCAGCCGCATCGGATTGTGGCTCCTTGACCAGTCGCAGCCTGCTGTATGCGAGGGATGCGGGGTCGGTGGAGGAGGGTTCGCAGGGGGAACTGCGGGCCTTGTTTCCCGAGCTCATGGCGGTAGCCGCCACCGCAAACGGTGTGCCACTGCCGCTGCCATTGCCTGCACCTGTCCCTGATGACCTCATAGGCCATCCCTGGCAGCGTCCCCCAGTGAGAGCTGTGGACGTTGTCTACCCATTTTTCCCATCGATGGGGGCCTATGTTCGTCGGGGTCAGGCGGTGTCCAACATCATGGGACTAACTCCCGCCTACGTACCAGTTACGCGGGTGTCGGGGTTAGTCAAAGGTATGGGGGAGGGCGTACCTCGGCTTGACAATCCGATGGCCGCGCTCCTCTGTCCGGATATGGTGTGGGAACCCCTATGCAAGCCGGTCCTCCAGGGGAAGTCGGCTAGGCGATTGGCTTATTGGGGTGACCAGTCATTCATCGCTGGTACACAGTCGCTGGCTGCGGCGTCTAACATCGCCCACCTGGCTAGATTTGTATCGGGGATAATGACGGGCGGCACGGATCTGAACGAGGTAAAATGCGATCAGATCACCCAGGCTGCGGGAGCTGTTCTGCACCTTTCCCAGGTGCTGGCCATAGCCATGGGGAAAGTGCGCGCCCTGGCCACCCTGGGCCAGCGTCACCTTTGGCTGGAGCAGGCCCGTGTGCCAGAGAAGAAGAGAGCCCCTCTTCTGACGGCCGCCCTCTCCGACGCTGGCCTGTTCGGGAAGGCCCTGCAATTGATGACCTCAACATGCAGAGAAATGGCAGAGGAGAGATCCGTCCTTCAACCCCATTTTCCGCCTCCCGTCCTTGCCGGTGGGGGCAGAAGGCTTCCGCGACGTCGAGCTGTCTCCGTCGCCGCTACCACTACCTCCACCGCCGCTGCTGGCCCTGCCAAGAGGGCCAGGGGACGAAACGGCGCTTCGGCCACCGCCGGCCCATCCCAGACCGGAGGAGACGGTAGGGAACGTCGTGTCCAGCAGACTGTAACCTATCGTCCCTCCGGGGCTCCCCGGGGTGGCAAGACTCGAGCGGCGCGAGGTGGCAGACGTTGTTAGGAGTGACTTTTTCCCCTTTGTGTCCCCTCCTCTACACCCTTCCCGGCCCCTCTGTGATTTTGTGCCTTACACTTTTTTAATTAATAAAAAAAAGTTCCCCGATATAAGGGGGACTGTGTTTGGCCGAACAAACTGTGTGTTTCTTCATACAAATCATATGGTGGGGTTGTGTATATATGAATCTACCCTGTTACGTTGGGGGGTGAGTTGTGTTGTGTTACGGGTTTTAAGCAAGGTCTGCAACTTACACTCGGTAATAGGTTCTATTAGCTTGATGCTCCACATGCAATTAGAACTGGTGTTATTCCATTGCTTTAACTAAGTATATGTGTTTTCACAACGCTGTGTTGTTAGTTGCAGTAATGCTCGTACGCACATTTTTCATGGCCTAGCCATTACTCTCGTTCAGCGTTCTTCCTATGTATGACATAGGCAACGGGTATGGGATTCACGCACAGGCGACTTGTGTTTTGTTGTAAACCCTTTTTTACATTTTGTGGGTAGCAGGCATTGTATTAGCTTATGCTATGCTTTGTTCTACCGGAGGTTTTCAAGATGGCTACGGTTGTTTTCTGTGTGTAGGGATAAAAGGTGTGTTTTCGGAGGGGGTGTCGAATAAACCCCTCCTTTTTCCCACTTGATTGGTTTAGAGGATTTGTTGATCTTTTCTGCTGAGCCAGTCGGGGCCAAGCCAGTGCTTGACAGGGGGGGGGGGGGGGGGGGAAGGGGTATTCTACCGACTCCTGTTATGACAGGATCCGGTGGGTTTCCCCGCCCGTTGTAGCGTTGTTGCTATGGCGACGCCTTCCATGAGCTGGTGTCTTAAAGATGTCGAGGTTGGGCGCAGGACTTACAGCCTGCTGCGCCCGTTTATGTGTCAAACTTGAGTCTGTTGGTCACGTGTCTCACAGTTACATATCTTTTTCTTGACCGTGGTCTCATGTGGGAAGGTGTTTTCTGGGGGAGTCTGGTCTTACACTCTGATTAAAAGGAGTGACTGGATTAAAATCATGTGAAAAACAGGGTTTTTACTCCCAGCTGTGCAGTTGGGTCATACGGGTGATGCCTTTTCTTTATTTTATAAAGAGTTGAATGTGTCTTGATGGATATGAAATGAGGGTCCCTGATGGAAACAAGACTAACGTCTTTCTCAGGTCTGCCTCCCCTTATCTTTTTGTATGTATTCCTGTACTGCAGTCTGTTGGGTAAATGTTTTCATTCATTCATTCATGGAGTTGATTGCATCTCGCCCCTCTTGTCGTTCCCTGGGTGTCTTGGGGATTCAATATGGTGGTCTAAACGACCTATTGTTGATGTGGGTATGTCGGAACGCACACATAGTGCTGGCTCAGGATGTGCTTTGGGCCGTTGCTGACTAGCGCGCCTCGTTTGCTTTGGTAAAACAGCGTTTTTATGGAGCAATTGGGATGGGTTTTTTTTCCTCTTCCGACATCCTGTGTGTTGTCGATGGGTTCCCGTTCATGTCAGGGGATGATGACGGAATGGGTCTGGACATATGGGGAAGGGTCTCACGCCCTAGGGGTGGGCCGCCGGACGCGGTTCATACCGACACGTCTGGGTGGCGCCTTCTTTTTTATGTTGGGATCAAACGCGCATATCTGCCCCTTCTCCTGGGGTTGGCAGGTCGGCGTGATTAGGGCACGGGACTGGTTCTGGTCACGCTGGTCCAGATCAGTGCACCCGTTGTCCGCTGGGGATGCAGATCTGCTGTTCTGGTACCCTGAGGGACTTGGGGTTTTTTCAGGGGGAAAAATGCTAGGTCGATCCGGGTGTCACAGGGTTGAGCGTTATGGGACCCTTGTTGGGTGCGTTGTATTCTGCACTGTCGTAATGGCTTACGGCCGTGCCGACCTGTACGCGTCCGATCTCGTCGGATCTCGGCCGCTGTACGGGTTGGTCTTGGTTGGTACTTGGTTGGGTGACCTCCTGGGAATACCGAGTGCGGGGTGCTGGGGCTGGTCTTCCATATTACGCTCTTCTCTTGCGTTTTGGCGCTGAGGAGCCTGTTGGGTGGGGTTAACCTCCTTTGGGATCCTGTGCTCCCCGTATCACCGGGCCCGGTCCGGGGTGATGCTCGTTGACCTGTAGGCCCGGGATAGCCCTGTTGGGAACCGGAACGCGGGCTGCGGCGGTGCCGCAGGTGTGTTTCGGGGTTCTTTCCTGAGGGGTTATGGGACCAACCATTGCATGGGGTGATGCCTGGGTGGTTGGTTCTCTGGTGTGTTGCTGCAGTGTCAACTCCCGGTTCTCCGGTTGAGGGTGCCCCTGCACGTTCATGACGTCTGCCGATCGTATGGGCTTTTCTGTAGGCAGCTGTCAGGGGTCGAGTGGTCTACGGATCCCACTTCTGACGTGCTGTTTGAAAGCTTGGTTATGCGACAACGCCAGCATACGCCCCTTCCGCCGGGACGGCTGTTCAGCTGTCCTTTCTGGCGCCTGCCTCGTCCGCAGTTTTTCCAGGCTTGGGTTGACAGCCTGTTGCCTGGTCTTTCCCCGGTGCGCTGCCTGCTTCCGTTGGTTACCTCTTGTGTGTTAACCGTGCTGTCTGCCTGTTGCAGGGCTTGTGTTCCAGGCGGTGTGCTGTTGGGGAGGACAGGGCCCGCTCGGCTGAGGGGCCCCTTGTCCGGATACGCTGGCGATGTGGGGGGCGGGGTCACTAGGTGCCCCCCTGGTGGGGTCTTGATGCTGGCATCATGGACTTCTCCGGGCCCCCATTCCAGGGAGCCCGGTCCTTTGGTGGATCTGGGTCTTCCTTCGCGCTCCGCTGCTACGGCCTTGCCACGGGGTTGGGTTTGCTCTTGACCCCGTGATTCTGGGGGCAGTAACGAGGTTGTTCCTCCGTTCGTTCCCGGGTGGCATGCGGGTTGTGCGTGTGTGTAGTCGTGGGGTCAAGCCACGGTCTGCTCACCCTGTGCGTTGAGTTGCTTGAGTGCCTCTTCGCACGGTCGGGTCCGTCGCCTTCCCGTGAAGCCCCTAATAGGGGGGCTACCCGCCATTAGGGGGGGTCGGGGGGGCTCGGCCCTCCCTGTTCTGATGGTTGTGGGGGGCTGTCAGCGGGGTGTATTTGTCAGCCAGCGGCTCCGCTTGGCCTCCCTTGTGCAGAAGGTGATGCCAAGCTAAGCCCCTTAACGATACAGAACGTTAGGTTATGACTATAACCAAGTTCTGTTAGTTAGGGGCGACGCTTGGCATCAGACGGCCGCTGCAGCCCTTGACCTCACCTTGTGGTGAAAGCTTGGGAATGAGGAGAGCAGGTGACCACACACCTGCTTATGAAGGTAAGCTGATGAGGGGTGTGGTCAGACTAATACTGGTATTAGAGGTACATTTGTGGAATTTATTCAGTACGCGTGCACGTACGCGAGATAGTGCAGAAGGTGATGCCAAGCGTCGCCCCTAACTAACAGAACTTGGTTATAGTCATAACCTAACGTTTTTCCTACAGTTGCGCATAACGTTAGCGTTAGCATGTAGCCATAGAGCAGACTATTTGATTCCTTAAGGCATAGGTGTCAAACTCACGGCCCGCGGGCCAAATCCGGCCCGCCACGTCATTTGATGTGGCCCCCCAAGAGCTCAGGCAAAAAAAAGAAAAAAAAAAAAAAAAAAAAAATTTACATTAATATTGGGTTAAAAAATAGCAGTGTTAAAATAATTGTGGGTTAATGCGTTAATAAAGCTTTAACTTTGACAGCCTTAGTTATTACACATTCTTACACATACATGTATGTTGAACATCTGAGGTAACAAAGGAAAAAAGCCAAAAGCACTTACTCCTCAGACATTCTTTGACAATTTTACAGCCCAAAATACAAAAAAGATCCAGGCGGAATAGGTAACAAAGGGTTGAAGAAATATTGTCTGAACTGTCAGATGCAAACTGGCTGTGTGACATAACCGAGCATCTCGCTCAATTGAATAAGAAGCTGTAGGGACGCAAACAAGTCCCACCCAAAACTTGACCAATATAGTTGTGAACTGAGACAACCCTTATTTTGTTATTTTTGAGTACAGTTACAGTTGTGTGTTCATGCAGACACATAATAGCAATTTCATTACGAATTGAAAATGGGGGACCCTGATGTAAACAAGTCGATAAAGTTAATTAAACTATCTTCCATTAGTTGGATGTATGGCCTCTGCAAGGTTGTGTGCAGCCATTTGTTTTTGTAACATCTGCTACATCTGTCCCACGTGTTCTTTGCAGCTCACAGTTGTTAGTTCTGCCCATCTTGACTGTGACAAAAAGGTTTTGAACAAACTTAATGTCATAGCTTGTATTTGATGATATTCTTCT
>NC_140165.1:141746915-141944415 GCF_963971535.1 Notolepis coatsorum | reverse complement strand
CTTCTCCGCTAGCAGTGACGGCTGGATGGTGTTGAAGGCGCTGGAGAAATCAAAGAACATAATCCTCACTGAGCTGCGCGGCTTCTCCAGGTGCGTGTACGCTCTGTGGAGCATGTAGATGATGGCATCCTCCACCCCGATGTTTGCCTGGTATGCAAACTGCAGGGGGTCGAGGGAGTCACGCACCAGGGGCTTGAGGTGTTGCAGGACCAGTCTCTCAAACGTCTTCATGACGTGTGACGTCAGAGCGACTGGCCTGTAGTCGTTGGGGGTGCTGGGACGTCCCTTCTTGGGCACCGGGACAATGCAGGAGGTTTTCCAGAGCTGGGGCACCCTCTCCAGCCTCAGGGAGAGGTTGAAAAGATGCTGGAGCGGTGCTGCCAGCTGCTCTGCACATACCTTGAGCACCCTGGGATTGGTGTTGTCCGGTCCTCTGGCCTTGTTTATCAGAAAGGCAGCAGGACCGGACGGCATCCCCGGCCGCGTCCTAAAAGTCTGTGCCGACCAACTGGCCCCGGTATTCACTGACATCTTCAACCTGTCCTTGGAACAGGCTGTCATCCCCACCTGTCTGAAGAAGTCCACCATCATCCCTGTACCCAAAAAATCTACGCCCGCTTGCCTCAACGACTACCGCCCTGTAGCCCTCACCTCCATAGCCATGAAGTGCTTTGAGAAGCTAGTGAAGGGCTACATCTGTTCCTCCCTCCCCATCAACCTGGACCCTCTGCAATTTGCATATCGCCCCAACAGGTCCACGGAGGACGCCATAGCCCATGTGCTGCACACAGCAGCATCACATCTGGACAAGAGGCAGGGGAACTATGTGAGAATGCTGTTCATCGACTACAGCTCAGCATTCAATACCATAGTCCCCTCCAAACTCATAGCCAAGCTCAGGGACCTGGGCTTGAACTATGACCTGTGCCAGTGGGTCTTGGACTTCCTGACGGGCAGACCCCAGGTGGTAAGAGCCGGCAACTGCACCTCCTCATCCATCACGCTCAACATAGGGGCCCCCCAGGGCTGTGTTCTGAGCCCCCTCCTCTACTCCCTGTACACACATGACTGCGTAGCACAGCGGAACAACAACACCATCATCAAATTTGCTGATGACACAGTAGTGGTGGGCCTGATCTCTGCCAACGACGAAAGGGCCTACCTGGAAGAGGTAGAGAACCTGTCACAGTGGTGTCAGGAGAACTGCCTCTCCCTGAACGTCAGCAAAACAAAAGAGATGATTGTGGACTTCAGGAGGTCGGGGGTCAAGGACTACAGCCCCCTCAGCATCGACGGGGCACCGGTTGAGAGAGTGAACAGTTTCAAGTACCTCGGAGCCCACATATCCGAGGACTTGACATGGACCACACACATTGACAGTGTTGTGAAGAAGGCACGACAACGCCTCTACTTCCTCAGGCGCCTAAGGAAGTTCCAAGTCAGTCAGAAGATCCTTAGGAACTTCTACTCATGTACAATAGAGAGCATCCTGACCGGCAACATCACCTCCTGGTTTGGGAATAGCACTGCACAAGACCGTAGCAGACTACAAAGAGTGACACGTTCAGCCGAACGCACAATTGGAGGGGGGCTTCCCACCCTCCAGAACATTTACATCAAGCGGTGCAAGGGGAAGGCTAAGAGAATTATTAAGGACTCGAGCCACCCGAACAACTGCCTCTTTGAACTGCTGCGGTCAGGCAAGCGATACCGGAGTCTTAAGGCGAGCACAGAAAGACTCAGAAGAAGCTTCTATCCCCAGGCCATCAGGCTGCTAAACGAACAATAATCGCTAAACGAACAATAATCACTATGCAACAACCATCAAATGCACACAGCACACACACCCACACGCACACACTCACTCAAACAAACAACACACTGCAGCACCCACTCTCCACACTTTAGATCACACAAACACACTTACACTTTATATTTATTGATAAAGGATTTGCACTACAACTCGTACACCTACTGTGAATTGTACCTAAATTGCACCTCGTCCCATTTCTCCATTTCTGCCTTGCACTATATAGTATTGTATATTAGTACACTGCACAGTATTGTATATTGTATGGTAACTACGTCTATTCTGCATCGAACATTGTACATATGTCTAAACTGAACACTGTGACCTCTTTTTTTACTTCTAATTTTACTATGTTTTTATTTCATACTTATCTTGTCTTGCACAGTCTCTGGAGCGCAACAGTAAGAAGCATTTTGTACAAAAGTATTCTGTACTTCTGTATGACAACTATTAAAGAAACTTGAAACTTGAAACTTGAGAGTACACTATAGCTACACTATAGGCTCCATGCTGGTTCTGTGTTCTCATTAGCTGCAGTGTTAGGCCTGTGGTCGTGGCATCATGGAGGCAGCCGCTTTTACTGCCTGACCGCAGAGTCAGCAAAGCATGTTGCCCTTTTAAACAAGAGATTCCTTCTCTCTGACCTCATAATGTGGAACACTTTTCAGGAAACCCCAAACAGCTTCTCCCCCCCATTGTCTGAATATCACTTACAGACGTGTGTTGGATGGAATGGACAGGTGTAGGAAGACAGACAGACGGATGGACGGACAGACAAACGGATGGGGACACACACACAGACTCACACACGCACGCACGCGCACACACACGCACGCGCGCGCACACACACACACACACACGCACGCACGCACGCACGCACGCACGCACACGCACGCACACACACACACACACACGCGCGCGCGCGCACACACACGCGTGCGCACACACACACACACACATGTTTATATTAGAAAAGGAGTGGGAAGAACCATACTTATTTAATCCCACCCCACTATGTGAGAATCATGTGTGAATGTAGATCAGTCAGAGTCTGACCAAGGGGTCTGCTCATCCCTCCAGCTCCACCTCAGCCCTCCAGCTCCTGCTCATCCCTCCAGCTCCACCTCAGCCCTGAGCAGCATTGTTTGTTGAGCTGTCAGAGGATCTATCAAGATTAGCATTGCCAACTGTTCCCTCTTTGGCTTCCTGTTTTGCCGCAGAAAGTATTTTCGGTGGGTGCTGAAAAAAAACATACAACTGCCCAAATCTAATGCTGTTAACCCTTTCTCTGTCACTTTATTATTTGGAAATGTGTCTGGAGAGCTGTGTAACTGTATCTCAATCCATACACAGATCTGTAAATCCATACACAGATCCAGGCACGTGCATACATAGACCAGCCATGTTGCTCCTGGAGAGAAAGTGCCAGGCCAAGAGACAAATTTAATAAATAATAATAAATAATTTCCTGTATGCGCACAGTCTGTTCTGCCGAACGTTTGAATCAAAATATCAGGTTGGGAGATTGGTGCTCCCTGGGCAATGTCCTCTATAATCCCTCCCCCCCCCCCCCTGGTTTCCTGCTATGGTGAAAGGACGTAGGGTCTACAGTATCTATGCTTGAACTATTCAGCAGCTTCAAATGTGCCAAATGGCAATCGTTAATGTTGATACTGTAAGTTTTGCTAGTAATATGGGAAATCTGTGGAATATGGTTGAGTTTATTTGACAAAAGCATAAGTCATAAAAAATTACTTGCATTCAGTTCCATTCAAACTGTGGGGTGAAAGCAAATGGGCACATAAGGTGGGAAGCTACTGTACCGTGTACCCACTGTGCCAAACTCACCATGGTGCAGCTCAACTACAGTAGACCCTGGAGATTTAAATTACTTGGTTTATTTCAGGAGCAAGGCTACTTCTACAAGGTAAAATACTTTGTCACTGTCAGTAAACATCTTTCTATGTTGGTGATGTCCCTTTGATGTTTCCACCACGCATAATCTTGTTTATGAATCCAGGGTGTGTTTGCTTTGTCAATTCGGGGTCCTGCTAGCGAGTGGGGAAACATGTTGAAACATACCTAAGGCCACCTATGGTTGTTGTGGACCACCCTGAGCTGCAGTTGAACTGACCTATCCTTCAGGGGAAGCCAACCCAGCTGCAATTGAACTGACCAATCCTTCAGCGGAAGCCAACCCAGCTGCAATTGAACTGACCTATCCTTCAGCGGAAGCCAACCCAGCTGCAATTGAACTGACCTATCCTTCAGGGGAAGCCAACCCAGCTGCAGTTGAACTGACCTATCCTTCAGGGGAAGCCAACCCAGCTGCAATTGAACTGACCTATCCTTCAGGGGAAGCCAACCCAGCTGCAATTGAACTGACCTATCCTTCAGGGGAAGCCAACCCAGATGCAGTTGAACTAACCTATCCTTCAGTAGTGGCGTTTGTGTTGGCGTTAAACTTGACTTTGAGTAACCAACGTTTACCGTTTGTGGCAGACCGGCTGGCATGGTAATAGACGGCCGTTATGTGTCGGCCAAGGTACTGGGGCACATGCCCATATTAGGAGTTCCGGAGAAGCTCCCGCCAGAGAAGAGCGCATCGGCGCAGATGAAGCGCACCTGTGCCAGACTCGCCCGAGACAGGTGAGCGCAATCACCACACCATAGAAAATGGAGACAGTGACAGAATTAATTGGAGTGCTGAGGCGAAACCGGTAGAACCTGAGTAAGAGAGAAGAGAAGAAGAGGAGGAAGATTGCTGTCTGTGTGACCCATATGTTTATCTGCTTTCGGAAGGAGGACCCTGCTGTGCGCTATATCCCCTGAACGTATGAGAACCCGCCTGTGCATCGACCCCTGCTTGTCTGACGTCTCTTCTCCCGGATCATCCCCCACCCGTACGAGAACCGCTCTCTGTGGACCGAACCCCTCTAATGGACCAAGACGCTTCTCTAGGATTACGGACTGGCTGACGATCACACTAACCCCTCCTTTCCCTCTAAACAACATTACAACTACTGTTAAACTTGCTTATACTGTGTGCCGTGTGTATTTTGGTAAATCCATAGTGACAACTCGGAACACCCCCGAGTCTGTCACAGGTTGAACAACGCAGATGCCAAAATGGACAATTGGGTAAAAAATAAACAATGTGACATCGACAACTGAGACTTCCACTTCCACCAGTGCTGCCGGTGCCACCACCAGTGCCCCCCAGTCTACTGACAATGGTCCTCATTCTCGAATGTTCCTATACCTTTGTAAATATCTGGGTAAAAAGTTTGTACTACCAAATTGACCAAATCCCCCTCCTGAATGCGTGAAACGGTCTCTGTAAATGGGCAAAATCATCGCAGCTGGGTTCCCATGAATGAAAAACGTCACTCATTCTTAACCTCTTAAGCCCGAGCGGTCCGATACCGGTATGAGATTGATATCACACCATAAATCGATCAATACAGAACTTATTAATTAATGTTGCGTTTCTTTTTCAAATGTAGCCAAGAGTAAAGACCCTAACCCTGTCAAAACACCAGTCAAAGTGTATATTTTCAGCACTACATAGTGTTAAGTGTTATTAGTGAAATATGAGTTTATAGAAATCTGAGCGCATCGAGTCGGATAAAGACACATATTGATGCGAGGACTTGGCACAACCTAACTTGAGTGTAGTCTTTTGAGAGAAGAGACCCAGGGCTTTCGATGGGTTTCGAATAAAAAAAAACTACACTTACAAGCTCACACCAGCCCCTGTCAATCATCTGACTTCTAGTGTGAAGCTTTTTTCTCTCTCGTTATTTTCGCGAACATATCTCACGGGTGGAACAAACCTGAACCTTATTGCCAACATCTATCAAAAAAACGCATTGAAATCGGATGAAAAATGGCGGAACAAATTACATTATAAAAAAGTAACTGTAAGTTACTGTACTAATTTCATTCACAGTTTTTGCTGCCTTGTCAGGGGCGCCTGGTGGTACTAAGTCTCTTAGAGACCCGGCTAGTAGTAACCTGTGTCCACTCACAGCTGTTTGTCTGTATACTCTGTAATATTGAATATTCACTCTGTAATAACTCTTTGACATTTCTAAACTCTCTTCTATTGTCCTTCAAGCTCAATTTAACGAATCAGCTGCCTCGGATGCTCCTTGGATCATATGCGCCAATTTATGTTTCTAGCCACGGATGAATAGAAAGCAGATGCATGCACACATCCCCGCACAAGATAGAGCTTCTGCTATAAACCTATGACTTGTTGCTATACAGATTTGGAAAAAGTAGTCAAACACACATTATTCACTATGATTTTTCAGCAGCAACAGAGACAAGCAATAGTATATATCAGTACGACATGCCAGTAATAATAATAACAACTTGGTTTTGTATAGCGCCTTTCATAAAACCCAAGGTCACTTTACATAGGGTGAAAAACAACAATAACAACAATAACAAACATGGTGAACAGACACACAACATTCAATGTAGGAAGTTAGACATTTAGGGGTCAAAGGCCATGTTGAAGCGGTGAGTTTTGAGGAGTTTTCTGAAGGAGTCCACTCAGTCCAGAGTTGGGGCGTTGCAGAGTTATGCGCGGAGGGAGTTCCAGAGGGTGGGAGCTGCCACGCTGAAAGCTCTGTCCCCAAAGGTCCGCAGTCTGGTTCGGGGAATGGAGAGCTGACCAGTGTCCGAGGATCGCAGGGGCCGTGACTGAGTGTGGGGGTGGAGGAGGTCAGTGAATGGTAAATGGTAAATGGCTGCCTTTTTATATAGCGCTTTTATCCAAAGCGCTTTACAATTTGTTACTCACATTTTACCCATTCACTCACAAATTCACACACCGACGGCGGAGGCAACCATGCAAGGTGCCAACCTTCTCATCGGGAGCAATTAGGGGTTAAGTGTCTTGCTCAAGGACACATTGACACGCTGCCCGGGAGGAGGGGGAATCGAACCGGGAACCTCCGGATTGCCAGATGACTGCTCTTTTTTTTTTTTTACTTTTAATTATCAAAAATAGTCATATTTTACATGTTATGCATTTCAATTATATACATACAATATTATTTCAGAACCAGATCCTTCCCTTCCCCATCCAAAACAAAAAACACACTATCCAAAACAAAACTCTACTTGACCTCTCTCCATCCTTATACATTTCCCGCTGTCAATAAACCATTTCTCAAACATTTCTTTACTCATATATTTTTCAGCCAGTTTTAGATCTTTTTTCATCATGCTTTTAAACAAAGGCCACACCTCCACCTTCTTTTGATAAAAAAAAGCTATCCTTCTTCTGTACACAATAGCATATCTAGCATGGCTCAATACATAATTCATCAAGTTTTTCTCCTCCTCTTTCCCATCAAAAAAAACAAACAAAAACCTCTTTTTCCAATCCACCCCATTCTCCCTCCCCTCTCCCCAGTTCATCCCCAGGCCCTCTTTCAGCCTTGTATGAAACATCTGCAGGCCATCGCATTCCATAAACATATGCATAAAAGATTCATCTTTGTCGTTGCACACATCACATACTCTACTTATGCTATTATCAATATGACTTAACACCGTTTTTGTGTACATCCTATTGTGTTTCAACATAAAATCATTATGTTCACACTCTATACTATTAAACTTTACATTGCCCCAAATAGTCCCTCCCACCAGCCCCGGAAAAACCCTCTCCCAAACCTGCTCTGACGCTGGTATCTTCTTTTCCTTCAAGACAAAAAATCGATATATTTCTTTACTTTTTACACTACCTATATCTTTCTGCTTCTCTCCCCTCCCTACCTTCAACTCTGGCAGTCCACATCTTTTATTTGTCCCACACTCATTATCTATTCTCTCTCTCCACTCTCTTGGCAACGCACTTTAAATTTTTTCAAAACCAGAAGAAACTGATGCATAGCTGTATTCCTCCTCCAATTCTATCACTGTGTCATATAAAGCCTGTACCGGGAGGAAGCCCGGTACAAACTCATACACACAATCCTTCACTTGTCTTATTCCTGCTCTCCAAAAAACTTTATTATACAAAACACTCTCATTAATACTTACTTTAGGGTTTAGAAATACAGGTTGGTTAAAAACCATTTCTAACTCTGTACATAAGTACTCTACATTGGGCAAGAACTCGGCCCACGCCTGCAGTACCTCCCTATACAAAACTGGTATCCCCTCTCTCATGGGCAGTTTAAACCCCATGAACAGACCATTGTCTCCACACTTGCCTACCTTCTCTACACACTCTCTGAAAAAAAGCTTCCAGCCATACTCTGTGCTATCACACAAGTACTTCTGTACACACTTTATCCTTACAGTTTTTTTCCTTACCTTAAAATCAAACAAATTTAAACCACCTTCACTGCACTTACCTATCAGAGTCTTGTGCGCTATTTTAGCCATCTTCCCTTCCCACAGGAAATCTTTTACTACTCCATTCACAGCATTTTCTACTGTCTCTGGCATGTCCAACACACTTAAAGCATACATTAATTTTGACATTAATAAGCTATTTACTATAATTACCTTGCCTTTTAGCTTCAAACACCTCTGTTTCCAATACTGAAGCATCTGTCTTATTTTATTTACTATACCTGTCCACGTTAAATCCCTCTCTCTACTATCATTCACCCCTATCCATATCCCCAAAATTTGTATGTGCTCCTCCGTCATTTTAAAAGGGAAAACACATTTATCTATATTCAAATTACCTATACATAATAATTCCGATTTATCCACATTTATCTTAGCCCCTGATGCCCTACCATACACCCGCAGACACTCCATTATTCTATTTACACTGTCAATATTCCTTACTGTGAAGGTAGTATCATCCGCATACTGATGCACCAGACTCACCCCCCCATTTGGGTATACTCTTCCAGGTATACTGTAGGCTTGCGTCGGCGCTATTATGCTTCCAATCACCATTTTTATTCTATTAGCCAAGATCTTTGTCAACACCTTATAATCTTCGTTCAACAAACTTATTGGCCTGAAATTCTCTAACCTAGTTTTGCTGCCTTTATTTTTAAATAACAAAGTCAAAACTCCAGTAGTCATTCCTTCCGCACACACACTGTTTCTTTCCATTTCTTTATATACATTAAATAATATTGGTGCCAGCAGATCAACAAAAGTTTTATAAAACTCTCCAGACAATCCATCTAGCCCCGGACTTTTTTTGATCTGCAGCCCATGAATTGCCTCTCTCACCTCCTTCTCAGTTATTTCTCCATCACACATATTCTTATCACTTTCCTCCAGCCTCATTTTCATGGTATTTAACACAATATTTACACACTCATTATCAATCCCTTCACTCTTGTATAGTTTCCTATAAAAAGACTCTACAGTATCCAAAATACCAACAAGATCATTAATTTTTTCACCTTCTTCATTTTCAATTTCTCTTATATATGTTTTCCTTTGCTTATTTTTTTCCAATCTTAAAAAAAAAGAGGTACACCTCTCTCCCTCAAAAGCATATTTAGCTTTGCTCCTTATAATTGCTCCCATACATGTTTTCCTCTCACTTGATTCCCACCTAGCTTCAAGCTCAAGGTACTTCTCTATATTGTGATCTGGATTTATTTTTATCTTCTCCTCCTCTCTTGTCAACATTTCTCTTAATTTCCATTCCTCTTTTTTCTTTTTATAATTCCGCGCTTTAGTATATCTTATACTTATTTTCTTTATATTAGCTTTCACATTACCCCACCACACACCCACATTATCTTTATATATTTGGTTTTCCTTCTCTGCACATATATATTTCTTTATCTTTCTCTGATACTCTTCCTCTTTTAGCACCCCTATATTCAAGCACCACACCCCCCCTCCTCTCATCTGCACTTCATACCCCAACTCCAAACATATAGCTGCATGGTCACTTAAATAATAAAATGTGTGCTCTATATTTAAAATTTACTTCTGTACACTTCTTTTTGCAAGGCATAAGTCTATTCTACTCTGCCTCAGTACACCCATCACCAATTGCTTTCTAGTGTATCCAATTTTACCTGCATTCTCTTCTCTCCAAACATCCACCATATCAGTTTCTGCCATTATTTTAAATAGTGCATTCCTAGATGTGTCAAATTTAAACACCCTACTTGTTGTATCCAATCTTGTGCACATAGTATTATAATCACCAATCATTATACAATTATCACTCATGTGCACCCTCAAACCCTCAAAAAATACTTTCCTCTCCTTTTCCGTATTTGGAGCATAAATACTACATAATTTATACGTAATATCATTAAACACAAAATCAATTATCAACACTCTCCCCTCAGTATCTTCATGTATTTTCCTTACCTTATTAACAACACCTTTTTTCAATAATATAGCTACCCCACACGATCTCTCTGCTCCATTACTCACATATATTTCATCATTCCATTTCTTTTTTACTTCATTCATTACATTTTCTGTCCACCATGTTTCTTGTAAAACTATTATTTCTGCTTTATAGGTCATAAAAAGTTCCTCCATTTCCCTACTCTTCTCAAACCATTTGCATTTAGTGAAACAATATTTAGTGTAGCACACATGACAGAAGATTTAATAAGAATGATCACATTCATTTATTTCGTCCTTTTCTCGTCTTTTCTTGCCCGCGCCCACCCCGTGTCCTCGGATGAGCTCTCTTTAGCCTGTTTATATTTGACACACTCAAATTCAATATCTGTATTGTATGTTTGAAAAAAAATCAATTTTCTTTGCATTTCTTAACCCATTTATATTAATAGAAGTAACGTTCTGTCAATTAGGGGTGACGCTTGGCATCACTACTGCACTCCCTCACGTACGCGCACGCGCACTGAATAAATTCCACAAATGTACCTTTAATACCAGTATTAGTCTGACCACACCCCTCATCAGCTTACCTTCATAAGCAGGTGTGTGGTCACCTGCTCTCCTCCTTCCCAAGCTTTCACCACAAGGTGAGGTCAAGGGCTGCAGCGGCCGTCTGATGCCAAGCGTCACCCCTAATTGACAGAACTTGGTTATAGTCATAACCTAACGTTCTGTTTCATTAGGGGCTCTGCTTGGCATCACTACTGCACAAGGGGAGGCCAAGCGGAGCCGCTGGCTGACAAATACACCCCGCTGACAGCCCCCCAAAACCATCAGAACAGGGAGGGCCGAGCCCCCCCGACCCCCCCTAATGGAGGGTATCCCCCCTATTAGGGGCTTCACGCGAAGGCGATGGACCCGACCGTGCGAAGAGGCACTCAAGCAACTCAACGCACAGGGTGAGCAGACCGTGGCTTGACCCCACGACTACACACACGCACAACCCGCATGCCACCCGGGAACGAACGGAGGAACAACCTCATCACTGCCCCCAGAATCACGGGGTCAAGGGCAAACCCAACCCCGTGGCAAGGCCGTAGCAGCGGAGCGAGAAGGAAGATCCAGACCCACCAAAAGGACTGGACTCCCTGGAATGGGGGCCCGGAGAAGTCCATGATGCCAGCATCAAGACCCCACCAGGTGGGCACGTAGTGCCCCGCCCCCCACATCGCCAGCGTATTCGGACAAAGGCCCCTCAGTTACTGCACCTGGTATTCCCAGGCGGTATCCCAACCAAGTACTAACCAGGCCAGAACCTGCTTAGCTTCCGAGATCGGACGAGATCGGGCGTGTTCAGGTCGGTACGGCCGTAAGCCGAGCGGGCCCTGTCCCCCCAATAGTACACCGCCTGGCACACTGACCCTGCAGAACAGGCAGTCAGCATGGCCGTAAGCACACAAAAAAGGTTAACCAACGGAAGCAGGCAGCGCACCGGGGAAAAACCAGGCAACAGGCTGTTAACCCTAGCCTGGAGACTGCGGACGAGACAGGCGCCAGAGGGGACAGCTGAACACAGCTGCCCCGGCGGAAGGGGCGCATGCTGGCGTTGTTGCATGACCAAGCCTCCATTTAAAAACCCCCACCCAGAGTGGTTGAGGCAGAGAAGGCTGACACGATTGGCAGACGTCATGAACGTGCAGGGGCACCCTCAAACCGTGTAACCCGGGAGTTGACACTGCTCCAACACACCAGGGAATCAACCACCTTGGTGTTACCCAAAGCGGTGGTTGTTCCTATAACCCCTCAAGAAAACTCCAAAACACACCTGCGGGTATACACCGGCTATACCGCAGTACAAGTGTCTCAGTTTCCAAAAAAGGGTTAACCCAGGCCTACGGGTCGACGAACATTACCTCGGACCGGGCCTGGCGATACGGGAAGCACAGGGTCACCAGAGGAGGTCAAGACCACCCCCAACAGGCCCCTCTTCGCCATGCGTGAGAGAGGAGCGAAAAATAATGGAGAACCAGCCCCTAAGCACACCGTACTTGGCATTCCCAGGCGGTCTCCCAACCAAGTACTAACCAGGACCAACCTGTGTAGCGGCCGAGATCCGACGAGATCGAGCGTGTACAGGTTGGCATGGCCGTAAGCCATTACGACAGTGCTGAGTAAAAACGTACCCAACCAGGGTCTCCATAGCGCTTAACCCTGTGACACCCGGACCGACCTGGCATTTTTCCCCCTGAAAAAAAGCCCAAGTCCCTCAGGGTACCAGAACAGCAGATCTGCATCCCCGGCGGACAACGGGTTCAACTGATCCGGTCCAGCGTGACCAGAACCAGTCCCGTGCCCTAACCACGCCGACATGCCAACTCCAGGAGAAAGGGCAGATATGCGTGTCAATCTTAACATGAAAAAGAAGGCGCCACCCAGACGTTCGGCCGAACCGCGCCTGGTGGCCCACCCCAAGGGCGTGAGACCCCTCTACATATGTTCAGATCCATTCCGTCATCATCCCCCAGACATGAACGAGAATCCGTCGAAAAACCAACCCAGGTCGTGGGATTTGGTCGTCGGAAGAGGAAAAACCCCCATCTCAGTTGCTTTATAAAAACGCCGTTTCAACCACAAGCAACCAAGGCGTGCCAGTCAGTCGCCTGTTTACAGCGAGCTAGCACTATACGTGCGTCGGGACACACCCCCATCAATGAACAGGCTATTTAGACCTGTCATTGAATCCCCAAGGCGCCCAGGGGAACGACAAGAGGGGTGTGACACTCCCTAACTCCAAAACTTTTTGAATAGAAAAGAAGGAAGCATCAACAGTATGTATCCCAGTCTACACAGCCAGGGGTAAAAAAAATTCACATTTTTACATCCCACCACCCTCCCATAGGAAGGAGACGGGGATCCCCAGAGAGACTTCCCACGCGAGCTGTACAGATTGAAAAGAATATATTGCACCTTGAGCCATGTAAAAAATTGGTTTTAGGGCTCTCCGGGGAAGAGGCACTGAACCCATACACACTCAATAATCGAATTGAATCGAATACATATACAATAGAATAGGACCCTTCTAGAGGGTCCACTCACTTTGACAATCTGAGGAGGAAGGCTCTGTACTCAGATGGAGGCTCCCTCACATGGAAGAAGGAGTCCGAACTCACAGAAGGCCCGAATAGGCGCTTGGTGAGGAGGAGCCCTGACCACCCCCCTGAAACAGATCCATCACATGGACCTGAACAGCACACGGAAGTCCTACCAACAGAGACGCGCACGGTGACGTACTCTATGGCGGGGGAATTCCTGCGGTGCACACGCCCAATATACCAGGCCGTGGGACCAGGAAACTCCCTCCCCCCCCCCCCCCCCCCCGTAACGTGCCGAACCGCCACGTGACGGGAACCTTGAAGGACAGGGGGTGTACCCCTGACCGACAGAAACAAGGGGGAGAGGAAAGGTTACCAGTTCACCCCTTTACGACCCCACACCCATGATACGATGTAATGACAAAAAGAGAATATGACACAGTCATAGTCAGCTCTATGAAGCGTTTGACAGCTCCACACAGCGCATGAGCTAACCTGCTATCTGATTTTTACAAAGGAAAAACACAGAATAGAGAGGGCTCTAAGAGCCCCGGTCCAACATACACATGTGCTTCTGTGGCCAGTCCAACCCAGTTGTAGGTCACATGACACACACAACCCATCATCACCTACAAAAAATGGCAAAAACACTCAACAGAGGAACGCCGTTTTTCACAATGAGAGAATACATCATTCTCGATTAGTATCGGCCACAGGCCTTGCTAAGCACACACGACAGCGACCAAACCATTTTTTCTTTTAGGAAAATAAAGTTTCTCCAGCAGATTTAGCACAACCTCAGCAATCAAGCTAAGAGTTACATCGCATCCCTACCACACAAAAGACACAAATAGTGCACAAACATGTCTGATAGGAGGATGAAAAAGTCCCCAGGGAACCGGGGGGAAACACAATCCTCTTATTTTACCCTCAATACGGCCAGTTAAAACAGGAAAACCTGTTAATATGTGAACACACTGTTCATTGTCATCACAGGCTGAGAAAAGAACATTCTTTTACTCACTTGTCACCAAGCATAGCTTCATAGGTTAGTTACCTTAGTTGTGAGTACACGGTACATATAAACACCATGATGTTTCTCACACAACAACCAGATCATTACATCCCGATTTGCACGGAGAAGCTAACTGCCAGTGACAAAAACAGCTCACACATAACCCGCGCCGTATCCCAAATGCATTGCAGCAACACTCGTTTTGGGAAAAACATCGTTATTCACAATACATTTAGAAAAGTAAAACCAGAAAACGTGTTATAAGGTCTGGTCAAACCTGTTCCTACCCGGAACGTAGATCAGCGAAGTGCAGTCACAGACACCGTAGGAACACAGCCGCTCCTGTGTTGTTCGAACTGGGCAGCGTCGCCGCTCCAACCCGCACTACAGTCCTTTGTTGATGCAACCTTGCCGTCCTGGCTCAGGGCAGGGTCGACGAAACATCCCCTGTCAAGGATGACGTCGTAGTCAAGAGTGTAAAACATGTTAAAATCAAAGCACGTTCAACAGAATAGCATCAAGCTAACGGCCGCTCCAACCGTTCGGGTGCTACTGCTTCTGCTCGCGAGACGGCGAGCTAACGACGCACGCGATCAGAAGCGAGCTCACGGCGGCGCGCGAGAAGCTAAGCTACCCCGCGCCAGGCCATGGCCTATAGCAGCAAGCTAACGTTACCTAGCGATCACGACATGCTAGCACCGCAGCTAACAGCTGACTGGCTAACAGTAGGCCCAACCTGAGCAGGCCATGCAGCGATCCCAGCAGGCTAACGCAGCAGTTAACGGCTGACTGGCTAACCGTAAGCTAAGCAGCTATCAACTGAACCTGTAAACAATGACATAACACTCACCCAGACAGGCCGCTGTTCTGAACCTCTCCTAATTTTTTAAGAGAAAAGAGAAAACAAGATGTCAACACCGCTTCACAACGGTGATTTTACCAACACCCGACGGAATCAGCACAATACCAACTGGCCTGTGTAGCTGACTTTGAACATGGATCTGCCGCTATCGCACATCCATGCACATATCCCCTCGTGAAGGAATACTCTCATTTGGATATGAAAGATGGGGCCTTAACACGGTGACAGAGAGAATCCACTCGTCCAAAACACACAGGGATCACCAGTGTTAATGGTCGCGGCCCACTAGTTAAAACTATAATGGTCTTCAGACCAAGGCCTTCTGTCGCCTAGGTGGCTGAACAAAGGACCCTAGCCTGGGGCCGGTTTCCATAAACATTGTCAAGTAGCCCCCATAGCACTAACAGACAAGTGGAGCCTGCCAGCAAAAACACTACTCACCCAACCTGGAACGCACCGCTTCTCACAACAGCGGCATGTCCGACAGTTCAGCTGTGGCCTGACAGGTTTCACCCCAACAAACACAGCAAGGAACTGCAGTTGAGAAGCATGCAGCGGCGTGCTCCCAATACGAAAACCGTTGGAGGATTTTTAGAATGATCAACATCTTCCAGACACTCCAGTACGAAGACAATATCGCCGTATTTTCTCGAAAATAGTGAGAGAGAAAATAAAGATATGATGTCAACGTATCTCCTTCCTTGTAAACAAATTTTTCTCCACATCAACTAACAACACGTCAAGTGGGGTACTACCGAGGCACTTCCTTGTGGTGAAAGCGAGAAGGAGGAGAGCAGGTGACCACACACCTGCTTATGAAGGTAAGCTGATGAGGGGTGTGGTCAGACTAATACTGGTATTAAAGGTACATTTGTGGAATTTATTCAGTGCGCGTGCGCGTACGCGAGGGAGTGCAGTAGTGATGCCAAGCAGAGCCCCTAATGAAACAGAACTGTAATTGTAGAACACATGACAGCAAATGTGATGAGGTTTATTATATACACCATTATCATCTTTTTCTCCCTTTCCTCCCTTTTTTCCCCCCTTTAGGTGCTTCTTTTGTTTTTCTTTTCAAAAGGTTTATTGCCTCCCTACTTATATCCATTTCACAGCTTGCCTCACCCGACAGTGAATCATCTGTTTCTGGGATTTCAGATGATGCCGCCAGCTCCATCACCAGTTTCTCTCCTTCAATCTCCAACTCTGTAGGTCAGGGCTATTCAACTAAATTGTTCAGGGGGCCACATTGTCAGAAACCCAAGGGGCCAGGGGCCGGACTGCCACGGCGCCTCCCTGTGCTATGAATATAATATACACTTGACACAACACGCAACCACATTTTCACAACTTTTATTTAAAGGGGAACTATTTTACTATTTCTTTCACTATTTGGGCACTTTTACACAATTCCTGTGGGTTTATGGAACACCTCTGTAATTTTTTTTTTTTAATTCATTGTTTTGTATTTCTAATCAAGTACTCAAAAACAGCATTTTTCTACCTCAAGATCTTAAGCCGTTTTGAGCCTCATGGGCTCCAACCACAGTGGGAACTGTGTGGAAACTCAGCTGATTATCATGCAGCGGTGTCTCTCTGACATCACAAATCAGCACATTTTCAGATGACTCAGTTCAGTGAGGGTGAATATTGTGAGAGGAGAATTGGAAGAATGCGCCAATATGAGAATTAGAGACATAGATCATATTAATATAAGTCCACATAGCTAGGAAACAATGCTAAACACTGAAAAAGGCAATTTATAAG
This sequence comes from Notolepis coatsorum, assembly GCF_963971535.1. Taxonomy (NCBI): domain Eukaryota; kingdom Metazoa; phylum Chordata; class Actinopteri; order Aulopiformes; family Paralepididae; genus Notolepis; species Notolepis coatsorum. The sequence continues at coordinate 141,927,559 of NC_140165.1, read as the reverse complement.
ATAGTTCCCCTTTAACTACATTGCAAAAGTAGTATACTTTTCAAAAAAAGTGCTTCATTTATGTGCCACATCTGCAACATCTCCTGCAAAAAGTGCTTCATTTATGACTGTGCAACAACTGCAACATCTCCTGTGCATCTGAACATTCTAACATCAACACTTGAACAAAAAAACACATTTATAGTGCAGCTGAGCTTATTAAAAAGTGCTTAATTTCTGTGCAACAACAGCAAATCACAGCATCTTATTAGCACTTATTGTCGACTCTTAACTCTCAAACATCAGGGGGGTGGGGGGCAGACAGGCCTAGCCTACATACACAAATCTAATGAGAGCGATTGCACTTCTTTGACTGGGCAATGGCAGAGAAAGAGGGTTCATAGGAAGTGAGGGCTACCCGCAAACAGTGATGCAAATGCTCATTTGTCAAGGAGGCATGGTTGCTTGTTTTAATGGCATTCATGTGAGAGAAACTGGATTCACAGGTGTATGTTTAGCCAAACATTGTTAGCACAGATATTGCCAGCGTTTTTATTTTGGGGAATGTCTTGACATGAATACACTTTATCCAAAATGTTGTGGTGGATTCATTCTCAAGTGCCTGCTTCAGAGCAGATGATGCTTGCATGTCAATTATTTCAAGTTGCAGGAGACTTTCATCAATGTGAAGTGATGCAAGGAACTCTTGTCCTTTTGTGGAAATAGCAGCTACATTGGCAAATGGGTTGCTCACAAAATGCATCAATTCTCTGGACATGTCAAATTCATCAAATCGACTTGCAAAGTTTTCCCTCAATTTATCAATGAAATATGTCATTAATTGAGTGATTTTTGGCTCAATTGTGCGTGTTAACGTTGACATGAAAAGAAAAAAGTTAAAAAAAAAGAAAAAAAAAATATTAAAAAAAATATATTTTTTTTATTTTTTTTATTATCATGTAATCTTTGGCGGGCCGGTCAGAATCATCCCGCGGGCCGGATCTGGCCCGCGGGCCGCCAGTTGAATAGCCCTGCTGTAGGTCTCTTCTCTTCACTGCCCCCATGTGCATCAGAGGTATTCCCCTGGTCCGCCCGTGGCTCAGCCCTTTTTTCTCTTTTTTCTTTTCCCTCGAGTCCCTGAGCCACTCCCGAACCAGGTTTCCCCTCCGTGCCCTTCTGCCCCCCCGATACATAGCCATCAAGGCTGTCATTGATCTTGCAGCCGACGCTCCTTCCGCGCATCTCTGCCGCCCGTCCGCCTCTCCCGCTTCTCTTCTGCCCCGCCGGTAAAACAGTCTGCCATTCTGCTGTTCCTCCACTCCCGTCTGAATTCCCCTCGTCACTCCGCCATTCTGCCCGCTGCACCTCCTCATCGCTCTCACCCTGCCCAGTTGTTGTCAGGGTGGAGATCTCAGCGATCGCTCTCTCCAGGATATCGAAGACGTCGAACGCGGTCTCCTCTCCACTCTCCCTCTCCCTCTGCTTCGCCGTCAGCTCCCGACTGTCCCCCGTCCCGTCCAACGACTCCGTCTCACCCTCCTCCTCTCGACCTCCCTCAGTGGTCTGCATTGGCTCCTCCGCATCGCTGTCCTCTTTTTCTCCGTTCTCCTTCTCCTTCTCTCCGTTCTCCTTCTCTCCATTCTCGCTCCGTGCTCCAACCTCATTTCCCCCGACCCGTGATGTCCCGAAGAAGCAACGCCGGCAGAGGACCGCGACCATTGCCTCCGCCGCTGCTGCTGGACTTTCGGCGAAGAAGGCCAGGAGTGGAGGGAGTGCCTCGTCCGCTGCAGCCAGCCGCACCACGCCCGGAGGTAATGGTAGGGATCGTCGTGACCAGGCTCCCCAGAACCCGACCGTTCCTCCGGGCCAGCTCCCCGTAGGGGCAAACTGCACTCTGCACACGCCGCTAGTGACTCCCCTGTTTACCCCTGCCCCCCCCCCCCCCCCCCCCAACATATGATTTTGTTATTAAATAAAAAAGTCCCTCCTGGTGAGGGACTGGTTTTTGTTACAGTTGCTTGGTCCATATTGTGTTGTACCTTGCCCTGCAGGGCTGGGAGGGGGCTGTCGAGGTGGTTCTATTGTACCCCTCTGGCATCCCTGCGTACGTCCCGGTCCGTCGGGCCCAGGTCCGGACTCGTTCTCGTCGACCTGTTGGCCTGGGTTAACCCCTTCTTGAAAACTAAAACACTTGTACTTGTACTGCCTGTATAGCCAGTGTATATGCGCAGTTGTGTTTTCTGAGTTTTTTTCTTGGGGGGGTTAAGGGAACAACCGCCTCCTGTTAAACTAAACATAGGGGGGTGGTTGATTCCCCGGTGTGTTGGTAGCAGAGTCGACTCTCGGGTTTAGGCCGGGCTTGACCCCGTCTGCCTGCGAGTGTGCCCCTGCACTTTTCATGACGTCTGCCAATCGTGTCAGCCTTCTCTACCTCGACCTCTCTAGGGGGTCGGGTTTTGTGGATGCTGCGACATGGTGCACAGCATACCGAACGCCCCTTCCGCCGGGGTGCTGTTCACAGTAGGCCCCTTAGGCGCCTGTCTAGTCCGCAGTGCTCCGGGCACAGGTCAAGTTACGCTCTTGACCTGTTGCCGGGATTGAGGGATCAACCTCTTTGGGGGTTGTCTCCCCGGTGCGCCGACTGGCCCCACAGTGTTGTGGGGGTGTAGCCTCTGTAGAGTGCTTCAGGGCAGCGTGCTATAGGGGGGAAGGGCCTGCTCTTGGATTGGGCCCTGTCCGATACGCTGGCGATGTGGGGGGTGGTGTCACTAGTGACAGTCTGGTGGGGTCTCGATGCTACGGCATCGTTGGCCTCACCAGGCCCCCTTTACGGGGGGTCCTGACCCTCAGGCTGTTCCTGGGGCTGGGTCCTCCTCCACGCTCCGCTGCTATGGCCTTGCCACGGGGTTGGGTTCTTGACCTTGACCCCGTGATGTTAGGGGCTGTAACAGGGTTTTTTTTCTTCCCGTTCGTTCCCTAGTGGCATGTGGGATGCGCGCCTGAGTAGTCGCGGGTCCTTCTGTGTGAAGGTAAGTCCCACGATCTGCTCACCCTGTGCGTTAAGTTGCTAAACCCTCTTCGCACAGTCGGATCCGATTCCCTCCCGTCCCCCTCTAGGGGGGTCCGGGGGCTCGGGTCCTCCCCGGTTATGATGGTTGTGGGGGGCCTCAGCGGGTACATTTGTCGAGCTTCCGCTCTGCTCAGCTCCTGTGTTCCACTAGAGTGCAGAGCGTAAGCTATACGATAATATAACATACGGTTATCCTATAACCATAGTTATATGAGTATAGCGAGCGCTCTGCACTGACTCACTGAGGACCCCGTGGTCTTCGCCTTCGGTGGTGAAAGACTTGGGAAGGAGCTGTTAGTATGGCCACGACCCCGCTTATGTAGAGGAGCGGATGTGGGTGTGGCCAGGCGGATGGGTGTGTACATGTGAAGAAAATTATTCAGTATTAGATTGATAAGGGATGTGGTTCCCCTATAGTGCAGAGCGCTCGCTATACTCATATAACTATGGTTATAGGATAACCGTATGTTTTACCTCTGTACCAGCCATTGTATAAAGAATGTACTGTGATACTGCCACAGTAATACCATAAATCATGATACCGATGATACTTCCATAATTTTTGGTGACAAAAACAAATGGAAATACCATGATACTTTTTGGGAAATATACTATTTAATAGACCTCTTTCTTGCCATCATCCTTCTCTTCATCTTGTTTTCCTTCACCTCCTCTCCCAATCACTCCATCCAGTACGTCTCTTCCTTTCCCATGATCTCCCCCCCCCCCCTATCTAAATTGCAAATGGAAGCAGTTGAGACTGCCAGTGGAGCTTTTCAATGTCATTAGAGCTGACCCTGTGGATTAACTGAGGGAGCTAGGCAGTGTGGAGGAACTACAGATCGATAAAACAGCTTATCCTCTGGGTTATTTTACTTCACTTCGGATTTAGAATTCGGCAAACAAAAACATCTGCTTTTGTGGCTGCATGACAGATGATAGGGTAACATAATAATCTCTTCGTCACTGACAAGAATTTTGATTCCCTTATTGATAAAGCAAATTCTGGACTCGTTCATTTTTCCTATTGGTTTCACTCAATGTCAAAAAATCTAACTTCATTATTTTTAGAAATAAGAACAAAAACATTTCAGACAGAACCAAGATTTGTATCAATAACAATGAACTTGCACAAGTTTCATCTGTGAAGTTCTTAGGTGTCAATATCGATGAGAAACTCTGCTTTAAGAATCATTGTGTTATGGTTTGTAACCGACCCCAATCGCACAACACAAGACAGGTATGAGAGTAAGCCAAGAACGGGCATTTATTGAAAACAAACAGAAAAAAGGCACTGTCCCTTTAAGGGAGAACACCCATACTGGATAACAAGAAAAGGGAAAGGCCCAGTGCCTTTAAGAGGCGAGCTGGCTAAGGGGAAGGCAAGGGAAGGCTAAAGGAAACAGGGCCGGGGCAAGGGACAAGGCAGGAACAGGGAGGAACTAGGAGGAACTGGACACGGAGGACTAGGAGGACTAGAGAGGGGAGAAAGGGACAGAGGCCCGCGGAGGCGGGCTGGGGACAGGGAGGACTGGGAGGACTAGATAGGGAGGACTAGGAGGACTAGAGAGGGGAGAAAGGGACAGAGGCCCGCGGAGGCGGGCTGGGGACAGGGAGGACTGGGAGGACTAGATAGGGAGGACTAGGAGGACTAGGGAAAAACAGGGTAAGGCCTTGGAACAGGGCGAGGGCAGGAGCTGCATACTGGGACAGAGTAAACAGGGTCAGGCCTTGGAAAAAGCAATAATGAGGTTGCTGCTCTGCAGCTTCTCCCGGGATGGTAGTCTGGGGAAGCAGGTGGGAACATCAGAGCCGCTCTGCAGACTTCTCTCGGCAGATCTCCGAGGTGGGTAAACGGGGCCGAGAGGGAGAGAGGAGTGGGTTAGCTCAGAGTACAATGGGGAAAACAGAGCAGGTGCAGGAGAGGTGACTAGTCCCAAAAACAGAGTATCAAGGTGACAGAATCTTCGGTGTATATACACACTGTGAGTAAACGTCCCAAACACAATCCAAGTGAATAAAATCTTCGGTGTGAAAACACACAGTGAGGCGATGTAAAGGCCAAAATATTATCCCAATGAAAAACAATCCAAAAACAGGCTAAAACGCTGGGTGAGTGACTGTCTGATAAAAAGCTGGAAATCTTCAGTGTTTTATAAACACACGAAAAACGGAATAGGATCAAGGACAGTCATAAAAAACTCACCCAGGCGTTGTGCGTAAAGAGCGTTGGAACAGAAACGGGGCGAGAGCGTCGCCACCGGGGAACCGGTTGTCCAAGCGGAGGTCAGAGTGGTGCGCGACTGCTTGGAGTACGCGCCGGTACGAAGGGCGCATCTGGCGCGGAGGTCTGAGTGGTGCGCGACTGCTTGGAGTGCGCGCCGGTACAGAGGACGCATCTGGAGTGCGTCTGCGCAGAAGAGCGTGCCAGGCTTGGAGGTCTGGATGGTCGTCTGGGCGTCTGCTGCGCGGAGGTCTGGATGTGCGTCAGGACGCCTGCTGCACGGAGGTCTGAAGTGGATCACTGGGATACCTCCCGTGGAAGACTAGGGAGCGCAGTCCAGTATCTCCCTCAGGCAACGGCGACAGGAGGCGAAGGCTGGAGCGCATGTCACGCCGGAGATGAAAACAGCATTAACAGACAGAGGACCTCCCGAAGGAGTCTTGATGATAGAGAATATGATACCGAATGTTACGGCATGTTACGGCACGACCCCACAAGGAACAGAGGGGAAGAGCCAGGTACTTAAAGCCCACAGGGGAACTAATTAGAATGCACCACAGGTGCGTGAAGGTAATTGATACTTGAAACTAAAGTGTGTGTTCGGCACAAGACCAATCAAACACACAATGACAGGTAGTCCAAGGTGTGGCCGCTGAGAGCAAACGAGAGTAACGAACGAGAGGGTGGGGGCTAGTGAGAGTGAGTGAGAAGGGAATTCCTTAACAGTAGGCTTAAAGGAACAGAGAGAGTAGGTGAGCAGCGGACAAAACCTCACAGTACCCCCCCCTCAACGGGAGCCACCCGGCGACCCAAAAATACAGACAGAGTGGCAGGGGACAAAACAAGGCAAAAAACAAAAGGTACTGGGCCAAGCCAGCAGGGGAAGCCACAACAAAAGTGGGGCTAGCAAAAGAACAGGGTAGCCGAGGGGTAACTAGGGTAGCAGAGGGGCAAAGTAGGGTAGCTGAGGGGTAACCAGAGGAGCTGAGGGGCAACTAAGAGGAGCACCGGGAAAAGGGCTAGCAGAGGGAAGGTTAGCTGCCAGGGCACTGATAGCTACAGGGCCTATGCTAGCTGTACTGCTACATCAACATAGAGGCTGCGCTAGCTGCCGGAGCTAGGCTAGCAGAGGGAAAGGGTAGCTGCCAGGGCACTGATAGCTACAGGGCCTATGCTAGCTGTACTGCTACATTAACATAGAGGCTGCGCTAGCTGCCGGAGCTAGGCTAGCAGAGGGAAAGGGTAGCTGCCAGGGCACTGATAGCTACAGGGCCTATGCTAGCTGTACTGCTACATTAACATAGAGGCTGCGCTAGCTGCCGGAGCTAGGCTGGCAGACAGGGCTGGACCAGCATGAGAGAACAAGCTAGCTGGAAGGACAGTCCTAGCTGTGGGGAACTGACCTTGCTAGCTGAAGGGGCAGTCCTAGCAGTGGGGAAAAACTGACCTAGCTAGCTGAAGGGGCAGTCCTAGCAGTGGGAGCAAACTGACCTTGCAAGCTGAAGGGGCAGTCCTAGCAGAGGGAGAAAAACTGACACTGCTAGCTGAAAGGGCAGACCTAGCAGTGGGAAAACTGACCCTGCTAGCTGAAAGGGCAGTCCTAGCAGTGGGAAACTGACCCTGCTAGCTGAAAGGGCAGTCCTAGCAGTGGGATAAACTGACCTTGCTAGCTGAAAAGGCAGTCCTAGCAGTGGGAAAAAAACTGACCTTGCTAGCTGAAAGGCCAGTCCTAGCAGTGGGAATACTGACCTTGCTAGCCGAAAGGGCAGTCCTAGCAGTGGGAAAACTGACCTTGCCAGCAGAAAGGGCAGTCCTAGCAGTGGGAGAAAACTGACATTGCTAGCTGAAAGGGCAGTCCTAGCAGTGGGATAAACTACACAAAAAGTGGAGGCCATGCAGAGGGACCGGGTTAGCTGCCTGGGCATGGCTAGCCACAGGGCCTATGCCAGCTGCAAGGGCTGCATTAACATAGAGGCTGTGCTAACAGCCGGGGCTAAGCTAGCAGACTGGGGCCATGCAGAGGGACTGGGTTAGCTGCCAGGGCATGGCTAGCTACAGGGCCTATGCCAGCAGCAAGGGCTGCATTAACATAGAGGCTGTGCTAGCAGCCGGGGCAAAGCTAGCAGACAGGGGCCATGCTGGTAGTAGAGGCCTAACAAGCTGCAGGGGAGCTAACGAGGCTAACAGGGAAGCAAACAGGGGAGTCAACAGGCTAACAGGGGAGCTAAACAGGGCCAACAGGGAAGCTAGAGGGGAACTAGAGGGAACAAGAAAAAAAAAGGCAAACTCAACATACACCGTCTGTGCTGGCTGGGGTCGTCGATTGGGTGGGGTCGTACTGTTATGGTTTGTAACCGACCCCAATCGCACAACACAAGACAGGTATGAGAGTAAGCCAAGAACGGGCATTTATTGAAAACAAACAGAAAAAAGGCACTGTCCCTTTAAGGGAGAACACCCATACTGGATAACAAGAAAAGGGAAAGGCCCAGTGCCTTTAAGAGGCGAGCTGGCTAAGGGGAAGGCAAGGGAAGGCTAAAGGAAACAGGGCCGGGGCAAGGGACAAGGCAGGAACAGGGAGGAACTAGGAGGAACTGGACACGGAGGACTAGGAGGACTAGAGAGGGGAGAAAGGGACAGAGGCCCGCGGAGGCGGGCTGGGGACAGGGAGGACTGGGAGGACTAGATAGGGAGGACTAGGAGGACTAGAGAGGGGAGAAAGGGACAGAGGCCCGCGGAGGCGGGCTGGGGACAGGGAGGACTGGGAGGACTAGATAGGGAGGACTAGGAGGACTAGGGAAAAACAGGGTAAGGCCTTGGAACAGGGCGAGGGCAGGAGCTGCATACTGGGACAGAGTAAACAGGGTCAGGCCTTGGAAAAAGCAATAATGAGGTTGCTGCTCTGCAGCTTCTCCCGGGATGGTAGTCTGGGGAAGCAGGTGGGAACATCAGAGCCGCTCTGCAGACTTCTCTCGGCAGATCTCCGAGGTGGGTAAACGGGGCCGAGAGGGAGAGAGGAGTGGGTTAGCTCAGAGTACAATGGGGAAAACAGAGCAGGTGCAGGAGAGGTGACTAGTCCCAAAAACAGAGTATCAAGGTGACAGAATCTTCGGTGTATATACACACTGTGAGTAAACGTCCCAAACACAATCCAAGTGAATAAAATCTTCGGTGTGAAAACACACAGTGAGGCGATGTAAAGGCCAAAATATTATCCCAATGAAAAACAATCCAAAAACAGGCTAAAACGCTGGGTGAGTGACTGTCTGATAAAAAGCTGGAAATCTTCAGTGTTTTATAAACACACGAAAAACGGAATAGGATCAAGGACAGTCATAAAAAACTCACCCAGGCGTTGTGCGTAAAGAGCGTTGGAACAGAAACGGGGCGAGAGCGTCGCCACCGGGGAACCGGTTGTCCAAGCGGAGGTCAGAGTGGTGCGCGACTGCTTGGAGTACGCGCCGGTACGAAGGGCGCATCTGGCGCGGAGGTCTGAGTGGTGCGCGACTGCTTGGAGTGCGCGCCGGTACAGAGGACGCATCTGGAGTGCGTCTGCGCGGAAGAGCGTGCCAGGCTTGGAGGTCTGGATGGTCGTCTGGGCGTCTGCTGCGCGGAGGTCTGGATGTGCGTCAGGACGCCTGCTGCGCGGAGGTCTGAAGTGGATCACTGGGATACCTCCCGTGGAAGACTAGGGAGCGCAGTCCAGTATCTCCCTCAGGCAACGGCGACAGGAGGCGAAGGCTGGAGCGCATGTCACGCCGGAGATGAAAACAGCATTAACAGACCTCCCGAAGGAGTCTTGATGATAGAGAATATGATACCGAATGTTACGGCATGTTACGGCACGACCCCACGAGGAACAGAGGGGAAGAGCCAGGTACTTAAAGCCCACAGGGGAACTAATTAGAATGCACCACAGGTGCGTGAAGGTAATTGATACTTGAAACTAAAGTGTGTGTTCGGCACAAGACCAATCAAACACACAATGACAGGTAGTCCAAGGTGTGGCCGCTGAGAGCAAACGAGAGTAACGAACGAGAGGGTGGGGGCTAGTGAGAGTGAGTGAGAAGGGAATTCCTTAACAGTAGGCTTAAAGGAACAGAGAGAGTAGGTGAGCAGCGGACAAAACCTCACACATTGTGAAATTGTTTGCAAGAAGGTTTCAAAATCGTTGGGCATTATAAAAAGGGTTAAAAACCAATTAAAAAAGAGCACATTACTAACTTTGTATTACAGTTTAATTTATCCTCACATCTCTTACTGCAATATAATTTGGGCCAACACTTACCATTCCTACTTACAAGCAATCCATAGAGCTCATCCTTTGTCAGAATTGCAACCAACTCTTCTTATTTAGCACCAACCAAACCATTATTTAAACAACTGCAACTACTCACAATGTATGAGGTCAACAAGTACCAAACAGGGGTTCTTATGTACAAAGTGATTGGTCTTCCTTTATCTTTGCCTAAGTTATTTTGAGTTTAATTCTCATTATAATGCACATCTCACAAGAAGAAATAAATACTTACGCATTCCTTTCTGTAGGACCTCTGTTGCCAAATTCTCATTTGTTTATCAAGGTGCAGTGATGTGGAATGATATACAAAATCTAACAGAAACATGTTCCACTTTAAATAGATTTAAAAGCAAGCTTAAAAAAGAACTACAGATGTAGTTCTGTAGTCTGTAGTATCCATGAGTATTTGTGAGTCTCTTTTTCCCCACCATTATAATTGTTGTATAATGCTTTATTGTATCTGTGTGTATGAGAGAGGGATATGCGCTTGTGTGTTTGTTCATAATGTAGGGGGGGGGGGGGGGGGGGATTTTCTGTGTAGTTATCCTATATAGGTTTAAGAGGGGAGGTCGCTTATAAGCCGTTGGGCTTTTTGACCTTTCCTGCACATTTTAACTGTTCTTCTTTTACTTATTTTATTCCAGAATGTATGTTTGTAAGTGCAAATGACAATAAACAAACAAATAAACAAATAATAATCTTGTATGTGTGAGATCATGACACGTTTTCATCTTATTATGCTGTAACTCCCCTGTGGGGTGTTCTATACTTTTCAAAGCAATTGCTTGGGTCAAACAAATATTCATAAATGGTAAGGCAAACATACTGTGCTTCTCAGAAACTAAGCTCGACGATTCTGTAAAAGATCCAGAGATAGAGATTGAGAACTACTCAATAATCAGGAATGATAGGAACAAACATGGAGGTGGTGTCTGTATGTACATACACAAGGACACCAAATTCATCAACAGAAATGACCTGAATCATAAATCAATTGAAACTGTATGGGTGGAAATCCTATTCGAAAGGGCGAAATCCCTACTGGTTGGCACAGTCTACAGGCCGCCAGATCATAGTGGCTTTTATGATACAATGGATGGGTGTTTAGCTGGAGTTGAGGATGTAGACAAAATTCTTATTGGAGACTGGAACACGGATATGCAACGAAAAGATGCACCCGTCTTCAAGGCCTTCAGTAGGTTTTGTGATCTGCATGGCCTCAGCCAGCTAATCACCCAACCCACACGTGTATGTGAATCAACTCAGACTACCATTGACCTCATTCTGACCTCCGACAAGTCCAAGATCTCAAATAAAGGGGTTATAGCATGTGGGTTAAGTGATCATTATATGATATTCTGTACCCGAAAAAAACTAAAACAAAAGGCTGGCTGCCACAAAACAGTCACATCTAGAGACCTCAAAACCTACTCTAGCGAGGCCTTCAACCTTGAACTGGAGAGTCTGGACTGGTCAGATGAACTCAATGGTACACTGGTTGACGAAACATGGCTTGGTTTCAAAACCAAATTCTCAGCAATACTAAACGACATGGCCCCCCTAAGAACCACCAGGGTAAAAAATCGCGCTGAGCCGTAGATGCACTCCGAAATACTGGCCGCTATGAAAACCAGAGACAAAAAATGCTCTGAGTTTCGTAAAAGTCAGTCAAAGCTTACTAAAAGCACGAGCAGTGAACTCCAAGCCCACGTGACTGAACTCAAACTAGAAAGAAACAGACTAAGAAACGACGTAAACTCCATGATCAAAACTGCAAAAAAGAATTTCATCAATGACAAAACTGAGGAAAACAAAAACAAACCACGTGAACTTTGGAAATTACTCAATAATCAACTAGGATGCAGCAAAAAACTTAAAACCAGATTCTCAAACATAAACATAAAAACTGACAACACGCTCATCACAGACAAGCTGGATGTAGCCAATTACTTAAACATTTTCTTCACAAACATAGCCACAACACTGGTAAACAAACTACCCTCCCACTCAGGGCTTTATGGGGTAGAACACATAGTAGCTTACTACAAAAACCTAGGGGTCCGCAAGGACGACTTCAAGCTGGAAATGGTAACAACAGATGAGGTACTCAATAAACTGAGCGCCCTCCAACCTAACAAGGCCACTGGCCATGACAACATCCCCTCCAAATTCCTCAGAGACTCAGCAGCCGCCATCACACCAATCATCACACACATAATAAACCTCTCCATAAAACAGGGACACGTCCCCAAGGACTTCAAAATTGCGAGGGTGACCCCTCTGCACAAAAAGGGCAGCAAATTAGACCCAGGCAACTACCGCCCTGTTTCTATTCTCACCTCCATCTCGAAAGTCATGGAAAAAATAGTCTACGAACAGGTCGAAAAATACCTAGCGGAAAAAAATCTAATCTACGAATTCCAATCTGGCTTCAGAACATCCCACTCCACTGACACATGCCTTCTCTATTTGAATGACCACATCAAACAAGAGGTGGACGCAGGCAAATACTGCGGCATGGTCATGCTGGACCTACAAAAGGCCTTTGACACGGTCAATCACTCCATTCTGATTGACAAGCTAAAAGCAATTGGTTTTGATAGTCTATCAGTGAGCTGGATGCAATCCTACCTTGAGGGGAGGGAACAGATGGTGGAGGTAAACGGTACCCTACCCCCCCCCCTCACAGTGAGCTGTGGTGTTCCACAAGGAAGCATACTAGGACCGCTACTGTTCCTAATTTATGCAAATGACATGTCGTCAGCTTGTGACTGCAACTTGTTCCTGTTTGCGGACGACTCAGCCCTGCTGGTCTCTGACAAGAACAAGTTACAGGTTGAAAAAACCCTCAGCTCGGAACTAGGCAGAATCTGCATATGGCTCGCTGATAACAAACTATCATTACACATGGGCAAAACAGAGTCCATTCTCTTCGGTTCAAATAACAAACTCAGCAAGACCGACGGCTTCTCAGTTACAGTGGGTGACAATATTGTCACAAGGAAAGATGAAATTACCTACCTGGGTTCCATCCTAGAGGCTAATCTCTCCTGTGACAAAATGGCATCCAATGTAATAAAAAAAGTCAACCAACGAACTCGATTCTTGTACCGGATCTCCTCTCTGGTAAACAAGAACACCCTGAAGACTCTGGCAGGAGCACTCATTCAGGGGTACTACGACTATGCTTGCACCTCATGGTACCAAAGCACCTCAAAGGCGCTAAAAACAAAATTACAAACATCTCAAAACAAACTGGTCAGACTACTGCTTGACCTTACTCCTAGAACCCACCTCACCCCTGCCCACTTCGACAACCTAGGATGGCTTAGAGTAGACGACAGAGTACAACAACTTGCAATGGGCCTGGTCTACAAGATACACTACACGACCAAGGTACCCATGTACATGTCAAAATACTTCCCAAAGGTCAGTGAATACCACGATCACAACACCAGAGGGAGCTCCACAAATCATGTTAAACCCAGATTCGGCTCAAATAAGGGACTAAACACGTTTCGCAATTATGCCACATCAATGTGGAACGCCCTACCCAAAGCTGTAAAGGAATGTGGATCACTACCCACTTTCAAAACCTCTCTCAAGGGACACCTACGGGAGACTGCAATTCAACACTGGCCCCTGTAAATATCCTAACCCAACCCCCTCCAATGTACAGTCATTTACCTAGTATGGTTTTGTCAATAGTTCAATGTACAATTGTGTTTGTTTGTACAGTGTCTCCTCCCCCCCCCCTCAATGTACAGTGTTACTTGTTTACAGTGTTGTGCTAGTTACTGAAAAATAGTAACTCAGTTACTTTACTAGTTACTTCATTTCAAAGTAACTTCGTTACTGTACTAGTTACTTACACCCAAAAGTAATGAGTTACTGTGAAAAGTAACTATTTAGTTATTTAAAAAAAAAAAAAAAAAAAAAATTGCTCAAGTCCCATGCCCCATATACTCAAAATCGGTTGATCAACTTGACAGTTTCCATTCACATCACCGAACTCTGCTAAGCAATGTGGTCTAGAGCGTTTCATTATATATTCCCTCCCCGCTGTATGTATATTTCTCTCCCACCCACCCACCCCCTCCTAATGTACAGTCCCCTCCCCATCATATGTATATACTCTGTCAGGATCTAGGGGTAACAGTACTGTATATTGGAATACCGTTTATGTCACAAATGTATCAGTACTAAATACCTATATGTCCCTATGCCATAAATGTCATGTATGTTGTGTATGTCATAAATGTCTATATGAATTGAAAATGGGGGACCCTGATGGAAACAAGACAAACGTCTTTCTCAGGTCTGCATCCCCTTAACAATTGTATGTATTGAGCCGTACTGTATTGTACCCATTCTGCAATCTGTTAAATAAAGTTTTCATTCATTCATTCATTCATCCATTCATTAATTCATTCATAACCATCTTGCAGCGTTGTTATCAAAGCATTGCAACGTTAGAATAGTTAGGATATCAATTGTGCATGAAAGGACTATATTTATATTGTTTGATTAGTATTATGAGATTCCCTGGCAGATTTTGTACAGTCAAAATCCGTTGATCTTGAGTTTCAGTGAACACATTGCACTCACCGTCACCAGTCTGCGGTGGTCGAGATGTAACGTTAGTCCAGTTGACTCCAGCAGCCCTTCAAACATGTTCTTTATCTCGTTTCCATGTTGTATATTAATTATCTCTCCAAGTAGTTGCTAAATGGTTTGTTAGTTCGTTATTATTACTGCGTTCTTATTATGTAGATTCATAGCGAGCGTCCTCTTGTTGTTTACTGTAGAGAGCGCCTATTTCTTTCAGAACGTCAGTGGCCAATCAGAAGTGCGAAACCAGAATGAGGCTACGGAAAGAAATAATAATAATAATAATACTTCGTTTTATATAGCGCCTTTCAGTCTACAGTAAACAAAACAAACGCAGGCGAAATAAGGACGCTCGCTATGAATCTACATAAAAAGAACGCAGTAACGAACTAACAAACCATTCAGTAACGTAAGTAGCGTTACTGAATTTCAAAAGTAATGCGTTAGAGTACTAGTTGCGGCAAAAAGTAACTTCGTTTCTGTAACGCGTTACTTTGTAACGCGTTAGTCCCAACACTGCTTGTTTATACAGTGTGCCCCCCCCCCCCCCCCCCCCCCCCCCCCAATGTAAATTACCCAGTATGGTTGTCAATATCCCAATGTACCCAACCCCCCCCACCCAACCTCCTCCAATGTACAGTTTCTACGTCAAATGTATATACTCCCTTTTCTTGACTCCTTCTGTATCACAAACAGTACTGTATTTGCAAATCTGGTATGTCATAAATGTATAGATGTAGCAGTACTGACTATCTGTATGTCATGTATGTCATATATGTCTATATGAATTGAAAATGGGGGACCCTGATGGAAACAAGACAAACGTCTTTCTCAGGTCTGCATCCCCTTAACAATTGTATGTATTGAGCCGTACTGTATTGTACCCATTCTGCAATCTGTTAAATAAAGTTTTCATTCATTCATTCATACTCTGCGTTTGTGATGGTGTGGTGTGGGGCATCTGGCCTAGCTGGAGGCAAGTTCAACCAATAATTAAAAACGGAAGACAATTTTCAAGTTTAAAAAGAAAAGTATATTTATTTGTGAAGGGAAATGGGGTGGGGGAGTAACGCAACTTAAATCAGGCTCTGGTCCTTCAGGCCTCCTTCCATAGTCTTTAACCTGTTAAGCTGTAGCCCTATTTTCAGAAATTTCACCTAAAGGTACATGCCTAAGTAAATGGAAGAATGCTCCACTTCTACAAGGTCAATTTGCATGTTCTTGGTATCTAGGCACATCTAGGGACCTGGGGGTATGTATTCCCAGTGTCAGAAATATTGTGTCTGTTACTAGGCTTGAGTAAATTGTAATGAAAAAAAGGAGAATATAAATGATGATATTTTTTTGCATCTGTGCCGGTGAATAACACCATGTTACAATTGTGCGCGAACCGAGCTTGCTCACTGAGCTCATTCACCACCTTATTGAGATAAAGTGTACAAAAGATCTAAGCAAATTAATAAAGGGAAGATGATTAAACAGAAGGATTTGTAGATACTGTAATAAATGATAATCGATTAATTATAAATTCATATTTGACCTTGAACTTGACCTTATTATGGCCAAATCATACATCTATGGATGGGGAAAATGCTCCTCTTTCCAATGACAGGGTTAAATCTGGATTTAGTAATTTCCTCACGGTTTTACGATAAAAGAGATATAATTAGCATTTTTCTGATAAATTCTTATTTTTGGTAAATCTTACAAAAAACATCGGTAAAAATGAAAATATACACTTTGACTGCTGTTTTGATTAAAAAAACAAAAAAACAAAACATCCAAGGGCCCACATGTAGGCCCTCATGAGGATGATTCGTGAGGGGCCACTTTGCCGACCTCTAGCGGCTCAGCAGAATTAAAGCCCTATTTGTTGCCTGTCAATTGCCCTTTCAGGTGACAATATCCGTTCAGCGGTTCTCGAGTTACATGCCGATATGTGAGGCGTGCGCCAAAGTACACATTACCACCCCCGAACTCCGGGGGCTCTAGCTCAGTCAATCATTTGGCGATCTCGAAAAATGTTGGACATGGTTGTAGCCAAGTGTGGCTTTCCAATGATACCCCATGATATGATAATTGGGGATCTAATACGGTCTCTATTGATCGATTTATGATTGGGGGACCTTACGGCTTAACATTAAGAACACAGAGCACAACAGTCTGTCAAGTTAAAACCTGTTCCACCCCAGGTGAAAATCCGCATAAAATGTATACCTAGGTAAATGGAATATTGCTCCACTTTTACAAGGGCTATTTGCATATTCTTGGTATCTAGGTACATCTATGGACCTCAGTGAATGTATTCACAGTGTCAGAAATATTGTGTCTATTACTAGGCTTGCTTAAATTGTGATGAAACAAAGGAAAATATGAATTATGATTTTTCTTTGCATCTTTGACAGTGAATAACACCATGATAATAATGACCAAACTTAAAAGACTACCACTGACCTCGTTCAGTACCCTCTTGAGATCATGTGTACAAAAAATCGAAGGAAATTAATAAAGGGAAGATGATAAAACCGAAGGTTCTGTATATACAGTACTGAATTCTCCCATCCGGACCAATGCAATTTGAAATATTATTATAGAATATAGAATATATGCTTACATTACCTTATTATAGCCAATTCGCACATTTATATATATATACATATAGTATCTTTCAAATGCCCGAGTTTAATTTGGATTTAGTATCACCAGGCGTGCATAATAACAGATACTGATATTTACTGTAATCGACTGTACTTTTTTATTTCCCCCACAGTGTAACCGTTTTGAAACTAATTTCAGATCTAATTGTTCCTACATGCTAACAATATAGTGAGGAGAAACTGACTGTGTTTCAATATTTGTCAAAAACGTTACCTTTTGTGGCTTATTATCGCGAATCATAACAATTATTGATATGATTCATTCAGAACTCTGAACTTTGAACCACCATAGTATGTGACAGGAAGTGTAGATCGGAGAAATGTCAACGCTGGCCGACAGCTATGAATGTCCTCTACAAAATGGCAGCAGAAAACTACAATGGTTCAAAATTTCCATTTCCGGTTCCGGCTTGGATAGAAGGGGTTCCCAAACTTTTCAGTCCGGGACCCAGAAAATAAGGCGTCAGAGAGCCGCGGCCCAATGCACATCGTCAGGCTTTTTTTTTTTTTTTTTTTTAGACGACCGATTTTTTAAGCCAAATATCACTTCAAGCCTATTATGTTAGTTCAAGTTAGTTATTCATTTATATGTGCTATTATGAGAGGGCTAACTTGTTGCAAAATAATAATGATAATAATAATAGCCTCATTAAAATACTATTGTTGCTTCGGTTGTTTTTAGCGTTTTATGTGCATAATCTGTTATTTAGTTTGAAATGTTCGTTGAAATAAGTAGATTTTTCGTTTTTGTTTATTTATTAAGTTAATATAAAACCATAATAGTCACATTTTAGAATACAATAGAATAGAATTTTAGAATACAACTAGAAACACTGTCCTGGCCTGCTTCTAAGTTCAGTGGCCTGACAAAAAAAATTAAAATAAAAAATTGATTTATTTTTTTATTTTTTAGGAAATCATCTCGCGGCCCTCCCGTGGCTGCTCACGGCCCACCTTTGGGTCGCGACCCTGACTTTGGGAACCACTGGGATAGACGATCGCATATCGAAAACTTTAAACGATATAAGGACACTTTTAACCTATTGCTAACCTATTGCCAACCTAACGTTTTACATTCTACATGCTTTTGTGACATGTTAGTGATGTTAATACTTGAAAACGGTTGATTTTAAAATCGCAAATTATTTTCATCACTCATAAAAATATGCCTATATGATCATAATGTCAAAAGGGGTCGGTACCGACCCTGTGGGGGGGAACAGGTTGACTGATCCTAAATCCTGCTCTTAGTCATGGCCGAATCCAAGTTTAGGGACGGTTGGGGAATCCCCAAATCGGCCCTAAGATGTCTTAAATGGCCCTAAGAGCAAATTATTTGTCTTAAGTCCGTTGGAGAATGTCCAGCATTTACTACCCGGGGGGGGGGTCTTAAAACCCCTCACGACCCCTGCTTAAAGCCCCATGAGTTGATAATGCTGCTCACCTGTTCCTGTTCCACAGTGTGAGCAGGTAATTAGGGAGGTACCTGCCCTCAACTACCTTCCCCAGTGCCCTGGTTTGGGGAAAGGGTCTCTGACGTAGGCCGTTTCCCTCTCTCAGAGGCACTGGGGTGCCACAGTGGAAACGGGCCAGGTAAATGGAAACCGGAGAGGCTTGTCTCTAACAAGGGATGCATGTTGTACACACCTGCTGCCTCATTATGGGGGGGGGGAGGCTGATGAGTGCTGTTTTACAGATTAAGAATAGAGAATGTTGTGAATGACTGTGGAGATAATTTCAAAAGTGTTTTCAAATGTGGATGTGTTTAACCTCAGACACAGGGAACCAATACCATACCATGATATAAACCGTGATAGTGTTGTGGAGAAAGAGGTCGGCATCCAGCTTGAAGGGATAGTGAATTTATTTTTTTCAGAATGGGGGTTATTTCAGTCCATCCAAAATTATTTTTTTTTGTTTCTGAGACATTGAAAGGAGAAAATGTTAGCATCTATTAGCAATGCTAGTGGAAGTCAATGGTGAATGACTTTTTCGGAGACATGCCTCATTGACTTCCACTAGCATTGTGAACGAATGCTAACATTTTCTACTTCCAATATCTCAAAGAAAGAAGAAGAAGACGAAGAAGAAAATAAACGTGCGCATGTGATTTTTGGCTGCACTGAAAGGACTCCCTGTTTATTACCATACAAATTTGGACTATCCCTTTAAACTCAGACGACACCAAAGCTGGATACAGCTAGATCAAAATACCAAGCACTGGTGTCTGGATGATACACTTTACTATGTGATGTGATCTCAGAGATAAAGCCATAGATGGAAAGATAGATGTGTGTGTGTGTGTGTGTGTGTGTGTGTGTGTGTGTATGTGTGTGCACGCCTGCATGCGTGTGCGAGTGCCATACTCTGTGTGGTTGGTTTACCGAGTTGGCAGGCAAGCCCAAGTCACAGTGAGCTGGACTGAACCTGATAGGTGCCCTTATCAGAGACAGCTAAAGTCAAAGCTATTACAAATGCTGTGTGCATGTGTGTATTGGTGTGTAGGTACATGCGCACACACACACACACACACACACACACACACACACACACACACACACACACACACACACACACACACACACACACACACACACACACACACACACACACACGCACGCACGCACGCACACACACACACACACACACACACACACACACACACACACACACACACACACACACACGCACACACACACACACACACACACACACACACACACACACACACACACACACACACACACACACACACACACACACACACACGCTGCCTGGGATATGTAACCAGGTTGCAGAATGTGCCAAGCACTCACCCACAACAAACAGACTTCCACTTTTACACCAACCAGATCACCTTTCTTCAGGATTAGTACTGTATATTATGTGCACAAAGACGAACTACCTCAGAAACACCTTTCTTCTCGCCTGTTGCTGAAAACCCTGTGTTCACATAGGAATGAAAAGACTCGCTACAGGGGACCCTGAAACCCCCTCACTGTGTGGAATTAAGCCTGTGAAACCAAACCAAAGACCTATTCTTTCAATAACCAGAAGCTGTGTAGTCAGAAAACAGCCAAGGATTATAATGAAACAATGCATTAATTAAAATGGCTAATTATACCCCATTGTAGTTATAGCAATAGAGACCATTCTGTGACTACTTTGCTGGAAGCACAAAGCCGCAGATAGATATCTGTGCCTTTTTGTGTTTTTGGTTTACCCATAATCTAAACGTCCAGCAGAGTTAGCGGCAACCCTTACAAGATCACAGCAGACCACCTGGCTGGTGGGTTGGTGGTCTCGATGGCATGAGAACGCCGGTTTAGATGAGACACGGTCTGGAGAGCCCTCAGGACTAGTGCAGCGTTAAATTCCTTCCACTCTTTTTATGCACAGAGTGGAATCTAATGGACAATTTTAGATGGAGTCGATTAGAGTTTGTTGAACAAAGTGGCATGTTACTGAGGCGTACAGTGGCCTTCTTCTTTTGAGACAAGTCTGCTGTGCAGACTAGAGTATCCTGTTCTAAGTACCTAAGATCTAAGTAAGATCTTGTCAAACAGATGACTAGATAGAGACTCATACTGTATGTAAACACTTAAAAAGAAATTAAGCCATACCAAAAAGTCTCATGAAGATGGTACAAGATGGTGGTCAAACTTCTAAGATGTGACTGTGTGTGTGTGTGTGTGTGTGTGTGTGTGTGTGTGTGTGTGTGTGTGTGTGTGTGTGTGTGTGTGTGTGTGTGTGTGTGTGTGTGTGTGTGTGTGTGTGTGTGTGTGTGTGTGTGTGTGTGTGTGTGTGTGTGTGTGTGTGTGTTCTCTTACGGCTCAGTGATTATCAAGGCGCTGTGTTCTGACAGCTCTGAGAGGAGAGGCAGGCAGTCGTGTACGACCAACCATAGCTGTCCAGGAAAGTCTCATTGTTACAAGAACAAGATACACTCTGTCAACACTATGTCTTAAGACAGTAAGTAACATGCATGGGTTCCATACGTCTACACGCACCCACACACACACACACACACCGAGCACATTTTCTGACAAGTCATTTATTCAATATGCCTCACCGCTCGCCAGTGAAAATCATTCTCATTCTCAGTAAAGACAATGGGGTCCTGGTAGGCCTGTCTCCCTCTACTCAAATAGAGACATGTGAAAAGAAATGCGGTTAATGTAAACCTGTGCCAGGAGGTTTTATGTGCCCACTCCGTCATTTTTAATGGATCATTATCAGCATTTTATGGTTGTAATGTGTATCATAAAGCCATCGAAGGGCAGTTAAAACAATTGTTAAAAAGTAAAATAACCGAATGTCTGAGTGGGTGCCATGCTGTGTAGCGTATTCCAAAAATACATTCATGATTTCACTCAATTAATTTGCACCTGCTGGGTGGGAGGGGGGGTCTAGGTTGTATTGATAATGACAACTCCTATTGCCCCAGTGTTTTAGAGTTTACTACTGTGGCCAGCTTGTTAAACATTACTTCATGGTACAAGGATAACTACTACCATCTAGTGGTGGTGGTCAAGATGGTTTCCAAATGATGTCAAACCCACCCCCTCTAAAAGTTTCTAATACATTATCCTACACACCAAATAAAATGGTTGACACCAACCAATTTCACTGTAACAAACTCATTTGATTATAGAGAATGTTGTGGCTCGGTAACTACAGAAGACAGTAGCGTGAATTGCTGCAGTATAAAATGATTGCATGTAGGAAGGAAGTCACTCCAAGATATTGTCCATTAGAGTCTGTGATCTGTCACCATTAGGACGTGTGCAGGGCCGTGGGCATGCCAAGCGCGTTGCATGACGGTTAGAATGTTGTCCAACTTGCTCTGGAATTCTGACTACGCGCGCGGCGTCTCTACAATTCGTAGCCGCATTTCTGCAGACCCCTCTCTGATTGGTTGAACTCCATTTTTGCAGACCCCTCCCATTTCTGCAGACCCCTCTCTGATTGGTTGAACGAAGCCCCTCTCTGATTGGCCCCCCGCATGAGCCGAGACAAGCTCCTCTAGCCAGGAGTCGAAACTCCGTTAACTCCAGAGAGAGAGGCTGAACGCAATTTATACGCATGGAAGTATTGATTACGCCATAACGAATCATTAAAAAAATATACCGTTAACTGGAATATGTTGTGTGTGCCTTTACACATGTTGGATAGGATTATGTAATTGGTTTGTATAGCTTCGCGTATAACGTTATTTCGCATGACTTCGCGGTTTATTCACATTTCACAACACAGCCAGCGTTCAACTTGTTTACACTCCCCACTTACTGTACAATGTAACATTTAGATTAACCCAGTTGTCTATCTGTATGTCATATGTTACGATGAATTGAAAATGGGGGACCCTGATGTAAACAAGACGAAAGTCTTTCTCTGGGGTCTGCATTCCCTTAACAATTGTATGTATTGAGCTGTACTGTGTACTGTACCCATTCTGCAATCTGTTAATAAAGTTTTCAATCAATTCAATCAATCAATAACTAGACAGTTACAATATACAATATAATATGTCTGCTACATCTAGACATTTATGACATACCAGATTTACAAATACAGTACTGTTTGTGATACAAAAAAGACATTTTCAATTCATCGTCTTGTTTACATCAGGGTCCCCCATGTTCAATTCATGATAACATATATGACATACAGGTAGACAGATAGACAGTACTGCTACATTTAGACATTTATGACATACCAGATTTTGAACTTGTGGTAGGCCTAGACATTTTCAATTCATCGTCTTGTTTACATCAGGGTCCCCCATGTTCAATTCATGATAACATATATGACATACAGGTAGACAGATGGACAGTACTGCTACATCTAGACATTTATGACATACCAGATTTACAAATACAGTACTGTTTGTGATACAAAAAGAGTCCAGAAAAGAAAGGCTATACATTCAAAATCTGGTATGTCATAAATGTCTAAATGTAGCAGTACTGTCTATCTGTCTACCTGTATGTCATATATGTTATCATGAATTGAACATGGGGGACCCTGATGTAAACAAGACGATGAATTGAAAATGTCTTTTTTGTATCACAAACAGTACTGTATTTGTAAATCTGGTATGTCATAAATGTCTAGATGTAGCAGACATATTATATTGTATATTGTAACTGTCTAGTTATTGATTGATTGAATTGATTGAAAACTTTATTAACAGATTGCAGAATGGGTACAGTACACAGTACAGCTCAATACATACAATTGTTAAGGGAATGCAGACCCCAGAGAAAGACTTTCGTCTTGTTTACATCAGGGTCCCCCATTTTCAATTCATCGTAACATATGACATACAGATAGACAACTGGGTTAATCTAAATGTTACATTGTACAGTAAGTGGGGAGTGTAAACAAGTTGAACGCTGGCTGTGTTGTGAAATGTGAATAAACCGTGAAGTCACGCGAAATAACGTTATACGCGAAGCTATACAAACCAATTACATAATCCTATCCAACATGTGTAAAGGCACACACAACATATTCCAGTTAACGGTATATTTTTTTAATGATTCGTTATGGCGTAATCAACACTTCCATGCGTATAAATTGCGTTCAGCACCTCTCTCTCTCTCTCTCTCTCTCTCTCTCTCTCTCTCTCTCTCTCTCTCTCTCTCTCTCTCTCTCTCTCTCTTCAATGTGGAACGCCCTACCCAAAGCTGTAAAGGAATGTGGATCACTACCCACTTTCAAAACCTCTCTCAAGGGACACCTACGGGAGACTGCAATTCAACACTGGCCCCTGTAAATATCCTAACCCAATCATTCCAACCCCCTCCAATGTACAGTCATTTACCTAGTATGGTTTTGTCAATAGTTCAATGTACAATTGTGTTTGTTTGTACAGTGTCTCCTCCCCCCCCCCTCAATGTACAGTGTTACTTGTTTATACAGTATGCCCCCCGCCCCCCCCCCCCCCCCCAACCACCTCCAATGTAAATTACCCAGTATGGTTGTCAATATCCCAATGTACCCAACCCCCCCCACCCAACCTCCAATGTACAGTTTCTACGTCAAATGTATATACTCCCTTTTCTTGACTCCTTCTGTATCACAAACAGTACTGTATTTGCAAATCTGGTATGTCATAAATGTATAGATGTAGCAGTACTGACTATCTGTATGTCATGTATGTCATATATGTCTATATGAATTGAAAATGGGGGACCCTGATGGAAACAAGACAAACGTCTTTCTCAGGTCTGCATCCCCTTAACAATTGTATGTATTGAGCCGTACTGTATTGTACCCATTCTGCAATCTGTTAAATAAAGTTTTCATTCATTCATTCACTCTCTCTCTCTCTCTCGAGTTAACGGAGTTTCGACTCCTGGCTAGAGGAGCTTGTCTCGGCTCATGCGGGGGGCCAATCAGAGAGGGGCTTCGTTCAACCAATCAGAGAGGGGTCTGCAGAAATGGGAGGGGTCTGCAAAAATGGAGTTCAACCAATCAGAGAGGGGTCTGCAGAAATGCGGCTACGAATTGTAGAGACGCGTCTCGCCTCATGCGGGGGGCCAATCAGAGAGGGGCTTCGCTCAACCAATCAGAGAGGGGTCTGCAGAAATGGGAGGGGTCTGCAAAAATGGAGTTCAACCAATCAGAGAGGGGTCTGCAGAAATGCGGCTACGAATTGTAGAGACGCGACTGCGCGAGCCGCGGAAATCTCACGGGAGCGAGGGGCACTCGCAGTTATATTAGGCTTGAGGCTTGTTCAAGATGGATTTCGGTTTGCCTCGACTAGTAGACGAGAGTAGCCGAGTGAAGCCGGGGGAGGAGTTAAGAGGGCGGACACTTCCTGCACGAGAGTTCGAGACCGTTCTGCTCGCCCAGTCGTAATGACACGACAACACGTCGCACGCATGTTCTTTGTTGCTGACGAGTTCGATGCCATTGAAGTCCGACAACTCTTGGAGGACCATGGACACGATGTGTATGATGATGTACATGAAGGACGTCGTCCGTGGAGGTAATCCATCATTATGAATTGAAAATAGGGAACCCCGATGTAAACAAGACGAAAGTCTTTCTCTGGTCTGCATCCCCTCAACAATTGTGTGTATTGAGCCGTACTGTATTGTACCCATCCTGCAATCAATAAGGTTTTCATTCATTCATTCATCTGCTGTAGCAGTACAAGTGTTATTTCAGTGATTTTGCAATTGAATAAAAGCGTTTAATCTAGTGTTGTGGTTGTACAAAGCATTTCCAGTAATAGGTAGATTCTACATCATGTAATACCACACCCCTCTTAAGAAATGGGGGCCAATCTTGCTCCACTTGATCAAGTGTAATACATATTAACTCCTACACATTTGCCCCCCTCCTAATATTGTTTTCCCTATCGACAAGTACAATCACGACACATTTCCTAAATGCACTTCACAGATCAATCAAATGGTGCATGCCATATACTTGTAAATACATTTCCAACAAGGTCCAAGCAAGGCTACTTAAAATGTCGCCAGTCCATTGTTGCCATTTGTATTAGCCTACACTGAGATAGTAGTAGTTAAAGTAAACATTATGCTGAAGTTGCCTTCTGTTCCAGATCGGTTCCCAAGATCAACTATTTCGTCGAAGAGGTGGTCCCACGCTATACCCCTTCAGACTTCAGAAGTCACTTCAGACTCTCCCGTGGGCACGTGGAGGTATGTATACAATCAGCAGACATTCTATGTTGGCTATTACAGTATTAAAGCCCATGCTGCTACACCATTGAATGGAAATCACTCCCCTTTGCTCTTTCCTCAACCATTCAGGAGCTGATGACTGCCATTGGCCCTGTGTACAACAACACACTGCACACAAAGTTGCCACTGAATCGCAGTGTGCTGGCATGTCTGTGGACTCTGTCGAATCAAGAGTCCTATAGGGGTGTTGCAGATCGATTCAACACCACAAAATCCACAGTGTGCAAACACCTGCACGACTTCTGTGCACTAGTGAATGCACACATGTCCCATCACATTTCCTGGCCCACAGGGGAAGCGCTACATTCCTCGGAGCTAGGATTCAGGGCAGCAGGATTCCCCAACACGGTCTGTGCCGTGGATGGCTGCCACATCCCCATGGTGAGGCCACACTGCGAGAACCCAGTGGTGTACCTGAATAGGAAAGGGTTCTATTCAGTCATACTCACTGGGTACTGTGACAGCCATCGGCGGTTCTGTCACGTTAGTGTGGGCGACCCTGGTAGCTGGCATGATGCGAGAGCATTTCGGGTGTCGGAGGTTGGCCGGCTGCTAGAAGCAGATCCCCAGTCCCTGGTGCCGGAGGGGATGCACATCATTGGGGACTCTGCGTACCCACTAATGCCCCAGCTCATGAAGCCCTACAGGGACAACGGGCATTTGACTGCTAGGCAGAGGCGGTATAACAAGAGGTTGAATACTGCTCGTGTGGTGATCGAGCATTCCTTCGGCATCCTCAAGAACAAGTTCAGGAGGCTTAGATGCTTGCATATGAGGGATACAGGACACATCAGCGCAGCAGTCTTTGCCTGTTGCATCCTGCACAATATATGCATAGAGCCCACTGACCAAGTTGAAGAGGATGTTGAGGTAGAAGCCGATCACGAGCCACCAGCAGTAGACCAGGACAGAGGTGCAAATCATCGTAGGGATCTAATCTGTCTCAGTTTGTAAACATCACCTCTGCCAATGACACACACTTGATTGTTCATTTAGCCCCCCCACCCTCCCCCTTTCTTTTTAGCCCCCCACCCTCCCCTTTTCTTTTTAGCCCCCCACCCTCCCCTTTTTTGTGAGCTGGTGGGCCATATCCCACAGGGTGATGTGATGCACATATTGAGTATTTGTCAACAGGCATGGATTACATGCATTGACTCTGTACAGTGTATTTCATCATCAAGACTCCTGCTGTGCCTCCGTGTGGCAGCTCATGGAAACTGGGAGATTTAAAAGCCAGGCTAAACCAGCAGGGGATCTCGGAGCATCAGTGGTCCCCAGAGGTACTGAGTCACGTCAAGGGGATGAATATGGCCAACCAACCACTGCCCCATTTGTTGTGAGACAACATTGTTAGTGCTAGAAACCTTGAATACATTCTGTTTAGAATTCCCTGGCTAGCAGGGAATAAAAGAAATGCTTTGACACAGACACTACAACTATAACGGTTTGTACTGAACCCAATATGCAGACATTTGATACAATCTGCTTTTTCAGATAGCAAGCCAGAGGTATGGGAAATCATTTAAAAGCAAATAAATGACTCATTCAAATGTTTGTGTTAATAACACCTTTATTGTGTTCCTCCATTGATGTAATTTGCAGCTACAACCCCACGAGCGCTCACTCCATGCCCCCCAGTGGCCATTCCACCTTCAGCCAACACTCCATGCCCCCCAGTGGCCATTCCACCTTCAGCCAACACTCCATGCCCCCCGGTGGCCATTCCACCTTCAGCCAACACTCCATGCCCTCTAGTAGCCAGGCCACCTTCAGTGCTCACCCAGTACCCTCCAGTGGCCCTGCAGGGGAAGGACAAGAGAGAGAGAGAGAGAGCACATCCAGGCAGGAACTGTGACAACCAAAACATTGCAAAAAAAGAAAATGAAACTCAAAAGTGGCATGCATGCATGAAATGTTAGTTATCTGGTGACTGTGATTGAAAAAAGAAACTCAAAAGTGGCATGCATGGATGAAGTGTTAGTTATCTGGTGACTGTGATTGAAAAAAGAAACTCAAAAGTGGCATGCATGGATGAAGTGTTAGTTACCTGGTGACTGTGGTGCCCGTGACAACAAGAGTGCTATAAGTGTCCTCTGCTGGCTGACCATTTCCTGGAGTGTATTAGTGAGTTGGGTGACACCGTGGTTGAGACTAGTTAAAAGTGTGTTATTGGTTTGGGCGAGAAGTAAGTGTTGTGTCTCAAATGCTCTCCTCCTTCTCTCCTTTGTCCTTCTCCGTCGGTCCTGATCGGGCATCGCCATGGACTCCAACGCCACCGTCCGCCTCTCCGCATGAGAATCGTACGTCTCAGCGAAACGCGGACGATTGATGCGCAGGACTTCCCTCCGACTTGCCGATCTGGGCAGGGCCGTGGTTCTGGGCAGGGCCGTGGAGGGACCAGGCTGCTCCTCGGGGACCTCTGGAGCACCAGGACCGGGCTGCTCCTCGGGGACCTCTGGAGCACCAGGACCGGGCTGCTCCTCGGGGACCTCTGGAGCACCAGGACCAGGCTGCTCCTCAGGGAAGCTGGGGAGTTGCTCAGAGGATGTGGCACTGGCACTCGAACCCCTCCTCATGGGGAATAGAGGGCTTGACACGATGGTGCCTGGTGGTGCCTTCCCGACCCCACAGGACCCAAATAAGTCATCCATTATCTGTGGAAGAGCACAGTTGTTAAGAAAAAGCTCCAACTGGAAAAGAAGCTACAACTGGAAATGCATTAACAAACTGCACATACTGTATAGTATTCCCAGGTTATGCTCCCCCCTCCTGTAGAGTGACTCCGGTCCTTAGCCCTCTTGTAGGTGATGAGCATGTTGCCCAGTTTCTTCCTCAGCTTCTCTATGGTCATGTTGTAGCCACGGCCCTTGAAGTCCTCCTCCAGCTTCTTGTAGAACGCTATCTTGTTCCGGTAGTAGAGGTGTTGGTGGGTCCTAGTCAGCTCCAGGAGCAGCATGATAGTGTTGCGTGTGAAGTCTGTAAAGACACAAGTGTTGACAAACAGATTCCCTTTGCTCTATTTAGGTTGTAATTTTGGTTAATGTACCTGGTTTGTACAGACCTGACTGTCGTGGAGATGCAGGTGTGAGGTGTGGAATGGCCACTGGAGGGCACTGGGTGGGGGCTGAGGGTGGCCTGGCCACTGGGTGGGGGCTGAGGGTGGCCTGGCCACTGGAGGGTACTGGGTGGAGGCTGAGGGTGGCCTGGCTACTGGAGGGTACTGGGTGGAGGCTGAGGGTGGCCTGGCTACTGGAGGGTACTGGGTGGAGGCTGAGGGTGGCCTGGCTACTGGAGGGTACTGGGTGGAGGCTGAGGGTGGCCTGGCTACTGGAGGGTACTGGGTGGAGGCTGAGGGTGGCCTGGCTACTGGAGGGTACTGGGTGGAGGCTGAGGGTGGCCTGGCTACTGGAGGGTACTGGGTGGAGGCTGAGGGTGGCCTGGCTACTGGAGGGTACTGGGTGGGGGCTGAGGGTGGCCTGGCTACTGGGGGGGTGTGGAGTGAGCACTGAAGGTGGCCTGGCTACTGGGGGGTGTGGAGTGAGCGCTCGTGGGGTTGCAGCTGCCAATGAAGCTGATTACATGAATGGAGAAACACAATAAAAGTTATTGATATAAACATTTGAATGAGTCATTTATTTGCTTTTGAATGATTTCCCATACCTCTGACTTCAGCCATCGTCTGAGCTGCATATCTTTGATCTGAAAAAGCAGATGTGTCAAATAACAAAGTCCCTTCCTACAGTAATAATTGTTACATGACATTTGATTTACACTTTACTTGTTTACTCAAGTTTCAAGTTTCTTTAATAGTTGTCATACAGAAGTACAGAATACTTTCATACAAAATGCTTCTTACTGTTACGCTCCAGAGACTGTGCTAGACAAGATAGAGTATCAAATAACATGGTATAGCATATAATTTAGGGGAAGAAGTACTCACCATTCACTAGTTTCTCTGCCATGGCTGGGGTAACCACGAGGTTAAGCGATCCGAGGGAGTCCTTGAGTATCACAGTCTTTTCCATTTTTGTCCAAGAGGAAAGTTATCTCATTTGGTAGCTTTATATAGGTAAGCCCTAATGAGGTACCACACCTGCTTGATTGGATGTTCCTGAGTGGCACATGTGTATTAAATGATTGGGATTGAGTGGTTCTAAGGAGCCGGCACACATGTTGAGGTAACTATTCCGAATGGCCAATGTACATGTGGCCTGTCTATATCCATGCACCACTAATCCCACTTTAATGATCAGTTCAGTTAAATTCAGATATTTATTGTGGCACAATGGGAAACTTAGCTTGCAGCAAGGCACAATAAAGGTCAATACAGTGGACAGGAATGAGTGTCAGTTCATGTAATAATGGGGAGGAAATAATTAATAATTCTATTTATAAAGCACTTTTCATTGTGAAACAATCTCGGAGTGCTAATACAGAATGTAATGCATACAGAGGTAGATGTAAGATGATAATATGTATAATACTATGTCTCTGGTTCATTTATTTATTACTGTGGACATGGAATGTGTTATGTTTAGACCGGAACTGTACTGTAGTGTACCCATTCTGCAATCGGTTAATGAAGCTTTCAATCAATCAATCAATCAAACGTCTCATGACTCCCTGGCTGTCACGTGGCTTTTTCTTTGGCTTTTCTGAGCCAATAGGCGCTTTGCGCGACCGTAGCAAGTCGCTACCCAGCCGGGAGCAGCCGGCTGAGAGGTACTGTGGCGCCTCGCTCTAAAGGCTGCTTGTGGCTCGCTCCCGCGGGAGTTCCGCGCCTCGCCTCGCCAGATTTTCAGAGCAAATCGGACAACATTCTAACCGTCATGCAACGCGCTTGGCGAGGCAGTAGTCAAACCTGCGCAGATCTGCGTCCGCCTATCCCATCTTGAACAAGCCTTTGTTCAAGATGGATTTCGGTTTGCCTCGACTAGTAGACGAGAGTAGCCGAGTGAAGCCGGGGGAGGAGTTAAGAGGGCGGACACTGCCGATTTCACGAGAGCCTCTCGCCTAGTCTCGCATGCCAGATACGCTTTCACGTCACCACACACACATTACACACCTGTCCAGCTCATTATAATGCATGGCCGTTTGCAAAATTAGATCAGATTCAAATGTACAGCACACACCATATACTGCTATAGTGGAATATACTATTCATATACCATAATGTATACCATCTTGTTGCCGCTCCTGGCCGCACGCACACACAACACACTGCTGAATAATTCTGTTTTGCATCAATATATATTTATATGTATACTGTGTATATTGAGGCAAAACAGAATTATATATACAGTATTGAGGCAAAACAGACGACGCATGTGTGTATGTGTGTGTGTGTGTGTGTGTGTGTGTGTGTGTCTGACAGCTTGAAGTTTATCATGATGATATGATGATAACGCATAACATAATAAAGTTTTCAATCAATCAAACGTCTCATAACTCCCTGGCTGTCACATGGCTGGTGACTGACAACTTTTCTGAGCCAATAGGCGCTTTGCGCGACCGTAGCAAGTCGCTTCCCAGCCGGGAGCAGCCGGCTGACGCCCCGAACTCACTGCTCACGTGCGGCTCCCTCGTGAGATCGCGCGCCTGGTCAGGCACACTGGACCTACGACTTGAGCGTGCGGAAGCGCACCGAGGAAGGCATATTTACATTGGGACAGCTGTAAATGCCTAGTCTATATGCAAAGTCAGTCATTTTAGAATGATGATCAGTGTGACTGTACTGCACCGGCTCAGGCATAGAGGATGCCCAGGCCCCCGTCCAATTGTTTCAGTGCGCCGGGCCTGTGCTTGGAGACAGCCTACTGAAAGCCGCCCCCGGCGCCGCTACCGGACCTTTGCAGGACCTGATCGCCCAGCTCAGTCCGGACTATGTTCCTCTCCTACGAGTCGTTGCTCAACCTCGGCCTCTTGCCTGTGAACTTCCCGTCGGACGACGTTACAGGGGGGCCCAGGGACGGGCGTAGCCCTGACACGGCTGACACGCCAGACCGACCATTGTCCGTCAATGCTATTAGGTCAACCAACGGCGGCTGCGTAGGGCCAGGTGACCCCCAGGACGCACAGTGCTCATGCCCCCAGCGCACGGTCCCCCCCGCGCGCCCCGCGGCACTGCCGTTCCCCTGTACGCCAGAAAACAACAGCCGGATGAAAGGTTGGCTACTCGGGAGATATGCCTCATCGACGTTCAACACCTGCCCTCATCGGGCATTGCCATGCATGGAAGGACCGCCTATCGAGATGCACGTGGATCCCGCAGCTACACCCAAGGCATGCCACACCGCGGCCAACGTGCCTCTACACTGGCAGCGGAGGGTCCACGATGACCTCCTGCGGGACGAGGCCCTTGGGGTCATTGAACGTGTGCCATACGGCGAGCCTGTCACGTGGTGCCATCGTATGGTAGTCACTCGGAAGCACGACGGTTCCCCCCGTAGAACCGTGGACCTCTCCCCCCTCAACAAGTTCTGCCAACGTGAAACCTTCGCCACGGAGTCCCCGTTCCACCTCGCACGTCGTGTCCCGAAGGGCACCTGGAAGACCGTCACTGACGCCTGGAACGGCTACCACAGCGTCCCCCTGCGTGAGTCGGATCGCCACCTCACTACCTTCATCACGCCCTTCGGCCGTTGGCGCTACACCAGGGCACCGCAAGGCTTCCTGTCGTCAGGGGATGGCTACAACCGCCGGTTCGACGCCGTCCTCTCGGACTATGAGCGCAAGGAACGCTGTGTGGATGACGTCATCCACTATGACACTGACCTGGAGCAACACTGGTGAAGGACCATCGACTTCCTCACGCGTGTCGGCCGGTCGGGCATCGTGTTGAACCCGGATAAGCTTCAATTCGCGGAGAGGTGCGTCGATTTCGCTGGCTTCAGGGTGGCGGAGTCTACCATCGAACCACTCCCGAAATACTTGGACGCCATCCGGGACTTCCCTACACCGGGCTCCACGACGGATATCAGGAGCTGGTTCGGCCTTGTTAACCAGGTGGCTAACTATGCCCAGCTGCGTGACACGATGGCTCCATTCAAGCCATTCCTCAGCCCACGTTGTGTGTTCCGATGGTCCCCCGCTCTGGAGGAGGCCTTCCAGACGTCCAAGCAGGCCATAATTGGGGCCATCCGTGAGGGCGTGGAGATCTACGACATGCAGAAGCGTACCTGCCTCCGCCCTGACTGGTCCAAGCTCGGCATTGGCTACTTCCTGCTCCAGCAACACTGTCACTGTGCCTCGGGCATACCGGACTGCTGCTCAGGAGGATGGAGGATCACCCTCGCGGGGTCGCGTTTCCTGTCCCCTGCGGAGCAGCGTTATGCGGCTGTCGAAGGAGAGGCCCTGGCCGTGGCCTGGGGTCTGGAACAGACGCGGTACTTCACGCAGGGGTCCGACAACCTCGTCGTGGTCACCGACCACAAGCCGCTGGTGAAGATCTTTGGCGACCGCACGCTGGATGAGATTACGAACTCGCGTCTATTTAGACTCAAGCAGCGCACCCTCCCGTGGCGCTTTGACATTGTGCATCTGCCTGGCAAGAGCAACTATGCCGCTGACGCCACTTCAAGGCACCCTTCCCCCTCTGGCTCGACGAACGGCATATCACTGTGGCTGCCGAGCGAGCATGACGCCGTGGAGTCAGCACTCATGGCCTCCATCCGTGACGATGCACGAGAGCTCGGTGCCGTCTCTTGGCCCCTCCTCGCACGGGAGACAGCGGCTGACGAGGGCCTTGGCCACCTCCTCCGCCTCATCGAGCAGGAGGGTGGGATTGACGTCAACGACCCCGCCCTGGCGAGCCTGTCATCAGTCTGTGAGTCCGTCTACGCACAGGACGGCGTTCTGCTCTATCAGGACCGCGTCGTGGTTCCCCCATCCCTCCGTGAGAGAGTCCTTCGGCATCTCCACGCCGCCCACCAGGGGACTTCAGCGATGGGGCAGCATGCCCGAGCGATAGTCTACTGGCCCGGGATGTCAGGGGACATTCAAGCCACCAGGGACGGGTGTGCAGACTGCAACCGCAATGCTCCGTCACAGGCGGCTACACCCCCCCTGCCATCATCACCCCCATCCACTCCGTTCGAGGCGGTGTTCGCGGACTTCTTCGACTATGGGGGCCGCCACTACCTAGTTGTCGGGGACCGGCTCTCGGGCTGGGTGGAGGTCCTGAGCTCTACGGCTGGTACTGCCCTGGCAGGCTCAGCAGGCCTGGTCCAACACCTCCGTTCGTTCTTCGCCACCTTCGGCGTACCGGAGGAGCTCTCAAGCGACGGCGGTCCGGAATTCAAGGCGAGCCACACTGAGGACTTCCTCCGCCTATGGCACGTCAAGCACCGCGTGTCCTCCGTCAGCTTTCCGCAGTCGAACGGGAGGGCAGAAGTGGCGGTGAAGGCTGCTAAGCGCCTCCTGATGTCCAACACCGGCCCGTCGGGCAGCTTTGATCAGGACCGCTTCCTGCGCGCGATGCTGCAGTTGAGAAACACACCTGACCCCGACTGCAACCTCTCGCCAGCGCAGATCATCTTCGGCCGCCCCCTTCGGGGCTCGCTCTCCTTCGTGAACCGCCTCGAGAAGTTCTCGAACCCGCATATCCGCCTGCTGTGGCGCGAGGCATGGGCGGCAAAGGAGGACGCCCTTCGGACCCGTATGTCCCGTACCACCGAGTCTCTGGGGACTCACTCAAGACCGCTCCGCCCGTTGGCACTCGGCGAGAGAGTATTCCTCCAGAACCAGCAGGGCCCGAGCCCTCACAAATGGGACAGGTCGGGTGTGGTGGTGGAGTCACTGGGCCACGACCAGTATCGGGTCAGGGTCGACGGTTCAGGACGTCTGACATTGCGCAACCGGCGTTTCCTCCGCGCCTACACACCGGCCACACCCTGCGCCCATCAGCAGTCGGCTGCGCCGTCGCCGCCACCTGCTGCCCTGGGACGCCTGCCCCCACCCGTTGTGCCCACCCTGGCCCCCACGTTTGAGCTCGTGCACTGTTTTAAGTATTTGCATACCAGAAACGCCCCGATTAACCATATACGGTAATGGAATACACCCATGAAATGTGGAAAAATGGACTAAGCCGAGGGAAGCGTGTCATGAGACAGGCTGACAGACGTGTACACTTACGGTGATGTCGGATATGATATCTATTAACCATTGCTGCCTGGGCAGCGCAAACACTAATAAATACCACGCTGGAATATCACTGCCTTTTCCCGTGTTGTTTGATTAATACCCAGGGATTAAAGTTCTCCTCAATTTTATTCCAAATCGCGATGGATCTCCCGTCAATTTTCTACCTGCTGCATATGATTTCTAGAGGCATACTACAATCTATTTTGATGTCAGTATTGGGTAGCCTACATAAACAATAATACGAGAGCATATACAAGAACAATGAATCTCACTGCATGTATGATGTAGCCTGCCTTTCAATACATGAACTTGAATTCCATCATGTTTGTGTGCGGGACTCACAAGGCTGTTGTCACAATGGGTGGTACCGGTACAATAATAATAACAGTCCACACAATATCACGATCCATGCCATAGCCTATGTTCTATTAGGACATGATCTGTGACGACAAATGTTCTAGAATGTTTGATTAAGATATCATACTCTGACAGCATGCCTATGATCAACAAAAACGCGAACTTGAATCCCATCATATACATAGTCTGTCCACTATCTGGTGTCATTGCAATGCGTTTTCTATTCTTTCTTATACAGTAAAAAGGGGGAAGAACACTATATTCATATGACTTGTATTCTGCTTACAGCTTCGAAATTCCACTTGTTTCGTTTAACGTAAAGCCTTTTAAATATAATCAAAACGTTCCCGTGTTTCTGTGGTCTGTGCGCAAAATAATAACGAGTTGAGCTTTATGATTTATGATGAATTGAAAATGGGGGACCCTGATGTAAACAAGACGAAAGTCTTTCTCTGGTCTGCAACCCCTTAACAATTGTATGTACTGAGCTGTACTGTACTGTACCCATTCTGCAATCTGTTAATAAACTTTTCAATCAATCAATCAATCAATCAAGCTACGCGGAGCGCAGTCAGTCAGTAGCCTACACCCCGTATATTCCGATAACGCTATATAAACCATGCTGCATTCATTCTGAGAGAAAGATCTATTATTCCAAATGCTATTTATAGGGTTTTGACCATAATTAAACTACTGTTGCTATTTTACAATGAACTATAATGAATCACGGGGGTCATACAGAACACGCGCCAGTGTCTTTATTTCCGCCTTGAAACTAATGCAGAACTGAGGAGTGCTTATGCGTAGTAACGATATTCTACCACTGGGCGTCAGCTAAGTGTGCTCTGACCTGTGCGTACACGTAAGCACGGAGTCAAGTTCAAGTTGAAATTGATGAATCCCACTCTTTGCTTAGAAATTATCGTACGCACAGGGTAAGCACAAATCTGTGCGTAGAACACGTTGATGAATGAGGGCCCTGGAGTATGCCAGCTGACGAGAACAAACGTGAGTTTGGTCAAAGTCTTCTTCTTCTTCTTCTAAATGGTGTTTTACGGCGGACGGCCACCAAAATTGGGGCATTTACCGCCACCTACCGACCCGGAAATCGGGCCAGTCTTCCATTCTCCCCTCTTCTTTTTCTTCTTCAATGGTTTAATGTCAGATCGCGACCACAAAAGGTGCATACCGCCACCTACTGTACAATCCATTCAACCCCCTAACACACAAAACAAAACAAAAAACCCAGCCCTAACATCACCACCCTATCCAAACCTAATCTATGAGTCACTCATTGCCTCCTGTGGGCTGCCTCTGGCCTTCCTGAACACTCACCACCCCCTTCCCTAACTCTCTTACTTGATCACTCACAACAACCTTCTTCCCTAACTTCCCTAACGCCTTTACTACGTCCCCCATCGTCAACCCCTTCATACCCATGTCTAGTACTGCTGCTTCAACTACTAACTCTAACCTCTCTGTCCTACTGCTAACCCTCACTATCGTATTCACTACTCTCGCCACAAAGGCCACAACACTCAATTTATCCTCCCATACCCTCTCTCTATCCTCCTGCCCTACCCTTTCTGCCACATGCCCTTCTCCAAACCCCTGCACCCTATCTTGACTTCCCTGTCCTACCTTACTAGCCGCCTCTGCATACGACAACTTACCCTCCCTTCTCACTCTCTGAACCTCAACCTCACTCTTCATCACCTCACAACCCCTAAACGCTACACTATGCTCCCCACCACAACTACAACACTTCAGCTTCACTCCCTCTCCACACTTCCCATATTCATGCTCCCCGCCACACCTAGCACACCTCTGTCCCTTCTTACATGAAACTGCTATATGGCCAACACCTAAGAGGACTCTGAACAAATTCCCTAACCCTAAACATCCTATACCCTACAAACACTACACTAGGAACAACCTTACCCTCAAACTTAATCACTACCGTCTCCGTCTCTATCCTATCTGCTCCCCTCTTCATCCTTTCTGCACTCTTAACTATGCCATTACGCCCGTCCCTCCCTAATTCTTCCACCAGCTGCTCTATGCTAACCTCGACCGGTACCCCAGCTATCACCCCCTTATATCCTCCCTCCCTCTTCTCCCCTACTCTCACTACCTCACTTATACCCACTCCACCAATGCTCCTCATCTTCCTAGCCCTCTCCACCTGCCCTACACTTACACACCCTAAGGCCAGATTCCCATCTCCCAAACCTCTAGCATACTTTACCTCTCCTAACTGCTTACCTACGAGTTTGGGCAACTCGAACAACCCTAATTTACTCACTCCCCCCACCCCCTCAAACCTAATCACTACATGAATCACTTCCGCAACAACCATGTCTCTACCTCACCATCTGATCCACTCGAGCTATCCCCCCTACCCTTCTTCCTCTTCACCCCCTTCCCCCCACTATCCCTGCCCCTCTTCTATACCTTACTCCACCCTACTCCCCCGCTCTCACCCCCCGCACCACACTCCATACTGTCATCTCCCATCGCCAAACTCACTCCCTCAGGGAGCAGCAAGGCGGACATACCCATCGGCTCATTCCCTTCATATCCGTCAAACGTGACCCTGCAGTCTTCACCCTTGATCCAGGAAACAAACCCCAGATACACCTTGTCATCCCCGGGGTACACAGCACGACAGCGGGAGCCCACCCTCCATGTTAGAGCCGCCTCCATGTCTCCATATCCCATCAAACAGTTCTCTCGACAAGTAAACTTAAGTCTCTCTCACTTTCGACACCACCGCTCCGGCACACCAGGACCAGACTCCATACATTCAATCTGCAAAACGCTTCCCTCCTGGCGGAGCGACTCTACTTCCCCTTCCGTCATCCTCACGCCACCGACTCGGAACAAGCCTCCCACCATCTCCTCCGAAATCCTCAACCTCCTCTGCTCCGACCACATCCAGCCGCCATCCAACACAGCCGCTCCTCCTTCCGCCATCTCAGCCATCAAAACAATTCATCTGAGAAACGACGAGCAGAAACGTTAGCTGCTAGTTTTAACCATAGATATCTATGGTTTTAACAGCGACGCGTGGCCATCTTAGATGCCGTAACTCGCTCCGTTCGCCCCGTAAACCCCTCCACTTGGTTTTTTGTGTGTCGCAAAACAGAGAGTCCTTTGGTCAAAGTCTCACAGGACTTTCCTTTTCAAGGCTAAAGTAGCAGTATCTGGCCAAAGAACTCCTGGGTCCTAGTGTACCTCAGGTTACATATGTATATATTGAACACTTTTTGTCTACGTACTTGACTTCTATTTTATACTTACTATACTTTATACTTATCTATTTTTATCTAGCACAATCTCTGGAACAAAACAGAAAGAAGCATTTTATATAAAAGTATTCTGTACTTCTGTATGACAACTAATAAAGAAACTTGAACTTGAAACTTGAACTTGATGGCCGCTGGTATGAAGTACTGTCCGAGGCGGTTAGTACCAGTCTTCTCCTCAGAGTGCAGTGATGCTCTACTACATCATTGTAAAGCCATTGACCCCTCATGATTATGGTGTACAAATGACCTTCACTTCTTACCAGATAATTGACCAGATTGTTGGGGGAGGTACAGTATGTGCTTCTTTGATCTCATTCATCTTTTATAATAATCTTAATGGTTTATTCGGTATATGATTGATCAGTAAACACAATGGGTTTGATAAGCGTTTTTTGAGTTTCTTATTGTTTTGATAAGGAACCCACAGAAATGCAAAGATTTGATTCGAATCCAGGTACTTTCTGTGTGGAGTTTGCATGTTCTCCCTGTGTCTTTGTGGGTTTCCTCTGGGTGCTTGTTTCCTCCCACCATCAAAGATATGTACACTCCTGTCAGTGCCCCAGACCAAGGCACTGGCAAAGATCTGGAGTGGAAGTGAACCCTGGGCAACAACTGCACCCCATAAAACACCATCTTGTTACTGAAACGTTGACACCAGATGTCAAGGGCCTATGAAACAAAAAAGGAGTAAATCCTCCAGAGAAAGGAATTGCTTAGAAGTAAAAAGGTGGGTGCTAAAACGTTTCCCCCTCTTGTATCCGCTATCCTCTACTAATTTGATCTGATTCCGACCGCAACGGACTGTGGTGTTTTACAGTTCAGGTAGATCTGGTACAGTAACTCTGACTGTGGGGTTTTACAGTTCAAACATACACAGCCTCCATCAGAGGAGAGGATAACGGCTCTGTCGGGGCAGCTGACCATTATCTCCTCCATCACACACAGGTGATCAGACACACATAACACACAGGTTCAAGTTGAAGAAGTTTAATTTGTCACATGTACTGAATAATACAGGTACTTACATAATACACTTGCACTTTAAACTATTGATATGTACCAGCTACACACGACTCCAAAGAGAACAGTAAAACAATATTTAAACGTGGCGCACTGCGCTGCAGTGCAACACGGACGTCCCGGGTTCGACTCCCAGACCCGGCGACCTTTGCCGCATGTCTTTCCCCTATGTCTTCTCCCAACCTTCCTCTCTGTCGGGCCTGTCCGAAATAAAGCAGTAAAATGCCAAAAAAACAAATATAAAAATAAATTAATTAATAAAAAAAACATGCTGAAACATTACAAATAATTTTTCAAGCTGCAAAGGTGAGGGGGAAACTTGAAACAAGTCACCTACCTGACATACAGTACCACCAATGCTTACTTTGAACTTAGTCTCATCGAACAACTTATTTAGATGGCATTCGTCCAGAGGCCAAAATTCACATGTCTGCAAAAACCAGAATGGACTGCTCAACCTCATGCATGATGGGAAACGACTTGTTCTGGTTTGCGCAAAGCGCCCATTGGCTCAGAAAGGTTGTCACCACCCACAAGGAAGTTATGAGACGTCTATCTTATCCATCATTATTCCAATATAAACTTCAGGAACTGTCAGACAGACACCAAATTATTTTTATCAGAGTACTGAACACTTTACACATTCCTCATAAATGCTGTCTTAATAAACGTCTCTGCAATGGAGATTATATCGAAATAACAGTATCAACCCCCCTGAACAAAATATAATGAGAAAGTTATTTGAAGAAGTTCTTGGTACACAAACTCCTGTATCTAATAATAATAATAATAATAATAATAATAATAATAATAATAATAATAATAATAATAATAATAATAAATGAAGACTTGATTCACATCAATTTGTAGTGAGTGTTATAGTATTTCGACCTGTTCTCATATACCCCCCACATAAGATCCAAAGGATACATAGCTGAACAAACATTATCACTGCTCTCGCAATTATAATTAGCCAAAACTATAATATAGGCCTATATCTCGTTGCACACATCTTACATGATAAAGTGTCTGCTGAATAATTCTGTTTTGCCTCAATATATATATATATACAATTCTGTTTTGCCTCAATATACAGTATATCTCAGTGACGGTGTGGTACGGAAACACCACCGTCCATATATGCCACACACATCAGGCGGAAAAGGGGGAAGGTGATCGGTGACCCCTCTCACCCTGCTTACTACCTCTTTAACCCCCTTCCCTCTGGTAGAAGACTCCAAAGTATCAGGTGTAGGACATCTCGTTTTAAGAATAGCACATATCCCGAGGTTGTCCGTCACCTGAACTCAAGTCCTAATGCACAGGCACTTTGTTTTGATTGATTGATTGAAAAATGTTAACAGATTGCAGAATGGGTACAGTACAGTACAGCTCAATACACACAATTGTTAAGGGGATGCAGACCAGAGAAAGACTTTCGTCTTGTTTACATCAGGGTCCCCCATTTTCAATTCATAGACATTTATGACATGCACAACATACAGATATACAGATATAAAAATCGAATCTAATCATCTAATCATGACATTTATGACACACCTGACATACAGATATACAGTACTGTTACATTAAGTGACATACAAGTTATGCAAATATACAGTACTGTTAAACATAGATGATATCCTAACCGTAAATATATAGATACGAGGGGGAGGGACATTTACGGGGGCCAGTTTCGAATTGCAGCCTCCCGTAGGTGCTCTTTGAGAGCGGGTTTCAAGGTGGGTAGGGTGCGAAACGTGTTGTCCCTTGTTTGAGCCGAATCTGGGTTGCACATGATTTGTGGAACTCCCCCTGGTGTTGTGGTCGTGGTATTCACTGATCTACAAATCCCAATCAACCATGTTGAAATGGCAATAAAATGTTCTATCTATCTATCTATCTATCTATCTATCTATCTATCTATCTATCTATCTATCTATCTATCTATCTATCTATCTATCTATCTATCTATCTATCTATCTAGATTATATAGATAAAAAAAAATCTAATGATTGCGGAGGAGGAGGCTCTTGTAGGGGATTCGGTAGTTGATGGGGAGCCAGTGGAGTAATTCCTTATAAACAGATTAAGTTTATAAGACACGCATTACTAATTTCACTTACACATAGCACAAAGTGGTTTTCGGTCCAGGCTGGAAAGACTATTGCATGTTTCATCTTCATGTCAGCCTAATATTTATGAAACATGAGTTTGCCATTAGAGTAGGGATGTGCCATTATGCTTATTCAATTTACTAACTGAATAATTATATTTATTTCATCAATTAATTACACTTACCGGAAATGAAGCTAACGGGTTGATACTTCGGTCCTTCCAGGTAGGAACAACATACATGTCTTCTATATAAATGTCCATGTCCTGATGAGGAAAAAACAAACATGATTATTAATAGTCTGCCTTCAGTACCAAAAGTTACTTTTAAATGTGTAATTAAAAAAGAGGTCATACACGTTTCAGAGCCAGTTCACCAATGAGCTTCAGGCATGCATTTCCAATCTGCAAGAAATCACAATTAAGACATGTCGTGGAATATATTATCATGTCATTATGGATCTGTGTTGTTTTATCATGTCATACAGCTTGACTCTCGGTATGACCGGGTTGACTGGTTGATGTGTGTATGTCTCTTTAAGAAGACTCCAGGGACTGACATCTCCCCAGTCATAACAGAGTTGTTGTTTGCTTCCAGTTACTGAGAAACCATTTTGTTTGCCTTCGTCATCATATCTGATATAATATGTTACGTCTGACAACTGTGTATTTGGCATATGTCTGAACAGAACTCTTGGTCATTTTATGGCCAGAGGCTACTGTGTAAACATGTGTCTTTGACTGTAAACTGAACTTTCATTGTGGCCACGCTGAAATAACCTTTCTATTATTTGTTAATAAACCTTTCTATTATTATTATTAATAATGACTCAGAATGATTTGTAAACGGCTCATCGTTTAAATCCTTAGAGATTTCCCATTACAGACATTATAGTGAACATGACTGAAACTCTCCCTTCGGTAATAAATGTTAATCTGTTAGACCATGTGACTACTCACAGTTGAATCCATATAGCTGTTCAACCCAAGGCTCCAAAACTCATCCCGTGTCAAACAAGTTTGTCCTTCCTTCACAATTATTTCTTCCGAAGGCCTCTTTCGGTCCAGGACATAACTGAGCTGAAGATAATAACCATTGTTGTGATACAGATGAGTAGTTTTACATAGAAAGTAATTATTTGTAGAAATTTGCCTACCAGTTGTTGTTGGATAGGGTTTCGGGACTTCGCCCAGGGTTGGTCTAGTGAGTACTCATTGTCCACTGGAATCTCAAGTTCTACAGGGATGGACATACACAAAAATATAAGAGAAATAGTAACAATGTTTAATAAAACTAATAGTGTAGAGGTAAGAATTACTGTAGGTAGGCATAGGGATGGGAATCGAAAACCGGTTCCCGTTGGGAACCGGTTCCTAATTGGTCGATGCCTGGAACCGTGTGGCTCCCGTGACTTCCGATTCCCTTATCGCTGCCAGGTTTTTCCTACAGTTGCGCAATAAAGTTAGCGTTAGCATGTAGCCATGGCAGACTCTATTTCATTCCTTAAGGGCTCGAAATTGCCTGGGTTTTGGTAATTGCTCCCGAAATGCTCCCGCTGTTTGGCTACTTCTATGTGCAGTGAAAACTACTTGAATGCTTTAGAACCTAGTCATTGATTTAGTTCAGGGTGAGCTCAAATTAGCCGCGGAGCTAACGCTAGCTAACGTGAGCTAACGCTATTTAATCAAGCTCACAAAGAGAGATAAACAGCTGACAGCGGATAGTACAGGTACAAATACAATAAAACAGCAGGTGGGGGCTGTTGTGTAAACCGTGTACTCTTTAGTTCACATATAATAAGAGACGGAGTGTTTGTTTACTAGTCTCTGTAAGCCAGGAAGTACCATGGTGCAACATACAAATGTGTCCGTGTAGCAACACAAGCCAATACCTTATAGGACAGGGGCCCGGGGAGGGAGCTCTGTGTGTGTGTGTGTGTGTGTGTGTGTGTGTGTGTGTGTGTGTGTGTGTGTGTGTGTGTGTGTGTGTGTGTGTGTGTGTGTGTGTGTGTGTGTGTGTGTGTGTGTGTGTGTGTGTGTGTGTGTGTGTGTGTGTGTGTGTGTGTGTGTGTGTGTGTGTGTGTGTGTGTGTGTGTGTGTGTGTGTGTGTGTGTGTG
Organism: Notolepis coatsorum; assembly: GCF_963971535.1. Classification (NCBI taxonomy): domain Eukaryota; kingdom Metazoa; phylum Chordata; class Actinopteri; order Aulopiformes; family Paralepididae; genus Notolepis; species Notolepis coatsorum. Next base: position 141,883,934 of record NC_140165.1, on the reverse strand, counting down.
AGAGAGACAGAAGTCAGAGGAATAACGACCTGTTATTCAATAGATTAAATTAGTTTAAGAATAAAGAAATAAATACATTTTAAGAGAATCTCAAATACATTATTTTATTTAAGTGTAGGCTATAGTTAATGTTTTATTTTTTACAGTTTTTGTATTTTTCTGACATGGGGGCTCAACAATAAATGACAATCAGAAATGTCAAGTTGCATGTTGTTATTCTAACCAGCTTAGACCCCTACGCTCTGCATCTTCTGGCCGCCTCAGACCTACTCCTATCCAAGCTCCGGGAGGGTCATCAAAGAGAAGTCGCCTATTCTCAGTCCTTGCCCCACAATGGTGGAATGAACTACCCACCCCAGTTAGGACAGCCGAATCACGTCCAATCTTTCGCCGTCGACTAAAGACGCACTTCTTCAACCATTATCTGAATAAAAAAATATATATCTAACCCTAACTAACCGTACTGTCATGCACTTGTCCTAATAAACTAATCTACACTGTAGCACTCAACACTTTGATGAACATAGTTGCTCAGCTGATAGAGTTGTGCCCTTCCTGCTGGCTTGTCGTACAGAACTTGTAAGTCGCTTTGGATAAAAGCGTCAGCTAAATGACTAAATGTAAATGTAGTTCTGTTGCATTTCCAATTTATTTATTTAAATTATAAATTGATCAGGTATCGATAAGGGAATCGATAAAGAATCGAATCGATAAGCAGAATCGATAATGGCATCGTATCGATAAAATCCTATCAATTCCCATCCCTAGGTAGGCATAGGTTTTTATAGGCCTGCTTCTGCTGCAGAAGCCAGGTTCTATGGTGTAATAGTTAGCACTCTTGACTTGGAGCAATTAAGAGTTCACTATTTAAGGTGGTGGGTGGCAGTTTAATATGATTATTGGACAAATCATGCATGGTTTCAGTCAAGGCGGCTAAACTTGAATTTAAGACATTTTAAGACTTTCTAAGGACCCATGCATGCAATTCCACTTACTTGTCATTGCTGGGGGCAGACCTGAACCCGCTTCAGGGAGCACACCTTGAGCTGCTTCCAGTGATAGATCAAGGACTGCTTCCTGTGACACTGTAAGCGGATGACAAACACAGCTTACCAAGGAACAGTGAAGTTCACTATTTAAGGCGGTGGGTGGCAGTTTAATAAGATTATTGGACAAATCATGCGTGGTTTCAGTCAATAGGTGGCTAAACTTGAATTTAAGACATTTTAAGACTTTCTAAGGACCCAGGCATGCAATTCCACTTACTTGTCATTGCTGGGGGCAGACCTGAACCCGCTTCAGGGAGCACACCTTGAGCTGCTTCCAGTGATAGATCAAGGACTGCTTCCTGTGACACTGTAAGCAGATGACAAACACAGCTTAGTAAGGAACAGTGAACTTGATGAATGAAGACATTTATACATTATTTCCTAGATCAATTAAAAACAGGATTAATGCATTAAATATCTTTAATGCAAGTGCAAGTAGAAAATGTACCCAATACAGCCTGGTGGTAGCTGTTTATTGCCACCGCTGTCCCAAATAATTTTTTGATGTTGTCCATTCGCTTCTTGTTTTTGTTGTTGTTGAAGTGTTCTATGATGTTTCTCATCAGGAACAGATGGGTCGATGGTAGTTGCTGCGTTAAAAAGTAATTGTTCTTTCACATTTGTGCAATTTTGTGTATTTTGGTTACAAATGTTGCCTGGCAGTAGAGGCAGTGGTAATGATAGTCTGGGCTGCCTGGTCTGCAGTCCAATCCACATCTGGGCAGGGGCTTGCATGATAATATATGGTGCGAACCGTGCGAAGCATTTTTTTTCTCTTATAATTGTTGCCTGGTCATCAAAGAGAAGTCGCCTATTCTCAGTCCTTGCCCCACAATGGTGGAATGAACTACCCACCCCAGTTAGGACAGCCGAAACTCGTCCAATCTTTCGCCGTCGACTAAAGACGCACTTCTTCAACCATTCTGAATAAAAAAAATAAAATAAAAAAATATATAACCCTAACTAACCTTACTGTCATGCACTTGTCCTAATAAACTAACCTACACTGTAGCACTCAACACTTTATGAACATTGTTACTCAGCTGATAGAGTTGTGCCCTTCCTGATGGCTTGTCGTACAGAACTTGTAAGTCGCTTTGGATAAAAGCGTCAGCTAAATGACTAAATGTAAATGTATTCCCCCTCAAATGTATATACTCTATTATTACTAGATCTGGTATGTCAACACTTTATGAACATTGTTACTCAGCTGATAGAGTTGTGCCCTTCCTGATGGCTTGTCGTACAGAACTTGTAAGTCGCTTTGGATAAAAGCGTCAGCTAAATGACTAAATGTAAATGTATTCCCCCTCAAATGTATATACTCTATTATTACTAGATCTGGTATGTCATAAATGTCTAGATGTAACATTACTGTCTATGTACCTATGTAAACGAGACGAAAGTTAAGTTGAAAATGGGGGATCTATGTAAACGAGACGAAAGTGAAGTTGAAAATGGGGGACCCTGATGTAAACGAGATGAAAGTTAAGTTGTGTATGTGTCGTAAACGAGAGAGGGAGCGAGCGAGAGAGCCCCCCCCCCTCATGCAGGAGTGCAAATACTTGACAGTCCGTCCAGGCCACTAATACTTGTCTACGCCACGAAGCCCCGCCTCAAACCCGTCCACGCCTGGCTCTGCGAGTAGGGGGTATCTGCAGAGCCGCAGAGCCAGGCTGGACGGGTTTAAGTGGTCTGGACAAGTATAAGTGGTCTGGACAAGTAGTTGCGAATGGGGGGGGGGGGGGGGGGGGGGGGGTTCGTCTCGTTTACATAGGTACATTATACATAGACAGTAATGTTACATCTAGACATGTAATAATAGAGTCAGTGTGTCAACAGTTGGAGGATGTGTGTTTAGTTGTCACTTTGTTCCCTCAAAGATGCTGCTGCCAGCAGCTGGAGAACTAATGGCTGCACGACTATTAGGAATGTCTGACTGCTAACTGTGTCTGACTCTTAACCACCAAAACCTGCAGCACCTATAATGTATATCATGCCAGTTATTCAGACCCTCGCCTGAATAATACTGTTTATTTTTCTCATATTTTTTATATTCAGATGACATTTTATTGCCTGTATTTATGTCTTTCTACTATTACCCTGTCCATACTTGTACCCCCCCCCCCCCCCCATGACACCTACATTTCTCCTTTAACTCACCTGCATGTACATGGGTGGACACACACACACACACACACACTCCAGGGTGTTCTCTGACTATAGCTGTTAGTCATCCCGCCTAAATGGTTTAGTCTCTGACCACCTAAAGGACAACTTCTTAATTTTCAGGATTTGTAATCATACTAAATATGTTGTCATCTACGCCGGACGCGTATCGCTGGAAAGAAACTCCGGAGACTGTCTCATGCTTTCCTCCGACGCATGTGCGGCCAGCCTGGCAGCGCAGATTCTCACTGGGAGAGTAACGTGTGGAAGGTCGCACTACCTCTCTCATTGTACTGTACTTGTCTAATAGCCCTTCAAGAGCAACGGGTACAGGGTCGATATGACCCTGATGTAAACGAGACACTAATCTCTCTACCCCGCGCTCGGTTGCTAACTTGCTATTGTTTTTTTACAGTCTGCCGTGAACATGGGAAATAATTGCGACAGCTCTGCTGTACACTGGGAACCTTGGTTGCTATGCCCACACAAAACCGCAAAACTTCACCCTGGACTCCGGTTTTCAAAGACCGGGGTTGCAGTGTAGCAAATCCCCGGTTGTGTGTGGCCGAACAGTGCAACTGCGCACATACAATCATGGTTATATTAAATCCAGCGCTCGTGTGGACTGGGCAACTTGCCTGCCATTACGTTTCGTTCTGAAAAGCGAAACTGACCCTGAAAACGAAACGAAAATGGCCCTGTGTGTAACTGCAGCCGTCTCTGTGCTAACAGTCACGTTTTCAGTACGAGAAGACAAGACAAAACTTCTTTCTCTGGTCTGCATCCCCTTAACAATTGTGTGTATTGAGCCGTACTGTATTGTACCCATTCTGCAATCTTGTTGCAATAAAGTTTTCATTCACACTCAAAATCTGTGTTCATTTTTTATTTTGCATACTAATGTTCTGTGTCTTGAGTCGTACTTGTATTGAAAAACTGATTTTATGTCTGAGGAGAAGACCGGTACTCATCATCTTCGTCTCCACAAAAAGAAAAATTACATGTGAAGTATGTTGTGTGCCAGGTTCAAACAGTGCTGTATATGTACAGTTTATTCCTACTCCTATCCAAGCTCCGGGAGGGTCATCAAAGAGAAGTCGGGTCATCAAAGAGAAGTCTCCTATTCTTAGTCCTTGCCCCACAATGGTGGAATAACAAAAAGAAAAATGACATGTGAAGTATGTTGTGTGCCAGGTTCAAACAGTGCTGTATATGTACAGTTTATTCCTACTCCTATCCAAGCTCCGGGAGGGTCATCAAAGAGAAGTCGGGTCATCAAAGAGAAGTCGCCTATTCTTAGTCCTTGCCCCACAATGGTGGAATTGTCCTAATAAACTAACCTACACTGTAGCACTCAACACTTTATGAACATTGTTACTGAGACGAAAGTTAAGTTTACTCTATTATTACTAGATCTGGTATGTCTAGATGTAACACTGTATGGGTACAAGTTTACTCTATTATTACATGTCTAGATGTAACATTACTGTCTATGTATAATGTACCTATGTAAACGAGACGAACCCCCCCCCCCCCCCCCATTCGCAACTACTTGTCCAGACCACTTATACTTGTCCAGACCACTTATACCCGTCCAGCCTGGCTCTGCGGCTCTGCAGATACCCCCTATTGGGCTCTGCGGCTCTGCAGATACCCCCTACTCCCCCTTGTGAACGTGGAAGGGTTAAAAGACACGCCCGCATATCCAGCGCTTGCGCAGTCTACTGAAAACACGTTTTCTTGCATGTACACACTCACGAGTCACAACACCGACACATTGTTGCTTGTTTATCGGCTCTGGCATGCAATTAATATTTGGCGCATTTGTCGCTGCGACCGAACTTGTTGGCGGAATCGACAGTATCGACTTGACTGATCAGAATTCGCGGATTGTTTTGGAGCGTGTTTTCTCATTTAACGATGTTTCACTTTCAACAACAGACATTCAGGAATTTCAATATCAATTTCCACACGATAAATGAGAGAATTGCCTTTTCAAGTGGTGATCTCATAACAGGTCAAATTTCATTCGATCTTACAAAGAAAACGAAGATTAATTCTATAGAAATGACACTAAAGGGAATGGCAAATGTTAGCTGGTCTGTCTCTGGCGGAGGATCTAAACGGAATCGACGGAGACGGAGACAAGTTAGTGCAAAAATTAAATTCTTCAACTTCAAAAGTTTTATCATACAAGGAAACAACGGTAGGTCATGCATTCGATTGCAAGGTTTTGGTATGGATATTGCAAGCAATCACCACCCAGGAATGCAGTGACACAAGTTATAGACACAAGCTACACTCTTCATGGGACCAAGTAAGGTTTCGTCGATAATCCAATTTACAGTTACCCGCACCCCACCCAGCCACCTCCAATGTACAGTTTCCCGCACCTCACCCACCCACCTCCAATGTACAGTTTCCCCACCTCACCTACCCACAACCCACCTACCCAACCTCCTCCAATGTGCAGTTTCTTCGTCAAACGTATATTCTCTTTTTTACTCTTTTTGTATCACACTGTATTTGTAAATCTGGTATGTCATACATGTATAGATGTAGCAGTACTGTCTGCCTGTCTCTGTATGTCATATGTTATGATTAATTGAAAATGGGGGACCCTGATGTAAACAAGACGAAAGTCTTGCTCTGGTCTGCATCCCCTTAACAATTGTGTGTATTGAGCTGTACTGTATTGTACCCATTCTGCAATCTGTTAATAAAGTTTTCAGTCAATCAATTACTAACAGGAGCACTCATTCAAGAGTACTACGACTAGACTATGCTTGCACGGTTGCACCTCATGGTACCAAAGCACCTCAAAGGCACAAAACAAGACTACAAACATCACAAAACAAACTGGTCAGACTACTGCTTGACCTAACTCCTAAAACCCACCTCACCCCGGCCCACTTTGACATCCTAGGATGGCTTAGAGTAGACGACAGACTACAGCAGCTTGCAATGGGCCTGGTCTACAAGATACACTACACCACTAAGATACCCATGTACATGTCGAAATACTTCCCAAAGGTCAGTGAATTCCACGACCACAACACCAGAGGGAGTTCCACAAATCATGTTCAACCCAGATTCGGCTCAAACAAGGGACCATTATGAATTGAAAATGGGGGACCCTGATGTAAACGAGACGAACGTCTCTCTGGTCAGCATCCCCTTAACAATTGTGTGTATTGAGCCGTACTGTACTGTCTGTACCCATTCTGCAATCTGTTAAATAAAGTTTTCACACGTTTTACAATTATGCCACAACAATGTGGAACGCCCTACCCACAGCCGTAAAATAATGTGAATCCCTACCCACCTTCAAAACCGCCCTCAAAGAGCACCTTTGAGGTGCAATTCGAAACTGGCCCTCGTAAATGTCCAAACCACCCAACCCCCTCCTAATGTACAGTTTCTTCCTCCTCGAATGTATATATTTTCTATTAGGATCTCTGTTAAACAGTACTGTATATTTGTATATCTTGTATGTCATAAATGTAACAGTACTGTATATCTGCATGTCGTGTATGTCATAAATGTCATGATGTATATCTGTATGTCATAAATGTCATTATGAATTGAAAATGGGGGACCTGATGTAAACAAGACGAAAGTCTTTCTCTGGTCTGCATCCCCTTAACAATTGTGTGTATTGAGCCGTACTGTATTATTGTACCCATTCTGCAATCTGTTAATACAATTTTCAATCAATCAATCAATCACTCTTTTATTCTCTCCAGCAATTGATGGTTCCACAAAACTTGAGCCTGGCACCCATGTGTACCCGTTTACATGCCAAGTCCCTGATGGGTGCGTATCCTGTTCAGCTAGGCCTAAATTATCCCTGAAAAAATTGTATTGCACAAAAATGTAATGAAAAATCTGCCCTGATGTATGAACATGGAAAAGTTTCCCCCAAAGCTAAAACATTGTTTATGATGTCATCAAGAGACATAGCCTACTACTGTTTAAGGGAGCTGTGAGAATGGGAGACCAACTTGACTTTGACTCTTGATTTCTGATCTTTTGGGATGTTATGTATCAATTCAACGTTCTAAAATCACAAGGCTATAAATGTTTTTTAATATTATTTACTTGCATTTATATAGCGCTTTTCTAGACACTCAATGTAGGGTGGAAATGGCCTCCTTCACCACCACTGGTAGCACCCAAAATTGGGCTACGCAGGCTCAATGGCTACCATACACTGGCACCCGGCACACATCACACTACACAATGGCTGAACGACTCAGGAGACAGGGATTGATATCGGCCAATTAAGGGGAAATAACACTCTAAAGGGACCCATGTTTATTTCCTGTTGCAATGGTTACTAACTCAATAGATGACAGGAGACAAACGTGGGTCCAAACTGTTCCCTAGCAACAGAATTCCACTGAATTGTGAATTCAGTTTGAAGGTGGATTTTCATTGAAAACCTACGTACATACTGGTATTAGCTATAGCACTGTTCTATGCTGATTGTTGCAAGATTTCACCCAACCTCTTGTTCTTAATCTCCAAATCCAATGATTCATACAGAGACTTCCCATCATCCTTCCGTGGGGCTCATGGTCAAATAGTCTACACATTAACAGTGGGCATCGACAGGCCTTGGCATCTCGCCAAAGACTTTGTGACAGACTTGAACTTTGTAAACCACATCGACGCCAACCGCCGCGACCTTATGGTAAGTGTCCTCCCATTGACCATATTCACACGGCAGCCATTTTGCTCCTATGGACCTATAGGATCAGTGCTCTCATAAGTGAAATGTTTTTTTTTGTCAAAATGACGACAATACCTAAGGTCTTTGGCACTCGTTTCAGGGAGCCAGCACTTGGTGTTAGGGGTGCACGATATTGATTTTTTTGACCCCGATACCGATAACTTTCTGCTCCTCAAGACCGATACCGATAACCGATATTTATTGTATTATAATTTTTTTTTAAATGTATATTCCTGTAGTTTTGACCTAACCAGATGTATCATGACATGAGCGTTACTACTATGAACAAAACAAAGCCAAGACAACAGTTTGACTGATAAAGTGACCATATTTATTTTTCCAAATAAATATAATTTGAATCAGAAAATTCACAATCCGTCAATAACTTATAATACATCCAACCTAACAAGTCACCTGCAACATCACCACTGTTGCAACTCCTGATGAATTTAAAATGGGGGACCCTGATGTAAACAAGACAAAAGTCTTTCTTTGGTCTGCATCCCCTTAACAATTGTGTGTATTGAGCTGTACTGTATTGTACCCTTTCTGCAATCTGTTAATAAAGTTTTCAATCAATCAATCAAACCACTACGATGGTGTGTTAACACTTTGCCGCCCAACCACGAGTTAACTCGTGTTTCGATTCCACCCGTTGAGGACCAGAGCCACGAGTTAACTCGTGGCAAGTTGTTATTGTTTTATTCCATATTAATAACGGTATTAACATCGCCGATCGACTTGCAGGACCTACCCGCATATTTGATTTTCGAAACATGCAATACCGGCCAGATCCAGCCAGATTTTTTTTTACTGTCTGTGGGCGTTTCATATGAGCCTCGATCCCACCGAACATACTCCACACTCCGAACGCAGATTTCAGCCTGGAATAATGGGATTTATGATTAGCCAATGGACATATCGATCTACCAGATTCCGATGACTAATGACGAAATGCTGCCGGCGATCACATGGCCTGACGTAGGGCTGGGCGATATGGCCAAAAACGTTATCGCGATAAAATTATAAAATTATTTTCATATAACTCGATATAGATAATTATCGTCGATACAATGTCTGTCAAGTTTAATTAACTTCTTATGCCCGGCGCCGATGGACGGGCTATTAATAGACTTGTTTTGCTGCTGCGAATGTCTCGAGTTGATGTCGTCATCAGTCCGCGCACGTTAGCAGTTAGCCAGAGCAAGCGGTGTATCCAATGTACTAAATATGACCCTAAAATACTCCGTTCCTCCCCAATACATTGCAACGACGTCCACTGCATACCCCACACTACTCTAACCGTTACCTCAGAATTCACGCCACACACCCACTCGGCACGTAAACTATAAAATAGCGCCGTGCAAGCTAATTATCCTAGCCAGCCTTGTTTCCAATACTAACTATTACCCTAAAATACTCTGTTCCGCCCCAATACATTGCAACGACGTCCACCGTATACCCCACACTACTATAACCGTGGCCTCAGAATTCACGCCACACACCCACTCGGCACGTAAACTATAAAATAGTTTCGTGCAAGCTAATTATCCTAGCCAGCCTTGTTTACTACTTGAGTCCTACCTCCGGGTCTCCTTCCGGGTCTCCTTCCGCTGTCGGCCATCTCCTTCACTGATTGGTTGTTAGTGCGTGTGCTCATATCCAAGCTTGGAAAATCGATATATCGAAACTTTGCGACCACGTTTCATGTTTATTCCGAGGAAATAATTTATCGCGATAGTTATCGTTATCGTTTTATCGCCCAGCCCTAGCCTGACGGTAGGATACTATTCACCCAAATTACAGCTGGATTGGACATTGTTTTAAAACGCAACGTGATCGATCAATGAAAATAGCTATTTGAACACACACTGTATTGCTAATCAATAATATTAATCGGCGTCCCCCGCCGCCCCCATTTCATCCATAGATGCTCTGTAATAGTCCGGATGCTACGCAGTTTGTTTTATTTCATTCGTATATATACAGCAGAAATGGCGTTTGATATAACGTGACTAGCCTTTAGCCTATTATCTAGCTCCCCAGAAAAAAGACGAGGCGAAAACCGCGATAAACCTTATATTCACGGCGCTATAAAATGACAACCAACCGATGGATTTTTATTTTCTTTAAGCCATTATGAAGGCACGGTTTATGCACTCAAGTGACAATGAGAATGGACAGATAGCAATACTATAAAGTATATAGCTGTTAGAAAGTACATCAGTTTGTTGACAACGCTCGGTCCTCTGGACTATAAATCGCCTCAGGACTTTGGTCGTCAATGTGTTAAAAGCCTGCGACGACGCGCGAGCAGCTAAAGCTACTGTGAATCCAAAGCCAGCTACAAAGGAACCCGCAGCGCTTGTACCTATTGACGAGGCGTTTGCTAAATTAAAGAAGTTTGACAGAAATGACCCAAGGGCTCAAACCGCTAGCTTTTAAGCAGTGCTTGGTGGTGCAAATTAACCTGGCTACTACGGAGCAATAAGTGACTGCGTATTCAACCGAGGGTTGCATCACAGTCATGAAAGGGGCTAGATTTGCAGCAGCTTTAGCTGCACGTGCGTCGCCGTAGGCTGTTAACACACCATCGTAGCAGGTGACTTGTTAGGTTGGATGTATTATAAGTTGTTGCCCTTTTCCCTCCTCGTGGAACTTCTGCATTGCATTTGTTACAAATAGCAAGCAAACTTTTTTCCTCTGAAACTATTCCCACACTACTGACGCCATCTTTGTTTACATCCGCGCTGCTTCGAAACGTACGTGGCTACGTCACAGCCAAGAAAGGGAGCGCTGGATTTGTGTAAAACACCCTCTTCCTAAACCACACGCTATCAGTCGTACCACAGTACTGGCAAAACGGGAGGAGCCTACAGTAAAAACAAACGCCCTTCATCCCAATTTACCAAAAATATATGTTATATTATCGGAGCCATCAATAACGTTATCGGGTTTATCGGGATGACGTCATAATTGCTGATATCGGCCCGATAATTATCGTGCATCCCTACTTGGTGTTGTTGTCAAAATATGTAATTTGCTCAACTGAGTTTCCGTAGTAGTTCAGCATAAACTCTGTGCAAGGCAAAGTAGAGACATCTGCAGACACGCTAGACATACCTTAGTTTAGTGACACATCACACATCCACTGAAAAAAGGCAAAGTGTTTTCCTCTGCCCACACCAAACACAGGAAGTGGGAGAGTAGGATAGTGGTGGAGTCATCACACACACGGTTTACTGCCTCATCAGAAAACACACACACACACACACGCACATGCACACACACACACACACACACTACTATGGACCAACCTGTCCTGTAGCATCATGTACATTGTTACTTAACTTGTATATTCTTGTACTGAACTTTTAAATCTTTTTTAACTTGGAAGTTTTCTTGTTTCACTGCGCCATATCACCAAGCCAAATTCCTGTGTACATTGTACATTTGATGGACACATTTATTCTGATTCTGACGACGAGTGCAATTGTAACCTGTGTTTTGGCCTCACACAGCTCGTCTCTTTGTGTCTCGAACACGGGCCTAGAGATAATAATGGTAATAGTTGATGATATTGACAGTCAAAGGAAGCTGATAACTAAGGTTAAATTAAAATATCACATCATGCTGTTCACTGCCTACTGCCCCTTTGCCTAATAGTTCAACTACAATTGTCTCTTTGTCTCTCTGTTGGTGTTGTTGCTGTGTAGGCCTCTCTTGCAGGCTCAAACAGTATGACCCTGTGTTGTCTGTGGTGTGCCTCAGGTCCCATCTCAATGACCGTCCGCCTGGAAAGGAGTGGCTTTGTACCTGGTATTGTAAATCATACAACTTTGTGTGTGTGTGTGTGTGTGCGTGTGCGTGTGCGTGCGTGCATTTTCAACCTGGTGCCAAAACCCCGTACACTGGGATTCGATACCATTAACACATTGACCGCCGGGGGTTGTGCCCATCTCATACCCCTCTCTGCCACCGTTAAAAGCCTATGGAGATGTTTACCTTCTTTGCAGGGCTATAACTTTTTAAATTGTATTGCTATATTGACATTACTATGGCCCATTCAACATCGATTATCTATCGTTCAGGATGTGGGAACGTTATACTTTTTCATTCATACATTGTTGTGTTAATACCTTCGAGAATATAAGTATGTTTTTAATCTTTTCTGCTGTAATTCCAAAACGCTAGTTATAGGCCCAAACACATGATAGATTATCGATTGCCGTTTCTTTCCCCATACACGCTATATTAAAAAATTCAAAGGTATATGATCGGTATACATTATGCGTGGAGGAAAGGGGGGGGGGGTCGTTTATAATTCCTTGATCATCAGTAACGGCTTTATGTAGTATAGGTGATATATTGATCAGATGGTTTGCAGTGAATTATTTTTTTATTAGCGACCTGAATTCATATTTCATCAACCGAGTCTACCATTGGGAAACCAGCCCCATCAGGAGCTCAGATGTGAAAAAAGCGCCCCCTACCGTCTCCCAGATGGAAATGCACCTTTTTGGAATGGACTCAATGAAAATGGATGAGAAATTTCTTTTCCGGAATCCACATTTTACTTCTCACGCATGTAACCGGAGATGATCCCAGTCATTGTGGAGCCTCAGAACAGCGTGTAATATGTGTTTTACAGTATGTGCGTTGGATCAATAAAAGGATCGATTTTTGGAATGGCGATCAGGAATTGGAATAATCTTTTTGGATACCATCTGATCTCAGGTAAGGAATCTATTTTACCAGTCTTAGGATAATCAGACCTGTTTTCACTGAGATATAAGCTTTTCCCCTATGTGTCATATGGCTGTTTGGCTGTGCGAGCGATCAGGAAATATATCAGATCAGATATCAGATTGCGGCCCCAGCGTGCATACGTACACATATACTATCAATAATCTAGCGTTTATTTGAAAACGATTCATAAATAGGCTGAAAAATTAGAACGTTTTTTGTGTATTCTAGAATATTCAGTTTATTATGGAATATTTTTATTTTCCTTGAAAACGAGGGCTTTTCAAGATGCTATAAAACGGAAATTAACCGATAAAAAAACAATCCGCTTCGACAATGCTGACTGGAAAATGAGTCATTGATAAGCGACGGGCAGATTAGACACATAGCCATAATTTAAAACATAGATTAGGCGATATTAACGCTAACATTGAAGTGGATGGTGGGCATTCAAGCACTAAATCGTGCGCCCCCTGCTGGGCACTGAAAGTGTTAACTCTTTCAGTGCCACGCCTGGTTTTCCATTTTACCGCTTGAATGCCACCATCCGCGCCAATGTTAACGTTAATATCGCCTAATCTATGTTTTAAATTATGGCTATGTGTCTAATCTGCCCATCGCATTATCAAAGACTATTTTCCAGACAGTGCTGTGAAGGCAGATTGTTTTTTTATCGCGTCGTTGCCGTTTCAGAGCAGTTAGAAAAGCCCCCGTTTTGATATAAAAAACAGCTCATTCTGGAGCATTCTATGAAAATCGTCTTTTAGTGGAATATTCCACAACGTTGATATTCGTCGGCCTTTTTATGAATCGTTTTCAAATAAACGCTAGATGATCAATATTATACGTGCACGCACGCACATTACGGCCGCGCGCGGATAATCGCCTCGTTGATTTCCTCTCGGAGTTTTACATTGAAACCAAAAGAAGACATTTCACAAAACAGCTTATAACTTCATCAAACTTACTCTGATTATCCTACCACTGATAACATAGAGTCCTTACCTGACATCAGATGGTATCCAACTGGTATATTCCAATTCCTGATCACCATTCGAAAAAATCGATACGTGTATGGATCCAACGCGACACAGTGGATCTCCATGATCCGCGGGGATCTGAGGCTCCAGAATGAACTCTAGTAACCCCTGCTGGATCAGTGAACTGGAAAATGTGGAGTACCGGATTTTTTTCCCCATTCATTTTCATTGAGTCCATTCCAAAATCACTTATGTCATCTGGGAGACGACAGGGGGCGCTTTTTTCCACAGTGATCACCGGCGCAGCTCGGCAATACTCGGGTAGGCTCGGGTGATGCAATAATTTTTCAGATCGCAAAAAAAAAAAAAAATTAAAAATTCCGAGAAATCTCGTGAGTGGCTAGCAACCACCTATAAAAAAACACGAGAAATCTCGTGAGTGGCACTGAAAGAGTTAAAGGTTCATGCTTTTCCCCATCTCTGGCTGACATCACCATTGTTTTTTTAACTTATATTTTTATTTGCATTTTTGATTTACAAACATCTCAGACAATACAATTAAACAGACAGAAACAATAAAGAAAAAATTATAACATCCAAAAGAATAGTGATGCACCGATGTGAAAATGGTGGCCGATACCGATAACCGACATTAATATTGCTGTTCTGGCCGGCACCGACATCCACCGATGTCGACATCTCTGCACAGAAAACACTTTTTTATGATAATCAAACAAAGAGCTACTTTCCAAAACGCATACGTTTTTTTTTTTTACTTTTGTACCTTATTTTCAGAAATTACTGATATTTTGAAACAATTTAAGGCCAAAACATGTAAAAAGAGAAAATAATATTACATTTTAATTAAAAAAAAAAAAAAAAGGAAAAAATTATATCGGCCCATATCGGCCCTATCTTGATATTTCAACGGTCAATTCTATCTTTACCTTGTTTATTTATATTTCAATTTATTTTATAGTTCCCTTGTACCCGTCTAACAGGTACCCATACTTCTACACCAAACAATTAAATGTCTACCATTACATCTTTTCTCTTCAAAGAGCAACTAATAACATTTACAGTATCATTCATTGCAATATATACCCTTCAGAAAGACAAAAGGGAGCTTCAATAATAGCCTATATCATCAACCTACTATGTAATCTGTTCTAAGTATTGCCTAAACCCAGCCCAGCATTTATCAAAGAGACGTGGTTTTTTCTTAAGATTGAACATTATTTTCTCTGATGCCATGTACGAAGAGATTTCACTAAGCCACATAGACATGGGGGGGGGATTCAGCACTTTTCCACAGCATGGCAATACACTTGTTCCCTGCAATCATGGCCAATTTAATGATCCGCACCTTGCCTCTCTTATCTGGAGAAATGTCAGACATGTCTCCTAATAATGCTAATTTAGGTGTACATGGGATCTCAAGGCCTGTGACCTCTTCGAGAGTCTCCCAAATTGAGCCCCAGTAAGGTCTCAGTTTGTTACATTCCCAGAACATGTGGAGCAGGCTACCTGTTTCCGTTGAGCACCTAGGGCAAAGGTCAGAGATAGCCTCATTCATCCTGTGAAGTCTTTCCGGCGTAAAATAGGTTCTATGGAGAATGTTAAATTGCATAAGTTTATGTCGAGTGTTATATGAAAAAGATAGTGCAGACTCACATAGTGATTCCCATTCATCTTCATCAAAGGTACAGTCCAGGTCCCGCTCCCATTTGTTCTTGGCATTTAGGGGTATAATTTCTGTACTGGTCAGGATTCTATCATATGTTAATGATAGGATGCCTCTAGTGTGAATAACTCCTTTTAGAACATCATCTATGAGGAGGGGATTTGGAAGAGTGGCATTTCCTCCCTGACCTGTACCTATGAAGTGTCTGACCTGTAGGTATTTAAAGAAATTAGTAGTTGGAAGGTGGAAGGCGGCACGTAACTGTTCAAAGGACATGAGTATATTATTATCAAATAGGTCCCCAAAAGTTTTAATTCCCTGAGTGTACCACTTCTTGGTGATGCCATCTCTAAGTGATTCTGGCAAAGCTGGATTGTTGTGGAAGGGAGTCTTCCTGTGAAATGCAATAAAGCTACCAAGATGTGTCTGAATCTCAAACCATGTTCTTGCTGTGTGTTTAATAAATGGGTTATCTGAACAGTTCTTCAGGGTGTGGTACTTCCTGATAAAAGGAATTCCGGCCAGCGGTACGTCCATCATATGGCATTGTTCTATTTGTCTCCAGGCAGGGGAATTAGTCGACTCATTCTGCCAAATCCACAGAGCCCTTGTCTGTGCAGCCCAGTAATAGCGTTGGAAGTCCGGGAGTTTCAGTCCACCACACTGGGGGGAATTATATAGGGTTTTAATTTTAATTCTAGGGACCTTCCTTCTCCATATGAATGCAGATATTATCCTTTGTAATTTCTTGAAGAAGTTCTTATGTATAGATATAGGGAGGGTTTGAAAAAGATAGAGGAATTTAGGTAGGATGTTCATCTTAATGCAGTTCACACGTCCGATTAGCGAGAGAGGCAGCTGCATCCATCTATCTAGGTCCTTCTCCACCTTTTTAAGTAGTGGGTCATGATTTAGTAAGAAAATTGTATCTATTTGGTTCGGGATTTTTAGACCCAAATATGTTACAAATTGTGAGTTCCACTGGAAGGGGAAATTGGACCTTGGCATTTTTTCGGCTAGTGAGTTAAGTGGCATGGCCACGCTTTTTTGTGCATTAATCTTGTAGCCTGAGATTACATTATACTTTGACAGTGTTTCCATAAGGGCAGGCATGGATGAGTCGAGATTGGTTAGAAACAGGACTATGTCGTCCGCGTATAAAGAGATGACATGGCTCTCAGGACCCACCTTGATCCCACTAATAGCTTTATGTGACCTTATTGCTATTGCCAGGGGTTCGATTACCAGCGCAAAAAGTGTCGGGGAAAGAGGGCAACCCTGCCTAGTACCGCGCCTTAGAGGGAAAGAAGGTGAAATCTCTGAGTTGGTCTGTATCCTGGCTGTAGGGTTAAGGTACAGCATATGGATCATTCTTAGCATATTTGGGCCAAAGTTCATTTTTTGTAGAACAGCGAAGAGAAAGTGCCACTCTACTCGGTCAAATGCCTTCTCCGCGTCCAACGAGATCGCTATGACTGGGTCTTCTATGGATTTGGCACAATGCGTCAAGTTAAGAAATCTTCTCACGTTGTCTATTAATGAGCGATTTTGTATGAAACCGGTCTGGTCCGTATTAATAAGTGAGGAGGTTACTCTCTCAAGTCGAGTGGCTATGATTTTAGTAAATATTTTATATTCGTTGGAAAGGATCGAAATTGGTCTATACGACCCGCATAAGGTAGGGTCCTTCCCTGGTTTTGGCAGGACTATAATAAGAGCTTGCTCAAGGGTATCAGGTAGTTGGTCATTCTCCATAGAGTAGTTGAACATTTCTAGGAGAGGGTCTATCAATTTGCTAATAAATGCCTTGTAGAAGTCTATGGAGAAGCCGTCCGGCCCTGGAGCTTTCCCTGGCGTCAGTTTTGATAAGGCATCTAGTATTTCTTGCTTAATTATCGCCTCGTCAAGGACCCCCCTTGTGCCTTTTGTTATCGTAGGTATGTCTAGGTTGTCCAAGAACTCACACATCTCCTGTCTCTTCTCCCCCTGCGAGGAGTAGAGAGACTTGTAGAAGTCTGAGAAGGCCCGGTTTATGAGCAGTGGGTTCCGGGTCAACTCCCCTTTGTCGCTTACCCTAATGGCCGGAATACACCTAGCGGCATCCTCCCTTCTAATTTGCCACGCTAGTAGTTTCCCTGCCTTGTCACCCTGCTCATAGTAGCGATGTTTCAACCTTGACATAGCGTTTTCTACCTCTCGCGAGGTGATAGTGTTATATTCTGCCTTTTTTGCCGTTATCTGAACCAATAAGGTCTGTGATTGTAATAGGGAGTGTTGATTTTCAAGCGCTTTTATATCAGACTCTAGTGAGCGTAATTTGGTTTGATATTGTTTCTTTTTCCAGGAAGAGTAACTAATAATGTAGCCTCTTATGTAAGCTTTAAGGGTCTCCCAGACTATAGCTGGTGAGGCCGAGCCCCTATTACTCAATAAATACCAGTCCAACTGTTTGTTAATTAATTTGACAAAATCCTCATCGTTATTTAGAAAATTAGGAAACCTCCAGCGTTTGGAGTTTGTATGAGAGTCGCTTAAGGCTATTTTAGTC
This sequence comes from Notolepis coatsorum, assembly GCF_963971535.1. Classification (NCBI taxonomy): domain Eukaryota; kingdom Metazoa; phylum Chordata; class Actinopteri; order Aulopiformes; family Paralepididae; genus Notolepis; species Notolepis coatsorum. The sequence continues at coordinate 141,866,023 of NC_140165.1, read as the reverse complement.
AAAAGGGGGGCGTGGTCTGAGTGTGTCATGGCTAAGTATTCGCAGGACGAAACAAGATGGAGTTTTGCTGTATGTATAAAGAACGTATCAATCCTAGAGTAGCTGTTGTGCATGTGTGAGTAGAAGCTGTATTCCCTTTGAGATGCATGCCCCTCCCGCCATGTATCCAACAAATTAAGATCGACATCACCATTGTGATACATGATGGTTAGGCCTTTGTGTTTTCCTCAGTGATGGATTCTCTTTTGTCGGTCATCAGCGTTTTGTACTTGCTGAAGCTTCTCTCTGTATAATTATTTTGTAAGTTTAAATATCAACCACCGTTTTAAAGTCTTAGTGAAGATTGATTTATATGAAAACCGATGTATGTATAATTTAGCTAGCTCGCCAACGTTACTGTGATTAAAGCAAACTTTATATATATTAAATTTTTTATTTTTTTTATTACATTTTTTTCAGGGGGGCTGGGAGGTTGGCTGGGAGGCCCGCCCCACCAAGGCAATGGTAGCGGAAACACTATACAAGAACCACATCAGTTATTTCCTTAAAGTGACCTTTATTTTCCTCGTTCCTTTAAAGGAAAACTCCAACATTTTGGGAAATTAGCTTATTTGCCATCTACCCTGGAGTTAGACAAGAAGATACATACATTTTTCTTCTCTGTGCATGCAGTAGGAGTAGGAAGACGTTGGGAACTAGGCTAATGGAGGAACCTACTTCCAGTGACTGACGCTAAGCTAGGCTAACGGTGCACGTCTTTCTACTCCTACTGCATGCACAGAGAAGAAAAAGGTATGTATCTTAACACTCCCAACTCCGCGCCGGTGCATGAGGAAGGATAATAACGATAATCTAGCGTTGATTTCAGGAAGATTCGATAATCAGGCGAACAATTACAACGTGATAACTGGATTTCACTAAAGGGCTATTATCGCGTCTTTTCCTGGGATTACTAAGAATCACCCAAACTATACTCATATTCAAAACGGTATAAAACGGAAATGTATGGATGAAAAAACAATCAGTTTTTTGCATGTTGACCAGAAGCAACTCACTGATAATCGACGGTGTTATTAGATCCATAGCTATAATATTTAATATATTTTAAGCACTCGCAAGTTTCGCAGTCTCCCCATTGCCTTACAGCGATTTCTACCCAGAAGTTACAGCGACCCCTGGCGCTGAATGAGTTAAATTAAAAACAGTTGGATAATAATAATAATAATATAATAATGCAGGACTTTAGAGAAGTCTTTATTTGGCATGCAAACGACACACACATGCGATGGGCGGCACACACACACACAGGAACACACACACATGCAATTCTTTGTGTCGCCGATGTGATTGAGTCTCTGCACTTGACCCATCCCGTCGTCCTTCCCCCCCAAGGACAGCCGGGATCAGATAGGGCGTCGGCGAGGTACCGAGCCCCGGGGACCAATCCAAGTGCTCCTGCCGGTCTTCGACAGCGTTAACGATCTGTTTTTGTGCATGTTTTTCCATTGGGTTTCGCTTATCGGGGGGAGGGGGGGGGGGGACCCTTGCGAGCACGGGGAGAACATGCGAACTCCACACAGAAAGGCCTGGGAGATACCTCACCTGGGTACCTGGCAACACGGAAACCTGATCCCCAAGCGGGAATCGAACTCTGGACCTTCTTGCTGTGAGGCGACAGTGTTAACCACTACACCACCGTGCCGCTACTGTAGATATGTAGATACTGAGGTAGGGAGGTTTGTGATCATGTTCTTCATTTAAAAACAGTTACATACTGAGGCAGGGAGGTTTATGATCATGTTCTTAAATTAAAAACAGTTACATACTGAGGCAGGGAGGTTTATGATCATGTTCTTCAATTAAAAACAGTTACATACTGAGGCAGGGAGGTTTATGATCATGTTCTTAAATTAAAAACAGTTACATACTGAGGCAGGGAGGTTTATGATCATGTTCTTCAATTAAAAACAGCTACATACTGAGGCAGGGAGGTTTATGATCATGTTCTTAAATTAAAAACAGTTACATACTGAGGCAGGGAGGTTTATGATCATGTTCTTCAATTAAAAACAGTTACATACTGAGGCAGGGAGGTTTATGATCATGTTCTTCAATTAAAAACAGTTACATACTGAGGCAGGGAGGTTTATGATCATGTTCTTAAATTAAAAACAGTTACATACTGAGGCAGGGAGGTTTATGATCATGTTCTTCAATTAAAAACAGTTACATACTGAGGTAGGGAGGTTTGTGATCATGTTCTTAAATTAAAAAAACAGCACCGCCGGCACCTGTACTATCACTGTCCCTATCACCATAACAGTGCTCCCTGCTGGACAACAACACCACCACTTGCCGACAACGGCATGACTGGGGCTCGAACCGGCAACCTTTACCTGTGTAGCCACACTGCCAGACAAGAAAAACCAGGTCAGCCATTCTGTCTCTCAGGAACATGGTTATAGTTTTGTTTGTAGCTTTGAAATCCACAACTGAATGTGTCCAAACCCATGACAGGCCTTTGTAAACTTAACAATCAATTGTCCCAACCCCTGGTGGTACTGTGTAGCTCAATGGTTAGAGTATGGTGTTGCTTGAGGGAATGTAAACAGAACCCACGGTGCTGGCTGGAAGTGACAGCTCGACAAGGGTTATTCTACATACGTGTCGGAAAATGTTGCTTATGAAATATCTTGTAGCTGATATGGCTGTCTAAGAGATATTGTTATGTTTTGAAAACACAGTAACTGTCAGGAATTCCTCATCCTCTCAATGAAATGTCAGTGCAGTTTAAAGTTGAAATCCACAGATTTAAGCGATGACTCCTCTTATTTATGTGGTTGAAATCCACAATGAACGGACTGTGCGAGAGAGCGAGAAACTTCAGCTCAAACTACCAGCTGGGTTACTGGAGCTATATCTACTGACTTAAGGATAATGGTCATCTGTGATCTTCTGATCATGAGTCTGGAGCTTTACCCATGTAGCCATGCTGCCGGACAGTGTTGCAACCCTGCTCTCCACCTGGGTCGTTGTCTAAACCCATTTTACGTGTCCCTGACGAAGACGGACAGGAGCACTTGGATTGGTCCCCACACTGCAGCCCAAGTCTTCTCCCGGCTGCCCTGGGGGGGGCAACGGGATGGGTCAAGCGCAGAGAGACATTTCATTGGCGACTCAATGCATGTATGTGTGTTCCTGTGTGTCGCCCATCTCGCATGTGTGTGTTAATCTACATGACAAATAGAGACTTCTTGACTTCTTCTCTTACACAGACAGCTGGCTATTCCCAGGCAACTATGTTGGTGTAGAAGGAGTATCAATCAAGTAGTTCACATGCGCACTTTCTCGTCACTTTTGTAGGGGAGACCGTTACAATCACGTGCGAGTTCAGCAACGCTTCGTCTCGCACAGCCACTCCGAAGGCGAGCCTCTCTCAGAAACAGATGTTTTACCTCAAGGATAAGGTCAGGCAGAAGATGCACACGAGCGTGTTGACCTCGGTGACGGGGAAGCCCCTCGGTCCTCACACCCCTGACGTGGACAGCGAGATGACGCTCACCATCCCACCCGCCACCGCGCTCACCATCTCCAACTGCAGCCTCATAGAAGTGGACTATGTCATTCAGGTGTGTATCGATCCCAGCGGGATGCTTAGATGATGAGAGGTCAAGACTGCGATCAGATTGGACGCCGATGTACATACTGTAGAGAATCTAAAGTGCACCTGGCACAACAAGGGATACCTGATACTGATTACCGTTTGCTACCTCAGCGTCCAATGTTCTCACAGCCTAAAAGTGCACTCAGACATGTTTTCATTCACAAGCTGATTGACTGAGCTCTTGATAACAAGGACTAACATTGGACAACTGGTCAATTATGAGTATTTATTTAGTGATACAGGTATAAAGACACTACGGTAGTAAGTCATACTGGTCAGTGGTTTAACTAGTAAGAGTAAGTAAGGGATATATATATATATAGATAATATATGGTATGTACAGCATTATTGTACATGCTATCATACAGAGTTATATGGGTAGACTATAGGTAGGTAGTTATGGTTTCAGTGTAAGGCAGTTGTAAATCAAATCAAATCTATTTGTAAGGCCCGACAACACACGTTAATGTCCCCATGGGCTGGACACATCTTCTTTAAACAAGTCAAGAAGAAACATCACAATAAGTCAAGAACAAAACAAGAACACCATAAGGTCCAACCAATTTAAAATAAATGCAAAATAAATGAATGCAACACTCCCAGACATACCCCACGCGAAGGTAAGGAAAAACTCACTAAAACTTAGCAATAGGAAAAAATGCACCACAGGCAATGTGGAGGAGAGAAACCTTAGAAGGGCCATTCAAGGGGGGGTCTCCCTTCTTAGATGTCGGTGATATAGTGTTTCAGACGGACAGTTGGTAAGCATGCACTCATGTGTGTAGTGAAACACAGATGAGTGCATGCAATTGTAGACGGTGAAGGCAGTAGGCAGGTATAAATTGAGTATAGGCAACAGAGTACAGAGTTTGCACAGTATGGGTAACAGAGCTTAGAGTATAGGCAAAAGAGTATATGGTGTGGGGGGTGGGCCTGTCATCGTGGTTCAGAGTTCAGAGTATAATGGTGTGGGGGGTGGGGCTGTCATCATGGTACAGAGTTCAGTGAGATGACAGCTGAGGGGAAGAAGCTGTTCCTGAGTCTGCTTGACTTGGAATGAGATTCCTATAGCACCTTCCAGAGGGAAGGAGGGCAAACAGTGATTGGGATATGGTGTTGTCTAACGTCCTCTTTTCTGTCTCTTTCTCTTCTTCCCCATAGGTCACCCTGAGCGTGAGAGCTGCTTCTGACCTCACGGTGCTCTTTCCCATTACGCTGTGTGATATCCCTGCGTACACTGCCCCACCACCTTATCTGTGGGCTTCTGGGGAAGCTGACCACTCATGATTTGCCATTAGCTTTTTACTTTGTATTTTAACGTGAATTTTCGTTTTTGGAATGAGGTCCTTGTAGACTCTGCCATGTACAATTACGGTACGTAGAATAAGCCATTTAATGGTTGAGTGAGTCAACACGGTCCTCCATTGCCGACCTGTAAATGTGAGGACTGTGTAGACTCCACCATAAATAAATGATGTGCTTATTCCACATACTTGACAGATCCCAAGCTCCACCCATGCTTGATTACTGTTACGTCAGTCAGATGTCACTGGGAACGTTTTATAAAAGTTAGCAAATAGAGTTTCAAGAATCTGTGAATGGGTGAATTCATAATCTCACACATCTAAATTTAACTAAAGAACTAAATTGATCCTGGCAACGTTGCATGATGCCATCAATCTCTGGACCTAAAGGTTTGTAAATTGAGTTTCTCCCAACAACATTATGAATTGGGACTAATGATATAAGCTACATGGTTGGGGACTAGCCATATGGCATATACAGTACAGGAATGGTCTACCGGCTACAGGCTTTGAGTAAGGCTTGTTACCAAGTTAACATGACCTAAGTTACCACTAGCTACCCCTGTGGTAAAAGTAACATCAGTTTCACAGTGTTATTGTGGATATCAAAAATGGTTTTGTTGATAGTTTAGCAAAAGCTAATGTTAGGTTCCTTGGAGATAGCTAGTGTTTGTTTTCATCAGGTCTTCCCATAGACCAGTCTTCCACATATCTAATGCTGGCATTTGAGCTAATATATATATCTAATCCCCAGGCACATCTCCTGCGTGTTCTCCATAGAAAATAATGCCTCAGTGTTTGAGTGCTTCTAGAGTTTGTCAAACTATAGCAGTTTATACTATACTATAGTATAGTCGAGCTATAGCAGGTAGAAACGGTTGCCAAGGTATGATTTGAGGGTCAAGAACAGAAGGCAGTGATTGGGATCAGTTATTTGTACATTACATGGTTGAGTCTCCTCACTCAAAACGATTTAAACTTTTACAGAGTACATCTTTAAAGGTGCTATAGATAACATTTTTATGTGGACTTAAAAAAATGACTTACATGGTTACTTGGTGGCTTGCCCGCTCATCAACTTTGTCTTTTTCAAAATTAGGTTGAACCTAAAATATGATTCTGACAACTAGTATAAACTAGTTTTTTATAAACTAGTTTGACAGTTTGATCTGAATGTAGTTTGTTGGTACAGCGTATGATAATACAATAATTCTGAATGTAATGTGGCTGAATGTTATCTATAGCACCTTAACACATTGAGTGCCAATGACGAGATTAGTCGTTTTAACTCGCCATGCGTTGAGTGCCAAGGCACGAGAAAACTCGTTTTTTAATCGTTATTTCTTTTATTAGCAATATCCATTCATTTTTCATCCATCCAGCCTGACGTTATCATTGGGAATGGGTCTGAGCTCGAAAAGGGCAAATACCGCCGCCTATCGTCTACCGGATGGTATTGCACATCATTGGATTGGATTGGGTGGGCATGTGCATCAGAAAAAAAGTCCGGTCCGGGGTTTTCCCTTCTCTGGCAAGCAGTATCTGTTACCACATTCACTGGGGAGGCTGGGAGCAGCTTTCGATTATGTGTTTTGGACTATAACATTGGATCAATAAACGCGATCAATATTTGGAATGGCGATCAGGAATTGGATTCATCCTTTTGCAGAACATCTGATGTGAGGTAAGGACTCTATTTGACCAGTTTTGGGTTAATCAGATGTTTTTTTCACAGCGATCACAACGTGTGTGTGTGTGTAACGTTAGCGCTAAGCACGGCATGGATAATCGATTTTTCAGCCCGCTTCTCTAACGTGCATAAGTACACATATACTATCAATAGGGATGCTCGATATTGGCTTTTTTACCGATACCGATATACCGATATTGTCCAACTCTTAATTTCCGATACCGATATCAACCGATACCGATATATGCAGGGTCCCCCCCTCCCCCCAAAAAAGGTAATTAACATTACATATCTCTTGTTGTGGAATTAACACAACATTATGCATACTTTTGACAATAAATAAAATCAGAATTTGTTCTTACTTGCTTGCCTGGGTAAATAAAGGTTATTGAAATGTAAAAAAAAATATTATAATTTGAAAACCGATACCGATATTTTCCGATATCACATTTTAATGCCGATATCGGCCAATAATATCGGTAGGCCGATAATATCGGACATCCCTAACTATCAATAATCTAGCGTTTATTTGAAAACGATTCATAAATCAGCCGAAAAATGACAACGTGTTTTGTGTATTCCACTAAAGAGCTATTATCGCGGAATTTCTCTGGAATTACTAGAACTCTCCAAAACTATACTCGTATTCAAAGCGGTATAAAACGGAAATGTACCAATGAAAAAACAATCCGTTTGATACATGTTGACTGCAAGCAAGTCATTGATAAGCAAGGGGTGTTTTAGACCCATAGCCATAATTTAAGATATAGTTTAAGCCTTCGCAAATTTCCCCGACCTCCCATTGACTTCCTTATTGGCACGGTAGCCCTATTATGGTCAAAGGGGCGTGGCTCTGAATGTGTTAAAGGAAGCAAGCAGTGCAATCATTACCTCAAACTGGAGTATTGTAGTTACCTTTGTGGAAGTATGCCAAAGTTTTTAAATGTCACCCAGTGGTTGCCTTTTCATTATTTTGCGTATATCTGCTGAGCAAGGAAGTTCCCATGTGCTGAATTGTGACCTCTGTTAAAGGCAATTCTACTAAAACGAATATTTTCTGCAAAATCATTTAGAATTATAAAAACATGTAGATATGTATTATATCTATGTACCGTAACATGACTCTCCATAAAACCTTTTTTAATTGTTCAACTCTCAAAAGTAATAAAACAGGAAGAAAATATCTATAATAATATACAGTAATCTAGATCTCATGTCCCATTATTGGAGTAGAGGGTAGAACTCACACACAAACATTGCTCCCAACTTGGATGCTCTATTATTGAGCCGACCTTTCTCTCAGGATCTGTTTTAAAAGTGGTTGTCCTGGTGTTGGACGTTCTTCTGTCTACAATGCAATATTGAACACACAGTTTCAAACTAAATCTGTTTGTTTGTTTGTTTGTTTGTTTGTTTTAGCTTATGGGGGCTCTACCACTAGTCTTCCTGATGCCCAGGTCCATTTGAATTTTTTTTAATCTTTTTAATAACGCACATTTATAATCTATAAATACAAGTCCAATACTTTATATTATATTTCTAGTTTACAATTTTCTTGCCTTTCTCTTCGACCATGGTGTTATAGTTTCTATAGGATTAATTATTTTGTATGCTTACTATTATACTGTATATATCATTGACAGTTGTAATGTCATACTTGTGCCTCAAAATAGTTTGTATATATGCTCTTCGTTTCCATTTGGCCGGAAAAGTGTTGTATTTGAAGTACTCTTCTTTTCTTTCTTTTTTTACTAGGTCCATTTTGTCAAGTGTTGTCAAGTGTTCGTATGTTACTACTAGTATGTTAGTATGTTACACCTATTGTTAGGGAAATAATTGCATTATTTATACTCATGGTTAACAAATATAAAAGAAAAACAACAACTTTGAATTGACTTTGGACTTTTGACTGTTTATATAAAATAAGAGATTGTATTTGTGTCAGAATGGCATTGTAATGCAAAATTATGTAAAGGTGATATCTTGCAGAATGTCATTGTAATGTTAAAAGGTATAAATGATGGGCCATCTCTCCCATAGACACTGACGTGCACAGACATTTCTTTATGAATACATTTTTCAAATTTAACATTTTAGTTTTTGAATGTGGCCAATGGCATCAATTATCAATTAAAAGTGTAATAATGCCCCAAAATGGCATTTGACACCTCACGAGCCGCGCCCCCACCCCCGGACACCAGCCCCCCACCTCCCACCCCCTTATTTTCCACTTTCTTGTTGCCGCAGCTGCCACACAGCACCCCTTTTTATTTTCTTTGTTCACTTGAGCACCTGCCCCCTAAACGTCAGTGCACGCCACTGCCCATGGACACTTTAGTGCTCTGTTTTAAACCATGTGGAAGCACTACAGTGTCAAACTGAAACTGCCTCAGTGCCACACACTGCCACTGTGTTTTAACTGCCATTCCAATTGTCTAAATCTGTACAAATTATGTAGTATTGTATGCATGTATATCTCATCCATTCGGTTTCAGTCGATGACTGAATGGGCGGGCTTGTGGTATGATATGTCTCGTTCCACTGACCTTGCTGTTGTACTGTAATTACATGGAAACCTTAAAGGGGCACTTCACCAAAAAAAGATTAAAAAAAATTCTCATTTATTTTGCACATAATTTCACACACATCCAAAAACCCTAACCAGTTTTACACACATTAATTTAGTTTGACAGTTATTGAGAGTAAATGTGTTTGGATATGGCCACCAGTGATGTCATCGGGGACATTGCATCCTTGCATTGTGTTAATTATAGCTAAATTAAATGATAAGGTAGCTATGAGACGAGGTATTGCTGTTTTTTCATCTACATTTCATGGAGCTGAATGTGCAAAATAAATCAGCATTGTTTTTCGTTTTTTTTGTGTGTCTGTAAGGGGATACTGCTTTTCCTTGTCCGTATGCGGGTCCATCATGGGTGTTAAGAAGTGGGAGCACTTATCTGTAGTCAGCTTCAGTCTGTTAGTTGAATAAAAGGTCATGAGGATGAGTATTCCTAGTTACTGACCCCCAGATCAGCACTCTTACTCTGGGAAGCTTTTGTGAAGATGTGTGTATAAAGTAAGTCAATTTGAAACATCTCAGTTGTCAACTACAGTAGCATTTATGAATAGGACTTAAAATGTTATACTGTCTATAAAACCCTAATAATCCTATTGGACTGTCTAATATGATTCCTGTCTAGTAGGAATTCCAAAGGATTGGTAACTAAATAATATTGGATTCTTAAAAAGGAATTTACTGTTGGATTCCTAAAGGATTTTCTGACTGGGACTTTGGTGCTAAAATAAATGAGAAATATAGGGTATACAAGAATCTACAGCATATAATGTTCTGGGAAAAGATATATTGACTTGGTATGTTTGGAGTCTGTCAGCTGTACCATCTGGATCATACGTCACATGTGTTCCATAAGTAAATCTATGTCAGCTAACTCTATTAGGCCACTGCTCTCATCAATATGTGTCTTGTATGGTTTATGTATGCCTGTTCATTAAACAAAAAAAATTACCTCATTGTCTGTTTTTGTCACCAGGATTAAAAGGATACCTAGAGGGTTTTAATTAAACCTTTAGAATATTCTCTGGTATGTTTCACTGTGTGCCCTGCTAATGGAGTGCATTATATCTAATATACTGTAGGGGTCAGCTAAACACAGCATTAGGGTTAAGACACGAGTAGTAAACTTTCCTCTAGCACAGACCTGGGCATTGATACGGCCCGCGGGATGATTCTGACCGGCCCGCGAAAGATTACATGATAAGAAAAAAGAAAAATTAATATTTTTTTTATAACTTTTTTCTTTTCATGTCAACGTTCACACGCACAATATACGCTTACCTAGGATTTGACTTGATTCAACAACAAAGCAGTCGGGGCAAGCCGAAAACGGTCGAAAGTGTGGTTATTTGAAGTTTGGATTTCTTTTTTCACAACTGAGGTAGGTAGATTACATTTTTAGAGACTAAAGTACAGAAAAAAGGTACCGTTGGGTACCGGTATCGATTCACAGGTACCGGTACCGTATCGGTTCAAATGTGAACGGTACCCATCCCTACTGAACACACAACTGCAGGGCAAGGGCATTTTTGCTCATGAAATGCATCAGCCATGTGAAAGCCTTCATGACAAAGTTGCAATTAATTTCAAGGCAACTAGGCAGCAACAATCTCAAACACATGAAAACCCTGAAAGAAGTCAAACCATCAGCTGATCACCGGCACAGGTACTCATCCATGTTGGGAGCACTGCATGATGAATTTTCAAGGCGTTTTCAAGATTTCAAAAAGGTTGAGGATGAAATGCAGCTGGTTTCCTCTCCCTTTACCTGCAAATAGTGCACCCACTGATGTTCAGCTTGAACTTATTGACCTGCAGTCTGATTCACTACTGAAAGAGCACTTTAAGTCAGCATCACTGAGAGTTCTACTCTGCTCTCAAGGAGGAGAACTTTCCAAACATGAGGAGACATGCTCAGAAGATGTTGGTTCTCTTTGGATCCACCTATATGTGAACAGACATTCTCAGTCATGACGTTTACCAAGTCCAGGTACAGATCCTCTCTCACTGATGAACATCTGGCAGCTGTGCTTCGCATCTCCACCTCAGACATGCAACCTGACTTTGATGGACTTGTTAAAGCTCAACAGAGACTGGATTTATCACACTGAATGAAAAAAAAATAGCTGAAGAACACTAAAATGTGGAAATATAACAAGTGAAATGGGACACTTGATATTTTTTTTTTCTTTTTTTTGCACAGTTCTGAAAACATTAAATGTTTAATATAGGCATGTAGAGTAAAAAAGGCTACTGGGACACTTTTCATGTCTTGTTTATTTTGGCTATAAGATGATGTGATGTCTTTAGAAAGCTAAGAAAATCCTTGTTTCAATAGTATATGAAACTCAAAATAATAACTTTATTTGTATAGCACTTTTTCATACATGCCCTTTGTTATTAATGTTTCACATTTTGTTTATCATTTTGGAAATAAATTCTATTTGAATAAATGATATTTTTGAAAGCTAACCTCACCTTTTAATTGCCAAATAATAACATACACTCTTACCAGGGGTCAAAACAATGCCATTTACTGCTTTTTATATAGAAATAAAATGTATATTATGCATAATTGAGTTTGGAATTTTGGCCCGGCCCTCCAACATATTTTCAGTTGCTCATTCGGCCCCCCGGGAAAAATAATTGCCCACCCCTGCTCTAGCACCTCTCTAGAAGCAGAGCTCCACCCATGCTTGACTACTGTTACGTCGGTCAGATGTCACTGGGAAACTAAAGGTTTGTAAATGGAGTTTCTCCCAACAACATTATGGTTTGGGACTAATGATATAAGCTACATGGTTGGGGACTAGCCATACAGTACAGGAATGGTATACAGGCTTTGAGCAAGGCTTGCTACCAAGTTACCACTAGAGACCCCTGTGTAGTGGTAAAAGTAACATTAGGAGGTTAACGCTAATACACACACGTTTTACCCAACTCTGGTAAATCATTAACTAGTTCCTTGTTACAGGTCTACCTGGATGTCAAGTATGCCATCGACCCACAGATCATGTTACCAATATTCATCCTGTCTGCCACTCAACCAGAGTGAAGCAGCCACCCACAAAACCCAACCCAGAACCCTTAGCTCCTCCACCTTATGGGACATATGGAGTGTACCCATCCCTGTCTGGTTTTCATGGGAAGTCCTAGGGGGTCACACTACAGGCTCTTGCACACCTGAAGTGTTATTGACAGGTGCTACTTGAAATGGAACTTAAAGTAATAGAAACAGCTCCTGACCACACTGGCATAAAACAAAAGACCTTAGGACTGTGTTGATTTGACCTCCATTACAACTAGATTCACCTGATGAACCAGTTCTATAAAGTTAAAGTGATTTTTTTTTTTTTTTTTAAACTTCAGACAAAATCAATATTTTTTTTTATTATTAAGTAGCCTACTGTATATATTGTGTGTGTTCAGAATTTGGACTCATAGCTCTATTTCCTATTTACCAATGATCAGTAAGAGTCCTTCCTCAGCACAATCCATATTCTTCTTATTGGATACCCACAGCTCCAGCTAGTTGGCCACAAAACAACAGCAACATCTGAGGTATGAGGTGGGCAGAGGTACAAGCCTGTACAAGCCCTGAAATAAACGCTGAATAGACCTATCTCAAACCCTGCCCTCTTTTCTTGATCCTCCAATCACAACTGTCGCTTACCTCGGACAAACTTTAAGCGACAGTTGTATCAAGAAAAGGGGCAGGGTTTGAGATAGGTTGCACGTGGAGTGGGTTTCAGAGTTCATTTCAGGGCTTCAACAGACTGGAGTGTGGCCCTGTTGACTTTGTTGTTTTGAAGCCAACTAGCCAGAGCTGCAGTTATCGAGTATGAAGAACAGCATTTGTGCTGAGTAAGGACTCTACATACTTTTACAGATAACCAACAGTAGGGTGCCACCATCATCTGAAGAAGCACTTACTATAAATGTATAAAATAAGGGAAGTGCTTGGAACAGTGTTATGAATACTATGAACAGATAAGGATAGTTTGAAGGGGGAAGACTATTCTATTCTACTCTATTCTATATTCTATAGGACAGGGTTTCTTAAATGAAGCGACCCGAACCAAAATGGGTTGGGAGCCTGGTGGGTCCCCACATGATAAGAGTAGGTCTACCAGCATTTTTTAATGTGACAGGGTCTCAGGGCGAGGCTAAACAACACAGTTTGAGCCCTGAACGGTTTGAGAACTCTATATGCTATACCAGACAATACAATGAGGGCCCATATGGTAAACAGCAAAGAAAGCCTTGTGGTTGAAATAAAGAACTCCACATACAAAGCATGTCAAGGGCAGGCGATACGAGGCCTGTGGGAGTAAGGTCTGTTCCAGCCTTGCATTAGCCAAGGTGTCCTTGAGCAAGACAATATATCGAGACAAATAATTCTGGCAGAAGTGTCCCTCTTGCATGACGTTTTGGTTAAATTGCATACAGTATTGAAAGTGTCTTTCAACAGACTCCAGCGATGTGTACAGCACACATTTGATTTGATCAAGCTGAAAATACCCAGATTAACTCACATTTGTTTTAGCCCAGAATGGGTGTATTCTTTTGTGAAAAATAATACAGAGAGCAGAATATCCTTCTTGTATAATACCTAATTATGCTAGTTAGTAAATAACAATACAAAATAAAATTGATACATTTTCTGGGAATCCCTCAAAGGAGGTGTGCTTCCTCTAATCGCCTCCTTGGCTCCTTGGTTCTCAGCTACACTCAAGACTTAACATTTTTTAGAAAAATAAAACACAAAAGGAAATAGCGGCACTCCAAAGAAAATATTATAGATCATGCAAGACTTTGGCTCAGGTTCACATGTCTATTGTAGACTATAGGCACACATTTCATCATTGTACCTTCATCAAAGCATCATAAAACACATGATCATACCAGACCATGCAGACCTATAGTTTATATTGCACAGAATCATCCCCACCTAGGGGGGAGATACTACTAACATGGACACATTCAATATATATATTATAATATTATATATAATATATAATACATATAATACAAATATCAGCATAGCAAGGAAACCATCTCTGAGTAAAACATAATTTAAAGCTACAATAATAATTTTCTGACAGCATTTTTTAAATTCTTTCTCATTCACACCTATCAGAAGTTCTTGTCCTACTCAATCAACCTTGTGCCATCAGAGCCCATTATAGTTGTTATTCCATTATCTTCTTTCTTTGTTGACAAAACCCAGCCTGTGCCTTTGCTCTGCCTGTTTTATAAACCTATATATATATGTGATCATCACAAAACAAGACAATGCTTTAGTTTTGGGAGAAAGACAATTTGTTTGTTTACAGTGGCTCCTTCCTGCCCTCTAGTGAACAGCAAATGATTTGCTTGCAGCTTTGAATACTGAGAAAGAAAAGAAAGAACAGTTCTTCAGATAAGGGACAAAACATGTTTCCAAACTACATTTTAAATGTATATATTTGTAGAGAAAGGTATTAGCTATCAAACCATGTAAAGGAATAGTAAAAAAATAAATAAAAAAAATAAAAAAAAACACCCTTTCTGAAAAAATTATTCACTTCATAACTTCATTTGTGTCAACTCCGTCAGACGTACTAAAAAGTGTCCTATTTTAATTTGTTCAGTCCAGCAAGACGTTAAAGGCCTCAAGTATCTAATAATAGTGTTCAGTTACTCGGATATGTAAGAAAATACAATACAATATATAATACAATATATAGACTTTTGTTCAGATTCTAATTTCTAAATTCCTTGATTTTCTACCCTTCTTTGGAGAGACTATAAAAACACATTTCTTAGACAAATAAGACAATTGGATGTAGATCAGTTAATAACTTTAATAGATGCACAATACAAACAACAAATAGTAAAAGATGTTTTTGAAAATGAACAAAAACATACATCTGATGGTGTTGACAATCACTGACGTTGACAAAATCAGTAATAAACACAGCCAGTTTAAGTATACTAACAAATAAACAACAGAAAACTAAATAAAAATACTGACAAACTGATGACAAAACAATGAAACATGTCTTCTTTATGTTAAAAATGATATTGAACATAATCAAAGTGAATAGTCCTTGCAGGTGTGTGTCCTCTTCTGGGGCTCCAGTGGCTCACTGAAGAAGAAAACTGTCAGACAGATAATATTGCAGTTGTTCTCTTGATTGAATGTATGCAGGTCCAACCATTTTAATGAGTATATTTGTTTCTCTGGCCGAACTAACATTAACGGCATTAATCCTGCGGCCGCACTTTATTTAAAAACCGCCAATCAAATCCCCATCAATGGAAAATTAACCCGCCCATACCCATGCTGATTGGTCCTTGTGCAAGACCAATCAGAAGAATATAGACAGTCAGAGTGACAAGCTACAGAAGATGGCCACAAACGATAGTATGTGTGATGAAGAGGACGAAAACGGAACATTTCATTGCCCCGGAATAAAACAATTTTTTACTTTAACTTTTTAGTAAGCACATTTAAAAGTAGACACTTTAACTGAAGTGTGTTTTTAGCCAGATACTCTGACTTTTACTTGAGTAAGATTTTGAGACGGTACCCATACTTTCACTTAAGTATAATTTCTGGGTACTTTTTACACCCCTGTGCATATGTACAACTACAATAGCCTCTATGCTGTACATCATGTGGTTCAGTGATCCAGGGCTACAATACAGAGATCATCAGACTTGACTACACAATGTGTGGTGCAGTGAAGAGCTGACTTCTCAGTCTAATGTGCTCTTCTTATATTATCTATTCATGTTTAATTAGAGACCTGCCAGAGAGAGGCTGAGAGAGAGAGAGAGAGAGAGACCTGCCAGAGAGAGGCTAAGAGAGAGACCTGCCAGAGAGAAACTGAGAGAGAGAGAGACCTGCCAGAGAGAGGCTGAGAGAGAGAGAGACCTGCCAGAGAGAGGCTGAGAGAGAGAGAGACCTGCCAGAGAGAGGCTGAGAGAGAGAGACCTGCCAGAGAGAGGCTGAGAAAGAGACCTGCCAGAGAGAGGCTGAGAGAGAGAGAGAGAGAGAGAGAGAGAGGCTGAGAGAGACCTGCCAGAGAGAGAGAGAGAGAGAGAGACCTGCCAGAGAGAGGCTGAGAGAGAGAGAGGCTGAGAGAGAGACCTGCCAGAGAGAGAGAGAGGCTGAGAGAGAGAGAGACCTGCCAGAGAGAGAGAGAGAGAGAGAGAGAGACCTGCCAGAGAGAGAGAGGCTGAGAGAGAGATACCTGTGTTAGGGATTTCCTATCCCTCGTGAATTCTTAATTGATATGGGTTGTGGACCAGTCGGCCGAAAGACGAAGCGGAACACGGAGTATTTCAAACAGAGCTTTTATTCATCAGAGAAGAAGAACAGTCACCCCGCGCGGGCACATCCTCTCGCAGCACCAGTAGAAGAAGGACAGAATATATCACAGTACATGTCATTTATACAGAGGAGGAGGAGGGGTGTATGTGTGTATATGTATCTGTGTGTGTAACATGGGTGTGTGTGTGATGTGTGCTTGCTAGGCTCTGTGTGTGCTTGGTCGAAGAAGGGGGGCTAATTGGTTCCAGATGAACTCAGGGAGAGGCCCCTAGTCTCGAGAACAACATCTCCATAACTCATGGGCGTGACAGCTTGTGCGCGTGTGGACGTGAGTGTGTGTGCGTGTGCGCGTGCATGTGTGTGCGTGTGCACGTGAGTGTGTGTGCGTGTGCGTGAGATGTACAGGGGGCCCTGTGTGTGGACGGAGCCTCCAGCCAGAGGTCAGCAGGTCACGCACGTGCAGGGAGGGAGACACAGAGAGCAGGGTGCAGCCTACAGCCTAAGCACAGATATAAGATATCAGACATTTTATATCAATGAACTAAAAACGATCAATCCCCCCTTTTGACGTTAAATAAATACGTCAACACAACAGTTCATTGATGCATCTGTACCCGTCGATTGTCACCTCATTACATGCATCACATCCAGACGGGATGTCAACATCAAGAGAGGAGAGAGAGATTTAGAGGGAGGGGGGGGGGGAGTGGGAGTGAGAGAGAGAGAGAAGAAAGAGAGAGACACGATTCTGCAATTTTCCAGACGATACACGTAACCCCGTTGGACCCCCCTTACTCAGGCACACACAACGTCCATCAGGGCGCTACCTTCCCTCTGTTACAGTGCACCGCCCACCTGGGTCGGCCCCGTCTTCTAGAGGGCAAGGGCCTCTTCCTGCGGTTGGTCCCCGTTCCAGGTGCGGGTCCCCTAGACAAACGTGTCTCCTCCGGTACGCTGCCTTCCCAGTGTCTCTGGACTGTCCCCTCCACCTCTCGCCGGCCGCCCACCGCAAGAGAGAGAGAGAGAGAGAGAGAGAGAGACCTGCCAGAGAGAGAGAGAGAGAGACCTGCCAGAGAGAGGCTGAGAGAGAGATACCTGCCAGAGAGAGGCTGAGAGAGAGAGAGACCTGCCAGAGAGAGAGAGAGAGAGAGGCTGAGAGAGACCTGCCAGAGAGAGAGAGAGGCTGAGCGAGAGAGACCTGCCAGAGAGAGAGAGAGAGAGAGAGGCTGAGAGAGAGAGACCTGCCAGAGAGAGGCTGAGAGAGAGACCTGCCAGAGAGAGGCTGAGAGAGAGAGGCTGAGAGAGAGAGACCTGCCAGAGAGAGAGAGAGAGAGAGAGAGAGAGAGAGAGAGAGAGAGAGAGAGAGAGAGAGAGAGAGAGAGAGAGAGAGGCTGAGAGAGATACCTGCCAGAGAGAGAGAGAGAGAGACCTGCCAGAGAGAGAGAGAGACCTGCCAGAGAGAGAGAGACCTGCCAGGGAGAGAGAGAGACCTGCCAGAGAGAAAGAGAGACCTGCCAGAGAGAGAGAGACCTACCAGAAAGAGAGAGACCTGCCAGAGAGAGAGAGAGACCTGCCAGAGAGCGAGAGAGAGCCCTGCCAGAGAGAGAGAGAGAGAGAGAGAGAGAGAGAGAGAGAGAGAGAGATACCTGCCAGAGAGAGGCTGAGAGAGAGAGAGAGACCTGCCACACACCTGCCTGCTACAAACACACACACACACACACACTAGAGGTGGGAATCTTTGGGAACTCCAGGATTTAGATTTAGATTCTCGATTGAATTTAAAATTGATTCATCATGATTATCTAAGCAATTCAATAGATACATTTTAGACTCCCATTTGTCACAATGTAGTAGGGAGTAGGACCCAGATGCAGATTGAAGGGAGGTAGAAGCAGTTTCCAATGATGCTTATTCAAGCATTCTCCAAAGGATGACAAAGATCAATGTCCAAAAACTGGAGGCTAAACATAGAGGTACTAAACTACCCTGAGGCAACAACTTCATAACTAGTCATCCATTCACACCAAACAGAGTACAGTAGACACAAACACTTGTTAGATTCTGATCAATCGGCCAGTATCACGTCTTCTTGTGTTATCATCTCTCCATCCACTCCCTCTGCGTTGTGTAATTTTAATGATCCTGACGTCTCATATACTGGCTGTACAATCCTTATCTCTCCCCGTTAGTGCAATCCGCAACCGTAGTAATTCTCCACCTTCGTAAGAATTCAACACTCAACACAGCGTAATACCTTACAAGGAGAAGCGTTGTTTATTTTCATAAACAGAAACCTCATAATCAGATGGGAACCAATTCGTATTGTCCTTGTAAGATCTATTCTAATGATCTTTTGGTGTGTTCAGTCTATCGTCCTTCTGCTATTCAGTCCAATGGTGGTCAGGCCTGGTCGTTAGCCAAGACCATCCTCATGTTAGCCGAAGCTAATGATGATGTGGCCTCCTTCCCCCCCCCCCCCCCCTCTCCATGATGAGAGGAGGGAGTCTCTTCTGTGTGATCTCGGTCCTAGTCAGATTGTAGTCTGCCCTTAGTCGCTCTTGGTCTGGCTTACACCCGGAAGGAACTTGCTTTTCTATATTCTCGCCATAGCAACGACAGCCCGCCCCTCTTCTGGTTGTCATGTGCCACTGCCATGACAACAGCTTTAACCTTTAAACACATTTCAAAACGTTTCATTACTGTGTGTCAAACCCCCCCATTGCTCTGCTCTCTGTCTTCTGTGCCCCGCCGTGATCTTGTTGTGTTCTAGATCGGAATGTCAACACCCCGCTCGCTGGCAGTGTGCTGCTCCCACTGACAGCCAGCCACTAGACCGCTTCCTCCACCGTTCAAACCGCCACCACCGTCACCATGCACATTTCGATCTCTCTGACCCGGGCCCCTTTAGATGCGGTCATCTCCCCCCAATCTATACATCACATACATTGAAAACCACCACCGGTTTCTTTCACACTTGACCGAAGACACTGAACAATGACACAGAAAACTCACTTTACTCCCTAGCCTTCAATAAACCCTGAATTTCCCACATGCTAACTCACACACTCCCATGCTATTTTATCTTGCCCCTTCCCCCTTGTATTTGTTCTTGTGTTCTTGTGTTCTTCTGCTATATTGTACTTTGTGCTACTCTATCCGTGTGTTGGCTTACTGTTGTCTTATTCTCTGATTGTACTGTCTTGTCCTGCTGTGCCTTTTTGTATTATGCATTTTTATGCTTCGACTGTATTGATTGATTGATTGAAAACTTTATTAACAGATTGCAGACTGGGTACAATACAGTACAGCTCAATACTAACAACTACATGTTTGTTACATAAGGGTCCTCCATTTTCAATTCATCAAGACATTTGTGACATACAAGACATACAAATATACGGTACAGCACTTTGGTTGGCTCCTGAGTTTTAAATTTTTTAAATTTTTTATAATCCTCTTTTTCTCCACCTGATTTTCTGTGCTTTTTCCTCCCATCCCAATTTAGTCGTTATGCCAATTCCCCCCTCCCCTACCTGGTCGTTGTGCGCATGTGCCCCCTACTGGTCGGTACAAGGGAGCCCTGAGGTCTACCACATGCTTCCTCCGACACATGCGGAGACAGCCAGCGGCTCTCTTTTCACCTGACAGCGCGGACTCTCATTGGTGAAGTGTAACGCGTGGGAGGTCACACTGCCTTCACCACTTCCTGTCTTTTGCTGTGCAGGCGCCCTGACCTGACCTGTAGGAGTCGCTGTCCACAACGCCAGATTACCACCCCATCGACTTCCCCTCCGCTAACTCAGCCAAACGAGTTAGTATGACGGCTGGCCCAAGCCGGAGGCAATGCTGACACCCGGATTCGAGACCGGAGGCTCCTGAGTTTTTAAACGTTATTTATAAATAAATTACTTGACTTGACATACAGAGAGGGAAAATGACAAATGAGACACACTAACAACAAACCAAAACAAGAGAAAACATGACATTGAAAAAGCTAAACAATACATGGACAGAGAAACAAGTAAACAGGGGAATGGGAGGAGGGAGAGAGAGAGAGAGAGAGAGAGAGAGAGAGAGAGAGAGAGGATGATAGTGAGAGAGGCTGAGAGAGAGAGACAGGCTGAGAGAGACAGGCTGAGAGAGAGAGAGAGAGAGAGAGAGAGAGAGAGAGAGAGAGAGAGAGAGAGAGAGAGAGAGAGAGAGAGAGAGAGAGAGAGAGAGAGACAGAGAGACAGAGAGAGACAGAGAGAGAGAGAGAGAGAGAGAGAGAGAGAGAGAGAGAGAGAGAGAGAGAGAGAGAGAGAGAGAGAGAGAGAGAGAGAGGCCAGAGAACAGAGAGCACAGACAGAAAAAGCGGGGGAATCAATATACATGGCAGAGGCAGAGGGAACAGAGAAAGAGGCAGTCCAAGGCCTGGCGTGTGTGTGTGTGCGCATGTGCGTGTGTGTGGGAAAGGGGCAGTCCATAGCCTAGCAGGAGGAGCAGAGAGAGGCACAGATAGTTCAAAGTCCAAGGCAGAGCAGAGGGAAAGTTACACCTATTAACATTCATGTTACAAAGCTTGTATTGTGCGAGTCTTTCTGCTTGGCTAATCTTAGAAAACGGAATCAGCAAGCTAAGAATTTATAGCTCTATGGTCATGAGAATTTATCACAAGATTGGATCAGAATTTGTGAATAGATTTTTATAGAAGATAGAATCTTGATTCCTGTCTACCAAACGGTAGGCTATGTCATGATATGCCGCCACCGCAGATATCTGGGTTCAGTTCCCAGCAGCGTTTTCTTTCCGGCCTCGTCAGACCTTCCCAAGAAAGAACACAATAGACCTCTCACATCGGGACACATTTCCAGCTGCTCTCGTCTCTCTAGAATCTACTGCAGCTATAGGAAAATGAATGTACTATTAATAGATGGCTTGTCTGTGTTCCAGCAGGCTGTGGTTCCGTGAACTAGGCCTTCTGATATACATTTCTCTCTCTGATGAGGCAAGGGATTTAGAATTTTCGAAGCGGCAGTTAAAATCGCTAGCTGCAAGCATAGCATTGCAGATCAGGTCACCCGATGTCACCATTATCTGCACCATTCAGTCATTTAGGGTTAGCAATTTGGCTTTTAAAAAATCGAAATGTTAACTAAACATAAAATCCTTTGGTGCAACCTTTCTCCCACCCACATGCAGCATCAAGGACAAAATTACTGGCAAACTGGAAAAGGAAAACACTGTTAACTTTTGCCATAGCTGAAAAAAGAAAAGGAACTGGGGCTTAACGAAATTATGAAAACATGTGAGAGGTTGGGCGGCTGGGTGGCGCAGCGGACATTGCGCTCGTCACCAACGCAAGAGACACCGGGTTCAAATCCGGCTGTCGGCGTTGGCTCTGGCTTGGGCCGGCCGTCATACTAACTCAATTCTCCACTTGCACAATCTGAAAGTAGCCATTTCCGGCTGACTTCCGGTTGCCAATGGCACTTCCTGTCCCATCCAAATACATTGGTTTTAGCTACTTTTCTCCCCTTATTTAAACAACTTTGTCGTCACAGAGAGGCAATGAAACGTTTGTATTATTATAGTATAGAATGTATTTAATAAGCAAACGTTTGTCAGCAGGGTTTTTGGGCTGTATTTCATGTAAAAACGTTTACTGTTAGTTTCCTTGCTCAGCCAGCATTAGCTAACAGAAGCTAGTGGTTAAACAGGCCGGATTAGCTTTGAGCTAACTATCTTTCCCGACCCATGTATTCATTCCATTCTAAACATAACGTTAGTTTACAAAACATGACCAGTCTATATAACGTTGAGGAACAAATTATATAGACGGGTAATGTTTTGAACAACTAACGTTACGTTTAGAATGGAATGCATCGGCAAAGATCCGTTAGCTCAAAGCTATTCCGGCCAGTTTATCAACTTCCTGTCATTTAGAAATATGATTTTATAGTGAAAATCATTACCAAAACGTCCGGAAAAACCTAACGGGAGCATTATAGACGGTCATACAAATGTACAAATGCTATAAGGTGGCAAGAAATGCACTATAAACAATACTTTGCGGCGTTGTTTCTTGCGCTAGCCTCTTGTTAGCCAGCATTAGCCTTAATAGCTTTGAGCTAAGGATCTTTGCCGATGCATAAAGTATTGTTTATAGTGCATTTCTTGCCACCTTATAGCATTTGTACATTTGTATGACAGTCTATAATGCTCCCGTGAGGTTTTTCCGGACGTTTTGGTAATGATTTTCACTATAAAATCATATTTATAAATGACAGGAAGTTGATAAACTGGCCGGAATAGCTTTGAGCTAACTTTCCCGACCCATGTATTCATTCCATTCTAAACGTAACGTTAGTTGTTCAAAACATTACCCGTCTATATAATTTGTTCCTCAACGTTATATAGACAGGTCATGTTTTGTAAACTAACGTTATGTTTAGAATGGAATGAATACATGGGTCGGGAAAGATAGTTAGCTCAAAGCTATTCCGGCCAGTTTATCAATTTCCTGTCATTTAGAAATATGATTTTATAGTACTGAAAATCATTACCAAAACGTCCGGAAAAACCTCATGGGAGCATTATAGACTGTCATACAAATGTACAAATGCTATAAGGTGGCAAGAAATGCACTATAAACAATACTTTATGCATCGGCAAAGATCCTTAGCTCAAAGCTATTAAGGCTAATGCTGGCTAACAAGAGGCTAGCGCAAGAAACGACGCCGCAAAGTATTGTTTATAGTGCATTTCTTGCCACCTTATAGCATTTGTACATTTGTATGACCGTCTATAATGCTCCCGTTAGGTTTTTCCGGACGTTTTGGTAATGATTTTCACTATAAAATCATATTTCTAAATGACAGGAAGTTGATAAACTGGCCGGAATAGCTTTGAGCTAATGGATCTTTGCCGATGCATTCCATTCTAAACGTAACGTTAGTTGTTCAAAACATTACCTGTCTATATAATTTGTTCCTCAACGTTATATAGACGGGTCATGTTTTGTAAACTAACGTTATGTTTAGAATGGAATGAATACATGGGTCGGGAAAGATAGTTAGCTCAAAGCTAATCCGGCCTGTTTAACCACTAGCTTCTGTTGCTAGCTAGCTAATGCTGGCTGAGCAAGGAAACTAACAGTAAACGTTTTTACATGAAATACAGCCCAAAAACCCTGCTGACAAACGTTTGCTTATTAAATACATTCTATACTATAATAATACAAACGTTTCATTGCCTCTCTGTGACGACAAAGTTGTTTAAATAAGGGGAGAAAAGTAGCTAAAACCAATGTATTTGGATGGGACAGGAAGTGCCATTGGCAACCGGAAGTCAGCCGGAAATGGCTACTTTGAGATTGTGCAAGTGGAGAATTGGCAGAGTTAGCGGGTGGGAAGTCGAAGGGTGGTAGTCTGGTTGTTGTGACCAGCGACTCCTACAGGTCGGTTGGGGCGCCTGCACAGCAAAGTCAGGAAAATGGCGGGGGCAGTGTGAGCCTCCTACACGTTACTCCTCGCCAAATGAGAGTCCGCGCTGGCAGGTGAAAAGATGTGACAGGCTGCCTCCACATGTATCGGAGGGGACATGTGATGCAAGGCTTCTATCCAATAGTCGCTACTCCTACTGGTCGGTTGGGGCCGCCTGTTCAGTGGGGAGGGGATCTGAGAGAGATAGAGTGAACCTCCACAGGTGTTGCGCTCTCCCAGTGAAACTCCTCGCACTGAAGCGGCTGCCGACTCCACATGTATCGGAAGAGACGCGGTAGTCTACACCCTCCCCAGACCGACAGAGGGTTGGGCAATGACCAAGACCGTAATACACACTGGGATTCTGGGAATTAGCATAATGACTATATTCAGGAGAAAATGGGTGAAAAAGACAAAAATAAATAGAAATAAAATGTGGTGTTATGTTTTATTGTTTTGTTTTATTGTGGATCCCCATTAGTCTACACCAAAGTGAGACTACTCTACCTGGGGTCCAAACATTAAAAATACAAACACACACAAAAAAAGTAAAATTAAAATATAAAACCACAAACATTGAAGTATTCACAAGAAAACATCACAACGAACAAAACAGTGAATAAAAGCTCACTCAATATTCATAAGTTAGATATCACAATTCTCAACCATAAAATACAAATTACATATTCAGTCCATAAGAACAAAACAGATCAAAATCATATGATTTGAACTCATATTATAGCATAACTTTTCTCAAGTCACCGATCACCTTTATATTTCCATACTAATTTCAAAAGTCAATGGCCAAAATGTAACTCATTATTCATGAGCGCAATTTTAAACTTTTTTTTAAACATAAATTTGTTCCTTATCATAGTTATATTTCTGGGTATTTTATTCCAATAAGCAACTGCTCTATACATTACTGTCTTTTTCAGAGCATTTGTTTTTGGTAGAGGTAAAGTAAAGCATGAATCTAATGCTTGCCTTGTGCTATATCCATGTATCATATTAGTTGGGTACAGTTGTGAGTGCAAACCCTCCGGTTTCCCAGTATTACAGATATTAAACAAAAAAGTTACCAGGCTACATGCCATCCTCTGTTTCACTGTCATCCAGGTCAGCGCGGCATGCATCACTCCAACACTACTCCTCACAGAGCAGCGCAGAGTTGTGTGTTATGTAATTTCCTGTTATGTTATAATTATACAGTACGTGTTTATATTATGTATGTTTCCTCTCAGAATGCTCAACATGTAACCAAGAATAAAAGGATTAATTGTCCTCAGGAACAGTATCTATCTACAGTATGGAGAGAATGCGTTACTTCCAGGGTCAGAATCATTAGGAAAAAACACTATTTAATTTAACCGGTTCTTTTAAAAAGGTCAATGTGCAGTTCACTAGTTGATTGATTGATTGATTGATAACTTAACAGATTGCAGAATGGGTACAATACAGTACGGCTCAATACACACAATTGCTAAGGGGATGCAGACCAGAGAAAGACTTTCGTCTTTCATCAGGGTCCCCCATTTTCAATTCATAATGACATTTATGACATACACAACATAGATATACAGATATATATCATGACATTTATGACATACATGCCATACAGATATACAGTACTGTTACATTTGTGACATACAAGATATGCAAATATACAGTACTGTTAAACAGAGATCCTAACAGAAAAGATATACATACGAGGGAGAGGAAACTGTACATTAGGAGGGGGTGGGTGTGTGGGAGGGGGGGTTTGGACATTTACGGGGGCCAGTTTTGAATTGCAGCCTCCCATAGGTGCTCTTTGAGAGCGGCTTTGAAGGTGGGTAGGGACTCACATTTGTTACGGCTGTGGGTAGGGCATTCCACATTACTGTGGCATAATTGCGAAACGTGTTTAGTCCCTTGTTTGAGCCGAATCTGGTTTGAACATGATTTGTGGAACTCCCTCTGGTGTTGTGGTCGTGGTATTCACTGACCTTTGGGAAGTATTTCGACATGTACATGGGTAACTTAGTCGTGTAGTGTGTTGTGTGTTCTGTATTGTTAGTATTATTCTTAATATGCTGTTATTACCACCGCCACCGTTAGGTGGCACAATAGGCACAATAGGCTATAGGCGACAACTAGGAAGTGTGTCCTGGGGTTACGGTACGCGCCTGAAGCTACCATGATGTGAATGTTCTGAGAGCAAGGAATAAACACAGAGGGATAACGCCACAGCCTACTGACTCCTGCGTGCTTATTATAATTACTAATAGCCTAACAAGTGTGGACATTACATAGTGTATCTTGTAGACCAGGCCCATTGCAAGTTTCTGTACTCTGTCATCTACTCTAAGCCATCCTAGGTTGTCAAAATGGGCAGGGGTGAGGTGGGTTTTAGGAGTAAGGTCAAGCAGTAGTCTGACCAGTTTGTTTTGTGATGTTTGTAATCTTGTTTTTAGTGCCTTTGAAGTACTTTGATACCATGAGGTGCAAGCATAGTCGCAGTACCCTTGAATGAGTGCTCCTGTTAGAGTCTTCAAGGTATTCTTGTTTACCAGAGAGGAAATCCGGTACAAGAATATTGTTCGTTGGTTGACTTTTTTTTATTACATTGGTTGCCATTTTGTCACAGGAAAGATTTGCCTCTAGGATGGAACCCAGGTATGTAATTTCATCTTTCCTTGTGACAATATTGTCACCCACTGTAACAGAGAAGCCGTTGGTCTTGCTGAGTTTGTTATTTGATCCGAAGAGAATGGACTCTGTTTTACCCAGGTGTAATAATGATAGTTTGTTATCAGCGAGCGAGGTGCAGATTCTGCCGAGTTCTGAGCTGAGGGTTTTTTCAACCTGTAACTTGTTCCTGTCAGAGACCAACAGGGCTGAGTCGTCTGCGAACAGGAACAAGTTGCAGTCACAAGCTGATGACATGCATGTAATTTGCATAAATTAGGAACAGTAAAGGTCCTAATATGCTTCCTTGTGGAACACCACAGCTCACTGGGAGGGGGAGGGGATAGAGTACCGTTTACCTCCACCACCTGTTCTCTCCCCTCCAGGTAGGATTGCATCCAGCTCACTGATAAACTATCAAAACCAATTGCTTTTAGCTTGTCAATCAGAATGGAGTGATTGAGTGTTGAAAGCCTTTTGTAGGTCGAGCATGACCATGCCGCAGTATTTGCCCATGTCCACCTCTTGTTTGATGTGGTCGTTCAAATAGAGAAGCAGTGGAGTGGGATGTTCTGAAGCCAGATTGGAATTCGTAGATTAAAAAAAACTCCGCAAGGTACTTTTCGACCTGTTCGTAGACATTTTTTTCCATGACTTTCGAGATGGAGGTAAGAAAAGAAACAGGGTGGTAGTTGCCTGGGTTTAATTTGCTGCCTTTTTTGTGCAGGGGGGTCGGTCTCGCAATTTTGAAGTGTTTGGGGACGTGTCCCTGTTTTATGGAGAAGTTTATTATGTGTGTGATGACTTCACTGGGGTGATGGCGGCTGCTGAGTCTCTGAGGAATTTGGAGGAGATATTGTCATGGCCAGTGTCGTGGCCTTGTTAGGTTGGAGGGCGCTCAGTTTTTTGAGTACCTCATCTGTTGTTACCATTTCAAGTTTGAAGTCGTCTTTGCGAACCCCTAGGTTTTTGTAGTAGTCTAGGATGTGTTCACAATAATCATCGCACAGACACAGGAAACAAGTTAACAGATTTACTTGAAACTGATTATTTATGCAATGTTGCAACAACCTAAAGCAGGCAGCTTGGGGCGGATGCACTTGGAGAAGTAGAATAAATACAGAGGCTGTCCAGCTTACTTATAATGGAGGAAGTCCATAGTGAATGCATCGGCAAAGATCCGTTAGCTCAAAGCTATTCCGGCCAGTTTATCAACTTCCTGTCATTTAGAAATATGATTTTATAGTGAAAATCATTACCAAAACGTCCGGAAAAACCTAACGGGAGCATTATAGACGGTCATACAAATGTACAAATGCTATAAGGTGGCAAGAAATGCACTATAAACAATACTTTGCGGCGTTGTTTCTTGCGCTAGCCTCTTGTTAGCCAGCATTAGCCTTAATAGCTTTGAGCTAAGGATCTTTGCCGATGCATAAAGTATTGTTTATAGTGCATTTCTTGCCACCTTATAGCATTTGTACATTTGTATGACAGTCTATAATGCTCCCGTGAGGTTTTTCCGGACGTTTTGGTAATGATTTTCACTATAAAATCATATTTATAAATGACAGGAAGTTGATAAACTGGCCGGAATAGCTTTGAGCTAACTTTCCCGACCCATGTATTCATTCCATTCTAAACGTAACGTTAGTTGTTCAAAACATTACCCGTCTATATAATTTGTTCCTCAACGTTATATAGACAGGTCATGTTTTGTAAACTAACGTTATGTTTAGAATGGAATGAATACATGGGTCGGGAAAGATAGTTAGCTCAAAGCTATTCCGGCCAGTTTATCAATTTCCTGTCATTTAGAAATATGATTTTATAGTACTGAAAATCATTACCAAAACGTCCGGAAAAACCTCATGGGAGCATTATAGACTGTCATACAAATGTACAAATGCTATAAGGTGGCAAGAAATGCACTATAAACAATACTTTATGCATCGGCAAAGATCCTTAGCTCAAAGCTATTAAGGCTAATGCTGGCTAACAAGAGGCTAGCGCAAGAAACGACGCCGCAAAGTATTGTTTATAGTGCATTTCTTGCCACCTTATAGCATTTGTACATTTGTATGACCGTCTATAATGCTCCCGTTAGGTTTTTCCGGACGTTTTGGTAATGATTTTCACTATAAAATCATATTTCTAAATGACAGGAAGTTGATAAACTGGCCGGAATAGCTTTGAGCTAATGGATCTTTGCCGATGCATTCCATTCTAAACGTAACGTTAGTTGTTCAAAACATTACCTGTCTATATAATTTGTTCCTCAACGTTATATAGACGGGTCATGTTTTGTAAACTAACGTTATGTTTAGAATGGAATGAATACATGGGTCGGGAAAGATAGTTAGCTCAAAGCTAATCCGGCCTGTTTAACCACTAGCTTCTGTTGCTAGCTAGCTAATGCTGGCTGAGCAAGGAAACTAACAGTAAACGTTTTTACATGAAATACAGCCCAAAAACCCTGCTGACAAACGTTTGCTTATTAAATACATTCTATACTATAATAATACAAACGTTTCATTGCCTCTCTGTGACGACAAAGTTGTTTAAATAAGGGGAGAAAAGTAGCTAAAACCAATGTATTTGGATGGGACAGGAAGTGCCATTGGCAACCGGAAGTCAGCCGGAAATGGCTACTTTGAGATTGTGCAAGTGGAGAATTGGCAGAGTTAGCGGGTGGGAAGTCGAAGGGTGGTAGTCTGGTTGTTGTGACCAGCGACTCCTACAGGTCGGTTGGGGCGCCTGCACAGCAAAGTCAGGAAAATGGCGGGGGCAGTGTGAGCCTCCTACACGTTACTCCTCGCCAAATGAGAGTCCGCGCTGGCAGGTGAAAAGATGTGACAGGCTGCCTCCACATGTATCGGAGGGGACATGTGATGCAAGGCTTCTATCCAATAGTCGCTACTCCTACTGGTCGGTTGGGGCCGCCTGTTCAGTGGGGAGGGGATCTGAGAGAGATAGAGTGAACCTCCACAGGTGTTGCGCTCTCCCAGTGAAACTCCTCGCACTGAAGCGGCTGCCGACTCCACATGTATCGGAAGAGACGCGGTAGTCTACACCCTCCCCAGACCGACAGAGGGTTGGGCAATGACCAAGACCGTAATACACACTGGGATTCTGGGAATTAGCATAATGACTATATTCAGGAGAAAATGGGTGAAAAAGACAAAAATAAATAGAAATAAAATGTGGTGTTATGTTTTATTGTTTTGTTTTATTGTGGATCCCCATTAGTCTACACCAAAGTGAGACTACTCTACCTGGGGTCCAAACATTAAAAATACAAACACACACAAAAAAAGTAAAATTAAAATATAAAACCACAAACATTGAAGTATTCACAAGAAAACATCACAACGAACAAAACAGTGAATAAAAGCTCACTCAATATTCATAAGTTAGATATCACAATTCTCAACCATAAAATACAAATTACATATTCAGTCCATAAGAACAAAACAGATCAAAATCATATGATTTGAACTCATATTATAGCATAACTTTTCTCAAGTCACCGATCACCTTTATATTTCCATACTAATTTCAAAAGTCAATGGCCAAAATGTAACTCATTATTCATGAGCGCAATTTTAAACTTTTTTTTAAACATAAATTTGTTCCTTATCATAGTTATATTTCTGGGTATTTTATTCCAATAAGCAACTGCTCTATACATTACTGTCTTTTTCAGAGCATTTGTTTTTGGTAGAGGTAAAGTAAAGCATGAATCTAATGCTTGCCTTGTGCTATATCCATGTATCATATTAGTTGGGTACAGTTGTGAGTGCAAACCCTCCGGTTTCCCAGTATTACAGATATTAAACAAAAAAGTTACCAGGCTACATGCCATCCTCTGTTTCACTGTCATCCAGGTCAGCGCGGCATGCATCACTCCAACACTACTCCTCACAGAGCAGCGCAGAGTTGTGTGTTATGTAATTTCCTGTTATGTTATAATTATACAGTACGTGTTTATATTATGTCTGTTTCCTCTCAGAATGCTCAACATGTAACCAAGAATAAAAGGATTAATTGTCCTCAGGAACAGTATCTATCTACAGTATGGAGAGAATGCGTTACTTCCAGGGTCAGAATCATTAGGAAAAAACACTATTTAATTTAACCGGTTCTTTTAAAAAGGTCAATGTGCAGTTCACTAGTTGATTGATTGATTGATTGATAACTTAACAGATTGCAGAATGGGTACAATACAGTACGGCTCAATACACACAATTGCTAAGGGGATGCAGACCAGAGAAAGACTTTCGTCTTTCATCAGGGTCCCCCATTTTCAATTCATAATGACATTTATGACATACACAACATAGATATACAGATATATATCATGACATTTATGACATACATGCCATACAGATATACAGTACTGTTACATTTGTGACATACAAGATATGCAAATATACAGTACTGTTAAACAGAGATCCTAACAGAAAAGATATACATACGAGGGAGAGGAAACTGTACATTAGGAGGGGGTGGGTGTGTGGGAGGGGGGGTTTGGACATTTACGGGGGCCAGTTTTGAATTGCAGCCTCCCATAGGTGCTCTTTGAGAGCGGCTTTGAAGGTGGGTAGGGACTCACATTTGTTACGGCTGTGGGTAGGGCATTCCACATTACTGTGGCATAATTGCGAAACGTGTTTAGTCCCTTGTTTGAGCCGAATCTGGTTTGAACATGATTTGTGGAACTCCCTCTGGTGTTGTGGTCGTGGTATTCACTGACCTTTGGGAAGTATTTCGACATGTACATGGGTAACTTAGTCGTGTAGTGTGTTGTGTGTTCTGTATTGTTAGTATTATTCTTAATATGCTGTTATTACCACCGCCACCGTTAGGTGGCACAATAGGCACAATAGGCTATAGGCGACAACTAGGAAGTGTGTCCTGGGGTTACGGTACGCGCCTGAAGCTACCATGATGTGAATGTTCTGAGAGCAAGGAATAAACACAGAGGGATAACGCCACAGCCTACTGACTCCTGCGTGCTTATTATAATTACTAATAGCCTAACAAGTGTGGACATTACATAGTGTATCTTGTAGACCAGGCCCATTGCAAGTTTCTGTACTCTGTCATCTACTCTAAGCCATCCTAGGTTGTCAAAATGGGCAGGGGTGAGGTGGGTTTTAGGAGTAAGGTCAAGCAGTAGTCTGACCAGTTTGTTTTGTGATGTTTGTAATCTTGTTTTTAGTGCCTTTGAAGTACTTTGATACCATGAGGTGCAAGCATAGTCGCAGTACCCTTGAATGAGTGCTCCTGTTAGAGTCTTCAAGGTATTCTTGTTTACCAGAGAGGAAATCCGGTACAAGAATATTGTTCGTTGGTTGACTTTTTTTTATTACATTGGTTGCCATTTTGTCACAGGAAAGATTTGCCTCTAGGATGGAACCCAGGTATGTAATTTCATCTTTCCTTGTGACAATATTGTCACCCACTGTAACAGAGAAGCCGTTGGTCTTGCTGAGTTTGTTATTTGATCCGAAGAGAATGGACTCTGTTTTACCCAGGTGTAATAATGATAGTTTGTTATCAGCGAGCGAGGTGCAGATTCTGCCGAGTTCTGAGCTGAGGGTTTTTTCAACCTGTAACTTGTTCCTGTCAGAGACCAACAGGGCTGAGTCGTCTGCGAACAGGAACAAGTTGCAGTCACAAGCTGATGACATGCATGTAATTTGCATAAATTAGGAACAGTAAAGGTCCTAATATGCTTCCTTGTGGAACACCACAGCTCACTGGGAGGGGGAGGGGATAGAGTACCGTTTACCTCCACCACCTGTTCTCTCCCCTCCAGGTAGGATTGCATCCAGCTCACTGATAAACTATCAAAACCAATTGCTTTTAGCTTGTCAATCAGAATGGAGTGATTGAGTGTTGAAAGCCTTTTGTAGGTCGAGCATGACCATGCCGCAGTATTTGCCCATGTCCACCTCTTGTTTGATGTGGTCGTTCAAATAGAGAAGCAGTGGAGTGGGATGTTCTGAAGCCAGATTGGAATTCGTAGATTAAAAAAATGTCCGCAAGGTACTTTTCGACCTGTTCGTAGACATTTTTTTCCATGACTTTCGAGATGGAGGTAAGAAAAGAAACAGGGTGGTAGTTGCCTGGGTTTAATTTGCTGCCTTTTTTGTGCAGGGGGGTCGGTCTCGCAATTTTGAAGTGTTTGGGGACGTGTCCCTGTTTTATGGAGAAGTTTATTATGTGTGTGATGACTTCACTGGGGTGATGGCGGCTGCTGAGTCTCTGAGGAATTTGGAGGA
The DNA here is from genome assembly GCF_963971535.1 of Notolepis coatsorum. Taxonomy (NCBI): domain Eukaryota; kingdom Metazoa; phylum Chordata; class Actinopteri; order Aulopiformes; family Paralepididae; genus Notolepis; species Notolepis coatsorum. The sequence goes on along the minus strand of NC_140165.1, from coordinate 141,833,043 downwards.
GATATTGTCATGGCCAGTGTCGTGGCCTTGTTAGGTTGGAGGGCGCTCAGTTTTTTGAGTACCTCATCTGTTGTTACCATTTCAAGTTTGAAGTCGTCTTTGCGAACCCCTAGGTTTTTGTAGTAGTCTAGGATGTGTTCACAATAATCATCGCACAGACACAGGAAACAAGTTAACAGATTTACTTGAAACTGATTATTTATGCAATGTTGCAACAACCTAAAGCAGGCAGCTTGGGGCGGATGCACTTGGAGAAGTAGAATAAATACAGAGGCTGTCCAGCTTACTTATAATGGAGGAAGTCCATAGTGAAGGTGGCAGTCTTGCAAAGAATCCGAGGCACATTGATTGAGTTAACAATCCTTCACCAGGGAGTAAAAAAGTGAAACAGTGGAAAAAACATATAACACCCAGACAATTCACACACATAATTGTAACAACCTCACAAGTGAAACAGAAAACACCCCCCTAAACTCACTCCACCCAGGGCATCCGGCTCATATTGCCATCTGCGTTGTGTTTCAGTTCGACCCCTGTTAAGGTATTGCCCTGAGCGAGTCTCGAACCCTGGTCTCCCGCACTGCGGGCGACATCGCAAACCACTATACCAAGAGGTGAATTCACTTCTTGGTAACGTGTCTGTATGCCTTACAAGCGGGCAGAAAAGTGGCAATTTCTTTACTTGAACTTGAGGACTGCATACTTTTTTTGCAAACCAAAACAACATACTTGATACTTATAGCACATGCATGAGCCTGGTCTCTTTTGAAAGAGGACATTCTGAAGTTTCTGATTCCAGAAAAAATATTCACTTTTAGTGCTAACGTAATAGAGTAACACAGGTCTGAACTTGAGTTATAAAAAAACGTGTTACTCAAGTTTTTCTGTAGTAGTTAGTAGTCCAGAGGTAGTATTTCCCCAGAAGATGGTATGGCTTACAAATCCAGACGGAGCCATAGCCTAAAGCTTTATGTAGTACATATCCGAATTTCATAAAGATCCATTCAGAAATGAGTGATTAGGAGTGATATTGGTAAACTGTGTACAAAGAAAAACTCAGTTTTCTCATTCGGCTGTTTTGCTCTTCCTGTTTTTGTGTTTCTTCGTGTTTTTAGTTTTTTTATTTAGATCCCCATGTGGGGTATCATTGGAAAGCCACACTCATTGGTTACAACGATCCACAATCATTTTCGAGATCGGATCTAGATTGACGGAACTACTGCAGCCTGAGTCAGGAGTGGTATTTTGCGCAATTCCGTGTACTTTGCACAAGCCTCAAATACCAGCATGTAACTCGAGAACCGCTGAACGGATTTTGACGGATTTTGTCGCTATCGACAGGCAACAAATAAGCCTTCAATTCGATATATATATTGTATTACAAAATATGCACACCGAGCCACTAGGGGTCGCCAAAGTGCCGGTTGCAAAAAGTCCGAAAAACTTCCCATATGAGGGACGTTGCAGCTTAAGAGGGGGAGTGAGTTTAACTTGCAGTACCGCTAATGTCCACAGTCACTTCACAACACTTGAAGTCCATCGTGACTGTGGATATACCTGCGGTACCTCCGTTACAGAGGCAGTAGTGATGACAAGAGGTCATGATGATAAGTAGTGATGTCACCAGTGAGGCGGGTCTTTTTGCATTTCCTCTCTGCAGCTCTCAGGCTCTGCCAGCCATGGTCTGTGTGTAGAGTGGCTGGCAGGCTTTTTGGCGAGGGGACAGAGTTTGCCGAAGGAAGTTGAGAGGGTTTGTATTCTGCGACAGCCATGAAACTTGGCAGCTTGGGGAGGATGCACTTGGAGCGTACATGGCTCCTGGGCAGGTGAGCTTGGCCGGGGAGAGGATGGGGAGGGGAACGGAAGCTTCCGTTAGGCACCGGCCTCCAACCCGGAAGAGTGGCCTCCGGGAGGGGAAAGGTTTCTGCATAACTGAGCCTCCAACCCATTGGAGTGGCCCTCCTGGGGCGACAGTGGTGTGTGAGTGAATGGGTGAAAGTGAGGAACAAAACTAATTTAAAAGAGCTTTGGATAAAAGCTCTAGATATAAATGCACCATTTACCCTTTGGAAGGAATAGAGGTTTGGGCAAATCCACAAGGAAGCTTAAGCCTGGGCCAATTTGGGATAGACTGGAGAAAATATTCTTCCCTGACACCTCCATTGAGGCGATTGCGCCATCTCCTGGAATGTAGGCCTTGGCCTCTCTCTCTCCCTCTCTCTCAGCCTGTCTGTTTCACACACACACACACACACACACACACACACACACACACACACACACACACACACACACACACACACACACACACACACACACACACACACACACACACGCACACACACACACACACACACACACACACACACACACACACACACACACACACACACACACACACACACACCCTCTCTGTTGCTCCCTTCTGCCATGCCTTGGTCTGCCCCATATTCTGTGCTGTATTGTTTAATTGTGTAGTGTTTCTATGTTCCTCCTACCACATTCCACCCCCTGACATAATGTGATTTGGGGATGTGGAATGTGGTAGGACCCAAATGCAGGACGTTTGAGGCAGTGGAAGTCTCCATGGGTGTGTCGTATATTCTGGGTCAGTACTCTGCTTCTTCTATGGCTACGTCTCTGGTTCGACCACCGGTCTGGTGCAGATGTAGTGCAGAAGAATTTGGAGTCCACACAAGCCAGTTGGAGTGGTATACTATAGCGCTTTTATTTAAAAAGAGTCCCTGAAGGTGGTAATCTTTGAAGCTCTCTGAAATATCATAATACACACTCTCTCTGGATGGTTGTTTACAAAATCATTATTTCAGCAGGTTTGGTCTTCGTTTGGCATTTTGCATAGTCGTAGTCATCATTGGCATGGCAGAGCAGCGCGCCTTCATCTGTGTTCAGTTCTCGCCATTTCTCCTCGTCATCTTCATCTTCATCTGGCCTCATCTGCCTTGTGTCTGTTGTGTGTGTGTGTTCCCCCGGGCACAGACATTTAAACCGTCCAGGCCCGCCTCCCTCATCAAGAAGGACACACACCCTCAGCCAATCAAAAACAATCCTGAGGCCGTGTCTGGCCTCTGTCCGAAAGAAGATCCTCCCTCTGTTAGTTCTAAGAAAATAGCTTTCTTCCAATTAAACCTTTTAGATTAATGTTTTCCAAATTAGAGTTAGGCGATCAGTATCTACCTCTTAAAGACAAAGATATAGATTCTTTACTTAATATTTGTACTGTTTGATATAAGCTAAAAGTTATGTGTATATATATATATGGGGGTTATGTATGTTATCTGTTGTGTGTGTGTATATAGGCATGTTTTTGTTGTTCTGTTTTTGTCTCCCTCCTGTGTAACATATCCCATTCTCAGGTGTCTCCCAGTTGCAGCACCAGCAGCCAGCTGGTCAATCAGCAACTCACCCCAGTGCAACGGCAGGTGAAGCTGATTCTGCAATCAACATCCACTCTCCCTACATATACCCATTTTGTGTGCAGTGTTAGTTTGCTCTTTTGGCTCATTGTGGTGGTGGGTGTCTCTCTGTGTCTTTGGTGATAATTCTGTGTGTCATTAGGTATATAGAGCAGTGGCTCTTCAGAGGTAAAAGCTCTGGTTCTTAGGTATATAGAGCAGTGGCTCTTCAGAGGTAAAAGCTCTGGTCATTAGGTATATAGAGCAGTGGCTCTTCAGAGGTAAAAGCTCTGGTTCTTAGGTATATAGAGCAGTGGCTCTTCAGAGGTAAAAGCTCTGGTTCTTAGGTATATAGAGCAGTGGCTCTTCAGAGGTAAAAGCTCTGGTTATTAGGTATAGAGCAGTGGCTCTTCAGAGGTAAAAGCTCTGGTTCTTAGGTATATATAGCAGTGGCTCTTCAGAGGTAAAAGCTCTGGTTATTAGGTATATAGAGCAGTGGCTCTTCAGAGGTAAAATTGTGTTTGTGTTCTTTAGTTTGCTGTACATTTCTGTATCAACCCTTTGTATATTTGTTTCCCTTGTGTCACCCAGCCTATGGTGATTGTTTTTCTTGTGTATTAATCTTTTGTTTCGCACACAGGGACATTGAGGACAGGAAGATACCCTGGGTCTACATTTTGCATCACGTAGGTGACCTACTGTTAAAGACACCAGCCTTAGAAGTGAGCACCACCACCTGTACTTTTGGGCGTCCGCGCCTGTAAGGGGGGGTGGGCTTTAATTTGCTTTTGATATTTCATTTGGTGCCACTGGTAGGTCCTCCTTGCTCTCTGTGTTGCTGATTTGTGTTTTGTAAAATAAATATTATTATTTTGCAAATTGTCTCTTGAGTTTTGTGTCACTGCACCCTCACCTACCCTGTCTGTGGCCTTGTGTTGCGTCTCCCTACTGGGGTGCGTAACAGCTACATATACAGTAACTATTCTGATTCATTGTCTGGTCTTGATGCTCTGTGTGCCAAACGCACTGTTGCCATTAATGGTTGTGTTGTAAGTCTAGATCCTTGTTGTAACATCTTTGGAGTAAGATATAAGGATCTAGCCTAACTATCTAGCCTAACCTAATTTTCTATCTAATGTGCCTCGTTCTTAATATATATATATGTAGCAGGGTGGATTATCCCTGCTTTATGGGAGTGGTTGTACACGGCCACTTGGTAGCGGGATGCAGTAGATTCTAATCTATCTGAACCCCCGTCTTTGGGCCCGGAACGTCGAACTGGAGGGCGGGCAGCAGGAGTGGATGGGGCCCAGGATTTACTAACCTGGGGGGTGGTACTCTGGTCCTCCTCGCCTTCCAGGGCGGTCAGCAGTAGCTCCCGACACACTCTCACTTCCCCCAGTACCTCCGTTAGCCCTCCCACACCTGGTGACTGTTAGTGGACTAAAGATATTGCACTCCCGCAAAGCAGTACCCTTCCTTGACAACCTGTAGAGACCTTTAACCATGTGATACGAATAGGGTGGGAAGGGTTAAATAGTAATGCTGATAGTCATATATTTACCCGGTCAACAAAGGTTAGAACAAGGCTCAGTAATAGACACACACACCGTGCTCCCATCTACGTCTCCTTTATATAAGGCCGGGTCAAGTAGCAATTACAGATTATAACTTCATGTGGTTCATATGCAGTATAATCACAGTAGGCACCGAGTGCTCTCACTCACAATACAGGGGACGCTATTCCCAAAATAGGCACCTAGTGCTCAGTACATTAATTCAAGAGCCCCGCTTTGAGTAGGGGAAGACCCAGGCACATATTAAGGAGTTCAATGGGAATTCAAGAACATCACAATATTATTACCATACAAAAATAAATCACATGTGGGCCCACGTTACCAAATAAAAGACCTAAGCTAAAGCCGGCTTATAATGGTTGGGGTACCCCTAGACGCTGGTTGCTAGCGCTCGCTTCAAATTAATATTGTTTTGGCACACAAAGTACCGCTGTACTTAACCGAGATGGCGGGTCCACTCTCACCACCCCTCGTCCGGGTGACAAGATGGCCGTCGGGCGATCCCGCGAGAACAGCCAGCGGGCGGGGGTAGGCAGCAGGGGCAGTGGCTGAACTGGAGGAGCGTGCTGTGTTGTGGCGACCTCTGCTGGAAGAAGAGGTGTCCTCGGCTGCGTCGACGAGACGTCCACTGCGGGGCTGCTGACTGAGCTGGCGCGCTCTAAACTGTTTGCTACCTTAAACACAGCTAAACTGTGGGTCTTGGTGGACCCTCCTGCTGTCGTCTATACAGCTAACGCAACGTGCTATAGGCACCACCTGTCTTCAGCGACGCTCGCCTTGTGGTGTACTCAGAGTCACTATAGCCGTTAGCAGCAAGCTAATATACCGCTTCAACTTCTAGGATAACACGTTATTTACTGAAGTTGGTTCTTCTTTCCGTTTCGCTTATTCACACACTTCTCTATCGCTTGTACTTCTAGGATAACCCGTTTCACTTATTCACACACTTCTCTATCGCTTGTACTTCTAGGATAACCCGTGTTATAGCAAAGTACTTGTTATCTCCCGTTGCTCTTCAACGGGGCTCTTCGAGAGCACACGTCCGTTCACGTTCGAGTTCACTGTCGAAGAGGACTTCCTCCTGTTCCGCCCTCCAGGTAACTAGCTTCTCACTCGCTGCTCCTTTCTCCTTCGCTCCGCCTGCCACCACCGCCCCCTGCTGGCGACCGCAAACTGGTCCCACTATGGGACACTCAAGGCAGGAAGAAAGATGATTCAATGTCACGTTAATGGTCCATATCGAAGCCGGAGGGAAGAAGAGCACCTCGCATTATTAGTCCAGGCGAGATATCAAAAAGGAACACTGTTTATCATGTCTTTGTGCACACAGGGGAAGTAACAGGTTAGGTCAGCACTTCTGAATAAATAGCAGAATATTCAGGATGCTACATATATGTTTTTAAACTATCTGTTGAAAAGGGCGAGGATTACAGGTGGCTTGCTTTATCAGGTGCTAATGGCCTCAATATCCCATATTTGGGTTATTTTGAAGTTGACCTTGAAGCCTTGGGAAAGATTATACCAAAAAGAGGTGTATTGGTTGTGAAAGACCCTATTAGGTGAGGCGGCGAAACTGAGGAAGCAAACTACCCCAGGTCTTATTGGCATGAATGTAATCAAGAAGTGCTTTGAGTTGCTGAGTCTGTGTAGGGAAGCTGGTCAGACCCAAACATCTACTTCTCAGGATGACAAAAGCTTGACAGCAGCATTTGAGGCATGTCAACATGAGCAGTTTGTTTCTGTGGATAGCTTTGTGAACACTACAACATTTTCAGGGATGTGATTGCGCCTTAAACACTTTGAGTGCCAACGACGCTATATGTCGTTAGTTCATGCCGACCGTTGAATGCCAGCGACGACATATAGCGTTTGTTTGTCGTTTTTTTTTAGCGATTTGAATTCATGTTTCATCAATCTAGTCTCACGTTCGTGCTGCAACCTCTCTCTGAGCTCCATTGGGAAAATACCGCCCCCTATCGTCTCTCCCTGTTGTACTGCACCCCATTGGATTAGACTGATGGGGGGGGGGGAAATCCAGTTTCCTCATTTTACTTATCCGGCAAGCCATCCGAAGAGATCCAAGTCTTCGCCGACCCTCAGAACAGCGTGAAATCGGTATTTCCAGTACCCAGTGCTGAATCAATAAACGCGATTGATATTTGGAATGGCGATCAGGAATTGGAATAATCTTTTTGGAGAACATCTGATCTGAGGTAAGGAATCTATTTGACCAGTCTTAGGATAATCAGACCTGTTTTCACAGAGATATCAGCGTGTGCCATATGTGTGTGTGTGTGTGTGCGCTGATCAGGAAATGAGAGAATCGATTTTTCAGCTTGCTTCTCTAGCGTGCATAAGTACACATATACTATCGATAATCTAGCGTTTATTTGAAAACGATTCAGAAATAGGCCGAAAAATGACAACGTTTTTTGTGTATTCCAGAATATTCCAGTAAAGGCCGTTTATCACAGAATCTTTATATTTTCCTGAAATTTTCAAGAAAACGAGGGTTTTTCAAAATGGTATAAAACGGAAATGAACCGATTAAAAAACAATCCGTTTCGACAATGTTGACTGCAAACAAGTCATTGATAAGCGACGGCCAGATTAGACACATAGCCATAATTTAAGACATAGTTTATGCGTTCAAAACGCTATCATTGAAGTGGGTGCTGGCATTCAAACATGTTTTGAGACGGGAACCTGTGGCAACCAAGAAAAAAATACCTGAATATTTTCGAAACTATTATTATTATTTTTCTTTTTAAATAAACACTATTTGAATGAATGAACACATTTTATTTGTATAGATTGAACTTTTCACAGGGAAGAGGAAGGTGGGAGAGGGGTTGAAAATCTGTTATGCAAGAATAGCAGGTCTGATAGATGTTGCTTTCGCGTTTCGCTTAGACCAAGTGGAAAAATAATCAAAACATACATAAAGCTCAATATTGAATAATTTTTTTATTATATATAAAAATATATTAAAAAAAGCCCAATAGCAGAACACAGGGAGAGAGAGAATGGAGCGTTTTAGGTAGGTTTTCATTCCTTTGGGTTCCGAGCAGACAAGGCAATAGAGAATATACAAGAATGTGCGACATTGGACGAGTAGTGACTCTTGCTTGAGTTTCTCAGGAACGCCCGGGCGGGTGGTACGTCAGGAGACAGCGTCGGCCGTGAGTGGTGGTCCTGGGCACAGGGAGAACAGAGGTTAGGACATGGCAGGCAATACAGACAGAGCAGGCAAGCTGGGTACGTCCTCGTACCTAGGTTAGATGGAATAACACTGAGACGATCAGGAGCAGGATCCGCAGGGTTGATATCCGGGCCGGTGATGAGCTGACGACTCTCAGCTGGGCTGATTGTTGCCAGATCACAGCGTGGGGAAGATGGCGTCGGAAGCTGCCCATATAAGGGCGTGGAAGCAGGCGGAGAGATGGAGGCTCTCACCGTGATTGTGACACCATGTGTTTTATTCTGGTAGCAGGTGCCCCAGATCAGGTCCATTCTGGGTCATCTTTGTTGGTTGAAGCCTTGGGGAGGGATGGGGGTAACCTACCACCAGGAGGACTAATAGTTCCAGTTATGAAGGTAGGCAATACAGATGTACATTTGAAGACTCACCATTTAGTGGATATAGTGGCGGGAAATAGGCCCATTGTATTTGAATGTGTAGGTCCCCAGGAAGAGCAGGTCTTATTATGGGAATGTTCTCTCTCCAGTGAGTGGCAGGAGAGTCCCTCTGAGATAGCAGAATTACAGATAGTTAGATAGGGCCTTACAGATAGTCAGGCAAGGCAGGTCAGGCAGCTACTAACAAAATAAGCCCATATGTTTGCAAGGGCAGACTTCAACTTGGGTTGCACTAGTATTCTACAGCATGAGATTGTCATGGTTTTTGCCTTATTTCACCTCTCTGTGAGGGATAGCTGTTAATCCCTGTTCCCTGTGGTTAATTGCCTCATGGGTCGGCAGGTGTGTGGGCTTGATTGCACCTGATGCAGTGCAGCTGTGCCTATGGCCATGTGGAGTCTATTTAAGTTTGGAGATTGCAGTGTCAACTGCTTTTTCATTTTCCTTGTGCTGGCTATACTTTTGGTCAGGCTTCTTATATTTAAGTGTAGTGCTGCCCTATTCAGCATTTAGCCTTCTTTTGTAGCTATACTCGTTTGTCTACTGGCTTAGTTTACACTTTATTTTATAAAGGCTGAGTCCTTTATGGTAGTGTTTTCTTTTGTTCTTTTGGAACTGCCCTTTGCACATACACTCCCTTGGTGGAGGTTTATTGTTTTATGTTTGCAATATAAACTGTTTTTAGGAGTTGCGTTTGTGGCTTATTTATTTTCTCTACAATACCTCTTTAATGAGTGTCGTCCTGTTTTTTTGGACATTACTTATTTTCTTGAACACTCACTTTGAGGCTTCAACCTGTAAATGTTGTTTTTTTCCCCTTCTCCTAAAACGTCTGCGTAAGCAGTTAGTGGTTATCCGTTTTACGTATAACTTTAAGAATCCCTATTATCTGCTCATGACCCACACACACACCCACAGCCCTCACAGAATGAAAAAGCCATGAATGGGTCAGCGGATAATACTGGTCTCGAACGTGCACTTGCTGCACAGCATCAAGAATTACTTTCACATATGGAAGCTATCAAACAATTACAAGAGCAACAAGCCCTCATGGTGATACAGCATGGGGAGATGTATGAAAGGTTGTGCAAGATGGAAGGTTCCATGCGTAATCTGGCTGACAGCATAGCCAATGCACAAGTATCTTCCCAAATATCTCCTAACGTCCCTCAAGCACAACACACAGTACCCCAGCCATTTCCTCGTGAGGCTAAAGTTCAGCTCCCCTCGCGCTTTAGCGGGGAGTCAGGTAAATGCCGTGGTTTTCTGGCACAATGCCAAATAGTGTACAAAGGCCAGCCTTCTCGTTTTCAGTCTGAGGATTCACGTGTTGCCCTAATTCTATCCCTGTTGGAGGGACCTGCCCTCGATTGGGCTTTTCCACTCATACGGGCTCAGGCCCCAGTTTTAAACGACTCACAGGGACTCATGAATGAGATGGAGATCGTTTTTGATCATGAACTCTACAATAAAGAGGTCGCCATGAAGCTGACGCGCATGCGCCAGGGCACCAGTAGTGTAGCTGCGTTTTCCATCGCTTTCAGGACACTGGCTGGGGCTACAGGCTGGCCTGAGGGACCACTCATCACTTTGTTCACCAACACGTTATCTAATCAGGTTAAAGATGCTTTGGCGGTTGTGGGATCTCCAGACAATTTTGACACACTGGTCACTACCGCCATACGTGTTGATAACCGGATCAGAGACCGTGAGCGTGAGAGGCGGGGCCAACATTTTCGTGTGTCGCTGGAGGAGGTTTCGTCCTTTCCTCCACAACCTTCAGTGGCCAGCTCGTCTGAACCTATGCAGGTGGACAGCACTTCTGTGCGTGACTCCAGGCAGACTGGTTCTCATGTGGACTGGTGCCGGTACTGCAGGAGAAAAGGTCACACGAGGGTGGAGTGTCCGAAACTGAAGGGAAACGGTCAGTCTCACTAGTGAGACATCACATCACCCCCTTTCGAACCTTTTTGCCTGTGGTTTTAGGCTGGAATAGGCTGTTAAGGTTGACGCCTTTTTAGACTCAGGGGCAGTGGACAGTTTCATCGATTCTAGATGGGCTGAGGACTCTAAAATACCTGTACATTCCCTCCATAAGCCCTGTAGTGTCACAGCGCTTGATGGACGGCCATTGGGTACAGGCAGTGTCACCAAAAGAACCAATTATTTATCTATGCGGGTTGCTTATGGGAACCATTCTGAGCGCATTCGATTATTTTTGGTGGATTCCCCCACGTATCCCATTGTGCTGGGTCATTCTTGGCTTAGTAAACACAAGCCACAGATAAATTGGGGTGAGGAGAGGGACACTGTCATGTAGTGGGGCTCCCAATGCCATAACCGTTGTTTCCAAATTCCTCAGTCACCCATGAGTTATGATCAGTTTAGTGAGAACGGTTGTGATCCTGTTGAAGCAGTGGGCGGTCTTGGTTTCCAGAGCCCACTCTCTCAACCATTGCACTCCCAGCCATCTGTCGATCAGGATGGGAGTTTGGAATGGGATCCACAGTTTGATTGGGACTCCCTCGGTGAGGACAGTTTAGACAGTTTAGAGGCTCTGTGTGAGGACTTCTCCTCGCTTACTTGTACAGCTGACCCCCTCATGGAGAGCACCAACATCATGAGCGTGGAGTCACACCCGTTACCAGAGGGAGTTCCCACTGTCTATGCTGACCTCAGTGAGGTGTTTAGCAAACAAAGGGTCACCATCCTGCCACCGCACCGACCTTATGATTGCGCCATCGAATTGCAGCCGGGCTCTATTCCCCCTCGTGGTTCCTTGTACTCGTTGTTGGTCCCAGAAAGCGCAGCTATGAACACCTACATCAAGGAGGCTGTGGCTACCGGTTTTATTAGACCTTCCACTTCACCTGCGGGTGCTGGATTCTTTTTTGTGGGAAAAAAGGATGGAGGACTGAGACCCTGCATCGACTACAGAGGTCTGAACAGCATTACAGTAAAAAACCGGTATCCCCTTCCCCTGATGAACTCGGCGTTCGAACGCCTCCAGGGGGCATCCATTTTTACCAAACTTGATCTCCGCAATGCCTACAATCTGGTGCGCATACGCCAAGGGGATGAGTGGAAGACCGCGTTCAACACTCATAATGGTCACTATGAATACCTGGTGATGCCATTTGGTCTTACTAATGCCCCTTCAGTTTTTCAGGCGTTAATCAATGACGTGCTCAGGGAGATGTTGGAAACGTTTGTTTTCGTCTACTTAGATGACATTCTGATTTTCTCCAAGTCCATTTCTGACCATGTCAAACATGTCAGGCAGGTCTTGAGGTGCCTTTTGGATGCACAGTTGTTTGTGAAGGCTGAGAAGTGTGCCTTCCATGTCCGCTCTGTGTCCTTTCTGGGATTCATTGTATCTGAGGGGAGGATTCAAATGGACCCCAAGAAGGTGTCAGCAGTGACAGACTGGCCTACACCCGTCTCGGTCAAGCAGGTGCAACGATTCCTAGGATTTGCAAACTTCTACCGTCGTTTTATTCGTAATTTCAGTTCAGTGGTAGCACCTATCACTGCACTCACCAGGAAGCCAGCACCTTCCCATTTCCAGTGGACTCCCAAGGCTGAGGCAGCGTTCATTGAGCTCAGGAGAAGGTTCAGTTCTGAGCCTATCCTCATTACTCCTAACCCATCCCTGCCATTTATCGTCGAGGTGGATGCTTCTGAGCTTGGAGTCGGAGCTATTCTGTCTCAATGCTCATCGTCCGACGGTAAGGTACACCCATGTGCGTACTATTCACGTGGGCTCTCGCCGGCTGAAAGAAACTATGATGTTGGGGACAGAGAGCTGTTGGTGGTCAAGTTGGCATTGGAGGAGTGGCGCCATTGGCTAGAGGGAGCTGAACACCCATTCACAGTCTGGACAGACCATACAAATTTGGAATATATCCAGGGTGCTCAGAGGAGAAACTCGCGACAGGCTCGCTGGTCACTGTTTTTCTCTCGGTTTAATTTCCTCCTGACGTACCGTCCCGGGTCTAAAAATATCAAACCGGATGCTCTTTCCCGGTTATATGATGGATCAGAGGAGGACCGTCCTCCTGAGCCCATTGTTCCTGCAGGACAGATCCTAGCTCCTGTGACATGGAGCATTGACTCTGCTGTGCGGAGGGCACAACGTTTGGAACCAGATCCGGGTGGGGTGCCCCCGGGTCGGTTATTTGTAACAAACGGCATTCGTTCTCGGGTGTTGAAGTGGGGCCACTCCTCTCGGCTGACGGGACATCCCGGAGTGCACAGAACTCGTGACTTCTTGGCCAGAAGGTTCTGGTGGCCTGGTATGATGAAGGACATTCGGGAATTTGTGGCAGCCTGCCCCGTTTGTGCACGGAACAAAGTTTCTCAACAGTCACCACCAGGGCTGCTTCATCCTTTGCCCATTCCTAGTCGTCCGTGGAGCCACATCGCCATGGATTTTGTGACTGGTCTGCCTCCTTCTGATGGTCACAGCGTCATCATGGTGGTGGTGGATAGGTTCTCCAAAGCAGCTCACTTCATTCCGCTGGTCAAGCTGCCATCTGCTCAGGAGACCGCTCAACTGGTGGTTGACCATGTCTTCCGAATTCATGGCATCTGCCAGGACGTGGTGTCGGACCGTGGACCCCAGTTTACTGCTCGGTTTTGGAAGGCATTCTGTGCTATACTGGGTGCGACGGTTAGCCTGTCATCAGGGTTCCACCCGGAGAGCAATGGGCAAACAGAGCGCACCAACCAGTCTATGGAGAGTACGCTTCGCTGCTTGGCCTCCTCCAATCCGACCACTTGGAGTCACCAACTGGCATGGGCAGAATATGCACATAATTCATTGTGCAATGCATCCACTGGTCTCTCCCCATTTGAGGTTCAGTTTGGGTATCAGCCTCCACTGTTTCCTGAACAGGAGAGGGACGTGGGGGTGCCATCTGCCGAGGCGTTTATCCGTCGGTCTCGGGCGACATGGAAGAGGGTGCGTTCGGCTCTTGTGCGTGCTGCGGCCCGGCACCAGCGGTCGGCGGATGTACACCATCGCCCTGCGCCTTCCTACCGTGTGGGCCAACAGGTGTGGCTTTCCACACGCGACCTTCCATTACGGGTGGAGTCGCGCAAACTCGCTCCCCGTTTTGTGGGCCCTTTCACTATTGTTCGCAAGATAAACCCAGTCACGATGCGTCTTCGGTTACCCTCGTCGATGAGGGTACACCCTACATTTCACGTATCCCGCCTTAAGCCGGTTCGGAGGAGCAGGTTGGTTCCTGCAGAGAAACCTCCACCTCCCCCTCGATTCCTTGATGGCCAACCTGTGTATACTGTACGGCGTATCCTGTCCAGTAGGCGGGTTGGTAGGGGTATACAGTACCTGGTGGACTGGCAGGGTTATGGGCCAGAGGAGCGCACGTGGGTTCCGGCCAGGGACATCTTGGACCCTGAGCTTGTTCGGGAGTTTCGGAGGGTCCGTCTGGAGCCGCCCCCTAGAGGGGGGGTCCTGTCATGGTTTTTGCCTTATTTCACCTTTCTGTGAGGGACAGGTGTCTATTTTTGCTTTATTTCACCTCTCTGTGAGGGATAGCTGTTAATCCCTGTTCCCTGTGGTTAATTGCCTCATGGGTCGGCAGGTGTGTGGGCTTGATTGCACCTGATGCAGTGCAGCTGTGCCTATGGCCATGTGGAGTCTATTTAAGTTTGGAGTGTCAACTGCTTTTTCATTTTCCTTGTGCTGGCTATACTTTTGGTCAGGCTTCTTATATTTAAGTGTAGTGCTGCCCTATTCAGCATTTAGCCTTCTTTTGTAGCTATACTCGTTTTCGTCTACTGGCTTAGTTTGCACTTTATTTTATAAAGGCTGAGTCCTTTATGGTAGTGTTTTCTTTTGTTCTTTTGGAACTGCCCTTTGCACATAAACTCCCTTGGTGGAGGTTTATTGTTTTATGTTTGCAATATAAACTGTTTTTAGGAGTTGCCTTTGTGGCTTATTTGTTTTCTCTACAATACCTCTTTAATGAGTGTCGTCCTGTTTTTTTGGACATTACTTATTTTCTTGAACACTCACTTAGAGGCTTCCACCTGTAAAGGTTGTTTTGTGTTGTTTATTTTTCCCCTTCTCCTAAAACGTCTGCGTAAGCAGTTAGTGGTTATCCGTTTTACGTATAACTTTAAGAATCCCTATTATCTGCTCATGACCCACACACACACCCACAGCCCTCACAGAGATACCCTTAAAGGGGAACTATCTTATAAATGGCCTTTTTGAGTGTTTAGCATTGTTTCCTAGCTATGTGAACTTATATTAATATGATCTATGTCCAAGCGGTTAGGTGGCCGAGCGGAGATTGCGTTCGTCACCAACCCCAGAGCTGTGAGCTGGATTCGCCTGTTCGAATCCAGCTCACAGCTCCGGGGTTGTCACCAGCTTGGCTGGCCGTCTGCACCAATACAATTGGCTGTATTGGAGGGTGGGAGAAGCTGGCGGGGTGGGTCCGGGTCGTTGTAAACAGCGACTCCTACAGTTCGGTCGGGGCGCCTGCTAAGCGCGGATAGGACTTGAGGGGGATAGTGTGGTCCTCCCACACGCTACGCCCTCTCGATGAGAATCCGCGCTGCCAGGTGAAAAGAAGCGGTGATTGGCTGGACGTGTGTCGGAGGAAGCACGTGGTAGCCTCCACTCTCCCAGATGATCTGACTGTGGGGGGTAAGTGCGCAGCGACCAGGAAGGGACTGGGAATTGGCATACGACTAACATTGGGATGGGAGAAAATCGGAGGAAAAATGGAGGGGGAAAAAGACCAATACAAAAAAAAAAAAAAAAAAAAATGATCTATGTCTCTAATTCTCATATTGGCACATTCTTCCAATTCTCCTCTCACAATATTCACCCTCACTGAACTGAGTCATCTGAAAATGTGCTGATTTGTGATGTCAGAAAGACACCGCTGCATGATAATGGCGAGGTACAAGATGAGCTGCACACAGTGGTTGGAGCCCAGGCTCAAAACGGCTTGAGATCTTGAGGTAGAAAAATGCTGTTTTTGAGGACTTGATTAGAAATACAAAACAATGAATAATAAAAAAAAAAAAAATTACAGAGGTGTTCCATAGACTCACAGGAATTGTGTAAAAGTGCCCAAATAGTGAAAGAAATAGTAAAATAGTTCCCCTTTAAGGGGAGACACTACAGGTGAATAGGGTAAAAGAATTAACTAATAGATATCACAATGAAAATTCCCCAGTTGATTACTTATATTAAGACAATACTTTTTTGTATTACAAGTTTTCTGAAATTGTATGTTTAAATATGCAAATGAGGCATTATCTACTTAAATATGCACTAATTTACATATAATTCCAGGACAGAAATCTGAACATTGGATAAAGCCATTTTCAAAATTATAATTTCATTTAGTTGACATATTAGAGCCAAAGGTTATTACAGAGGGGATTTTGGATATCTCTTTTTATCATTCCATAAATCAGAAAATACTCCATTCAGTCAATTTTTATGGTAAAATTCCATATTTCGGCATGTTTTTAGGAATAAAATGTGATATAAATCAGGGTATGAATGCGATATCAACAAACCCTTCTGTAAATACCTTCAGAACATAGATATGAATAGAACTGGAAGGTTTGGTGTATGTGAGTGCTACTGAAGTGGAGATTTCTGGCTCAGAGTATGAGGAAAAACTCTTAAAACTCATTTTTGGGAAAACGCCTTCAAAGTTCTGTATTGTAAAATGCCATACTTTTTTTTTTAAACAGATATTTACAAACACAATATCTAATCAAACCATTAGTAATAGACAACCTAAACACATGCCTGATAACTGAATAATAATAATAATGATGTTATTGAACTGAACAGAACTACACACAGGCTACAAACAGTGTAGTACAGTGTAGTACCCCCTAATAGGCAAAACATATTTAAATAGATATCACTATGAAACTTTCCCAGTTTGTTATGTACATATAAACTAAGAAAAAATATATTGCAAGTTTTCTGAAATGTATGTTTATATATGCAAATGAGGCACTTCCCCATTAAATATGTGCTCATTGCAATAAGGCAAAATGAAGTAAAATAAACAACTAAATGTGTGTTATTGACGTTTTATTGTCATTAGTTTCATAGAAGACATGTTTAGGAAGCAAAATATAACAAAATCTCAAAATCAACAAAAAAAGTATATTTGCCTATTCACCTGCAGTGTCTCGCCTTAACAGATGATGCCCCTGTCAGCCGGCAGTACAGGAGAATACTCCCTAGTCAATACAAAGAAGTTAATAATCACATTGGAGAGCTTTTACAACAAGGTGTGATTAGGGAGAGTAGTAGCCCTTACTCCTCCCCCTTGGTGATTGTGAAGAAGAAGGACGGCTCCATCTGTTGAATGCCAATACCAGAAAAGACTCATTCCCTCGACCACGCATTGAGGAGTCTTTGGATTCCTTGAGTGGCACCAAGTGGTTTTCAACATTGGACTTGACCAGTGTCTACAACCAGGTGGAAGTAGCAGAAAGTAGCAGCTTCTGTACTCTATTCAGTCTCTTTGAGTTATCACGGATGCCCTTGGATGGGCTCTGTAATGCCCCTGGGACCTTTCAAAAGTTGATGGAGAGGATTCTGGGTGATCAGCGGTTCGAATCGCTGTAGCAGAGTGGAGACAAAATATGACTGAGTTGAAATCCTTCCTGGGCTTTGGAGGTTTTTACAGGAGATTTGTGAAGAACTTTGCTACTTTGGCTGCCCCCCTTCATGCACTTTCAGCTTTGGGGTCGCCAAAGAACAAAAAAAAACAGCACTGGGATACTACCTGTTTCAAGTTTGTTTATCATTTGTCACAATAAAATACAGATACTTTATGATGAAATGCTTGTTTCTGTATGAGCCCATGAGTGTGCTTCATACAGTAAAAAAAGGTAAGTAAAAAAGTAATTAAGAAGTAGGTAAAAAGTAAGTAAAGGAATGTTCAATATACATACAATACAGAGTAAAATGGGTAACAGTGAGGTACAATGCAGAAATGAGGTACACAATTTAGGGTAAGGTGCAAATGAGGTATGAATGTAGTGCAAATCTCTTTAATAATAGATAAATATAATTGAGTGTTAAAGTGTCTAAAGTGAGTAAAGTGGGTATTAAGGTGAGTGTTTGTTTAAAGTGAGTGTGTACATGTGGATGTGTGTGCCGTGAGTGTACACATCTGTGAAGATGCTTTTGAGTCTTCAGAAGTCAAGCCTACAGATAGAATAGAATAGAATATACTTTCTCTGCAGGTTTCCAACTTTAGTGTACGAGTGCAGTTGTGGAGAAGCACAACTTGTGTGGCGGGGTGGGCTTTATTGTTGACTGAAGTGTGTGAGCCACTGCTTTATATGTTAGATTAATCAATTGTAGTTTTATCCCTTCTACTAGTATTTTTCCAATTTATTTAACTATTCTGATTCATTGTCTGGTCTTATTGGGATGCTCTGTGTGCCAAAAGCACTGTTGCCATTAATGATTGTGTGTCAGTCTAGATCAGGGGTCAGCAACCTTTTTGACATGAAGTGCCAGTTTGAAATATAGTTGTAACTAGTGTGCCTGTGCCATATCAACAATATTCCATGCATCGTAATTTTTTGTTGTAATGATAATTTTTACATTATTACATCATTATTGTTATTATTATTATTTTATTATTTTTTATTATCTTTTTTCCCCCTCCTTTTTTTCCGATTTTTCTCCCATCCCACTGTTAGTCGTTATGCCAATTCCCAACCCCCTTCCTGGTTGTTGCGCACCCCCCCCTACTGTTGGTCCGGGAGGCCGGAGACTGTCACATGGCCTGGCAGCGCAGATTCTCACCGGGAGAGTGTAACTTGTGGAAGGTCAGGTCACACTACCTTTCTCCAGATCCTACCCTCGCTGTGCAGGCGCCCCGACCGAACTGTAGGGGTCGCTGTCCACAACGCCCAGGACCCACCCACGGCTTCCCTCCCCCTAACTCAGCCAAACGAGTTAGTATAGCGATCAGCCCAAGCCAAGGCAATGCTGACTCTCCGGGAGTCGAGACCGCAGCCTCTTGCATTGGTGACTAGCACAATCTCCGCTACACCACCTGACCGCCCGTTATTGTTATTATTAACAATATTATTATGATGGTTGTATCAACCCTAAATCTGAGTTGGGGCGGGGGTGCAATGCAGACAAACAGTTTTGCTTTACTGAGCTCCGTTATCTGGGGGCTGTAGTTGGTCACTTTAAGCTGCACACCGGAGCATCTTTTAATCCAGCTGTTTGCTGTTCTCTGATATTTTCTGACATTTCGTTGATGCGTCGCTCGACACTTCAAGCTGACATGGGGATATCTTTTATCCTTGATTTGATTGTCTCTTTGTTTGGCAAGCCTTCAAACAAAACATCTGAGCTAGAGAGAAAAGCCTCCTTGATATACTCGCCATCAGTGAATGGCTTTCCACATTTCGCAATGCAATGAGCAATGCGATAGCTTGCTTCAGTTGCGTGGTTTTTAGCAGTCGTGAACACTTTGAGGGTGCTGGCTTGCTTTCCATACCTGGCCACGGCACGTTTAATCGATTCTGCCTTAACTTTTTTGATGCTTCGTCTCAAAATGGCGTTTCACACCTGACGTTCTGCAAACTACATTTTCTAAACATAAAGTACACACAGCACGGTCCTTCTGACACACAAACCCGTAGTCGTCTGTCCACGCGGGCTGGAATGCCAGAATTTCCTTTGCTTAATGTAATGCTTTCTTAGCGGGGGTTGCCATCATGAAAGACGGCACATACAGAATGCAACCGCAGCACTGTGTGATTACCTGGGAACTGCGCGCGGGCGCGGGAGGCCAGCTGACTGCTGACAGCTGAGCTCCATGGGAACATCTGTATAGCTGTCATAGGGGTGTGCAAAACAGTCGACTTACAAAAAAGAACCTGTGGGAGGATTTCAACAAGATAAATGCGACAACAGTGCAAAATATTTCACTATAATATTTCAAAGCGAAGTAAAAAAAGAAATACATTTTTATTTTATTTTTTATGCTGCCCCCTGTGCCAATGAAAATGCCCCCGCGTGCCTAGGGTTGCCTACCCCTGGATCCTTGTTGTAACATCTCTGGAGTAAGACATAAGGATCTAGCCTATAACCACTATGTTGTAACTTATTTTCTATCTAATGTGCCTTGTTCTTAAAAAAAAATATTTATAAATAAAGATTCCATCTCTTTTGATAATTCTGCCATAGACTGGTTGTGTCCAAGGGGTCCTGGACCTGCAGTAATAGTTTAACAAATGTCACATGTTGTCAGAGTCACATATGCAGCAATAACTTGTCATGACGAGGTAGTCATCTTTAGCCTTAACCAGCATGGTTTATTTCACATTTGTACCACTTGACTTGCTCTCAGAGAGAGCTAGACTAGAGCACAGTAGGGCTGTCTTAAATACTTCAAAGCTTCGTTCGATGGGCATGGTATTCGAATATGAAAATAAAATTCGATTATAAAAAATAAAAATAAACAAATCTTTTTTATAATTTTTTTTTGCAGAATCAACTCTGCCTCTCTTTGTTAACTGACAGATTTGTGTTCATTGTGCTGCTTTTATAAAGCCTCAAATGACGGCTTACAATATTTCATGAAAGCAAAGTGTTTTGTTTGTCTAAGATTTAAAAAGGTTTAAACTTTACAGCACTGACAAAATTGAACAAAGTGCTGTACAAGTCCCACAACATAAAATATATTTTTTTTTAAAAAGATTATAATTTTTTTTTATCTTGAAGCTTCGAATTAAAATCGAATCTCTGCCCACGAAGCTTCGAATTCAAAAAAAATATTCGAAGGTCAGCCCTAGAGCACAGAGATATAGAAAGGGGGGGAAACATTCCCTTAGACCGCGTCTCATTCTGCCGACAGCGCCCTCTTGCTGTGGATGATAAGTATCGTGCAGTTACATGCAAACATACATCAATGCTTTACTTATCATCACAGTTACATTGTTGATGCTTAAAATGTCTGAGCTTCCATGTCAACATATATAGTTTTGTTTTTACTTAATAGCGAATGTGAGATCATAGAAAAAATAAAACAAGCGAGCTAGCTGGCTGCTGTCATTGCAAACAGCTAGATATTTCGGAGTTGCAACAGGCTAACGTTGTTTGCAGGAACAAAGGCATTCATTTCTATGCTTGAAATGTCTGAGCTTCCACCTTAAAGGAAAACTCCAAAATTTTGGGAAATTAGCTTATTTAACATCTTCCCTGGAGTTAGACAAGAAGATACATACCTTTTTTGTCTCTGTGCGTGCATTTAGCTTAGGGAACAGTCGCTCCGTTAGCATAGCTTAGCTTCATCACTGGAAGTGAGGCAGGACAGTAGCGTGACGTTCCCTACAGGTTTGTTGATATTCTCATTCCTTCAAAGGATCCGAACTGATTATGGATACCATGACTTAAATCCTCTTACCTTGACGATTAAAAGCCTCCCCAATTTAGAAAACAGTAATCAAATGGCTGGTATTGATAATATACTACTAACTACTGGACGCTCGGAGCTAACCAGAGCTGACGCAGAACAGGAGGATGGTAAACGTTTATTTTGTACATTATCTAACGTTAACACGAACCTAAACTAACGTTACAACTAACCTAAAGTTAGTTTAGGTTCGTGTTAACGTTAGATAATGTACAAAATAAACATTTTCCGCTGCTATAAACATCGCACTTTTATTTTGAAAACCCCAGAAAGGAAGTCATTATATTTGCTTTACCATCCTCCTGTTCTGCGTTAGCTCCGGTTAGCTCCGAGCGTCCAGTATTTAGTAGTATATTATCAATACCAGCCATTGGATTACTGTTTTCTAAATTGGGGAGGCTTTTAATAGTCAAGGTAAGAGGATTTTAAGTCATGGTATCCATAAACTTCAATCGGTTCGGATCCTTTGAAGGAATGAGAATATCAACAAACCTGTAGGGAACGTCACGCTACTGTCCTGCCTCACTTCCAGTGATGAAGCTAAGCTATGCTAACGGAGCGACTGTTCCCTAAGCTAAATGCACGCACAGAGACAAAAAAGGTATGTATCTTCTTGTCTAACTCCAGGGAAGATGTTAAATAAGCTAATTTCCCAAAATGTTGGAGTTTTCCTTTAATGTATGTTTTTGTTTTTAGCTAATAGCAAATCTGTTTGTTGTCTTTGAAAATGCTATATCATGGATACAAATATGAAGTGTAGTTTTTAGATATAATACACATAGGCCTACATGTAATTAAAACAATTATAATAAAGTTCAAGTTTCAAGTTTCAAGTTTCTTTAATAGTTGTCATACAGAAGTACAGAATACTTTCATACAAAATGCTTCTTACTGTTACGCTCCAGAGACTGTGCTAGACAAGATAGTATCAAATAACATAGTATAGCATGTAATTTAGAAGAAGAAAATGAGGTCACAGTGTTCGGTATAGACATATGTACAATGTTCTGAGTTACCATATAATATACAATACTATGCAGTGTACTAATGTACAGTCCTATATAGTGCAAAGCAGAAATGGGATGAGGTACAATTTAGGTACAATTTACAGTAAGGTGTACGAGTTGTAGTGCAATCCTTCATCAATAAATATAAAGTGTGGGGAGTGGGTGCTACAGTGTGTTTGTTTAAAGTGGGTGTGTGCTATAAAGTGTGTGGAGTGGGTGCTACAGTGTGTTTGTTTAAAGTGAGTGTGTGCGTGTGGATGTGTGTGCTATGTGCGTTTGGTGGTTGTTGTTGTGTAGTGTTCATTGTTCGTTTAGCAGCCTGATGGCCTGGGGATAGAAGCTTCTTCTGAGTCTTTCTGTGCTCGCCTTGAGACTCCGGTATCGCTTGCCTGACCGCAGCAGTTCAAAGAGGCAGTTGTTCGGGTGACTGGAGTCTTTAATGATTCTCTTAGCCTTGCCCTTGCAACGCTTGTTGTAAATGTTCTGGAGGGCGGGGAGCCCCCCTCCAATTGTGCGTTCGGCTGAACGTGTCACTCTTTGTAGTCTGCTTCGGTCTTGTGCAGTGCTATTCCCAAACCAGGAGGTGATGTTGCCGGTCAAGATGCTCTCTATTGTACATGAGTAGAAGTTCTTAAGGATCTTCTGACTGACTTGGAACTTCCTTAGGCGCTTTGCCTTATTTGTGTGCTTGCATTTGTATTCCAAACCAGTTCAAATTCAAATATATGTCAGTAGAACTACTCTTTACACCTGCCAATTCATGAACCAAATATAAACATACTGGCTGCCCCACACCCATATAATTATAGAGACCCCACCACTAAAAATAGAAAGAGATACAGTATGTTCTCTCAGTCTCTGAACTCTTGAATTGACTGAGCTCTTGAGGGCTGAGTCTAAAGTGGTCTAAAATGTTCAATCAATCAATCAATCAATCTGGGAACATAGGACCCGGGGAACATAGGACCCGGGGAACATAGACATGCTCCCAGTACAAGTAGGCCTACATTGGAGTTTAATTGTATTTAACTGCATACTGTAAAAGAGAGCCTATGATTTACAGAAATTGTCAACAAGCTTGTTTTCCTTCAGCAAGCCAAACTCTACTACACGAATAGTCGATTACATTAATATGGTCAAGGAATCCTGTTTGTGGCAGAAAGTTTGAGAAAATAAAATCTGGAAGGTTTACATAACCTCACTTGTTTGTACAGTGTCCCCCCCCCCCCCTCCAATGTACAGTAAATTACCGTATGGTTGTCAATATTCCAATGTACAGTCTTGCTTGTACAGTTGTACAGTGTCCCCCCCCCCCAACCCCTCCTACCCAACCCCACCCCCCCCCCCCCCCACCCAACCTCCTCCAATGTACAGTTTTTACGTCAAATGTATATACTCCCTTTTCTGGACTATTTTTGTATCACAAACACTACTGTATTTGCAAATCTGGTATGTCATAAATGTATAGATGTAGCAGTAGGCTACTGTCTATCTGTATGTCATGTATGTCATATGTCCTGATGAATTGAAAATGGGGGACCCTGATGTAAACAAGACGAAAGTCTTTCTCTGGTCTGCATCCCCTTAACAATTGTGTGTATTGAGCTATACTGCATTGTACCCATTCTGCAATCTGTTAATACAATTATCAATCAATCAATCAATCAATCAATCAATCAATCAATCAATCAATCAATCACTCACGTTCGTGGTTCAGCCCATAGATATAGATATCTATGATTCAGCCCCTGACAAACCAACGCGGAAGTCGCAAAACTTTCATATCTAGATGATGATCCCACAGTCCTGGAAGGTCGTTTTCGCTTTTAGCTGCAAAGTCGAAAACGCATCATATTTGTTTACCAAAAATCCCTTACAATATTTGACCACTCCCGTCGCCCAATAATTAGAAACATACAAGTACAAACGTCCTTCTACTATGGGATGGGCTCTCTGGGATCTAGACACAAACGAGTCACGACTCAAAATAACCCCGCGAGCTCAGGCGTTGCCTCTGTGGTCCGTTCTACACAAGTTGAGCGTGCTTTGCAAACTTTAACAGTGCGTTAGATCTGCATTATGACGGATAATATCGTATTGAATTGTAAACCGGTCAATGTAGATTGCACGTTCACTAGTGGTGACTACGTTGTAGGTGATATTACGTTGGAACTGTCCGGAGATTTCAAGATAAATACTCTCTCAGTGAAGTTCAAAGGTAAATCTCTAGCCCAATGGAGCGAGCGTCATGGGAGAACCACGACTTCGTATCATTCCAAGGACAAATACTTCAGCATCACACACTTTTTTATTAAACAAGGTGAGTGGTCATTCGGCAGTTTATTTCAATGTTCCAAACTGTTTATGATTACACCAGTGCTACTACACTTATGATTAATTGAAAATGAGGGACCCTGATGTAAACAAGACGAAAGTCTTTCTCTGGTCTGCATCCCCTTAACAATTGTGTGTATTGAGCTATACTGCATTGTACCCATTCTGCAATCTGTTAATACAATTATCAATCAATCAATCAATCAATCAATCAATCAATCACACAAGTTTTGTTTTGACGTGGCGCGTGCGGAGCCCTTGAAACATAATTATGTTATCGCACGTACGGTACATTCTACTACCAGCTACGCCAGGAACTACAATTGCGCGTGTTGCAATAACACCAAGCACCATGATATGATGTTAATAGCCTATACTTGTTAATAATCGGTATTGACCGTATTGATAACTGACACCCAACTCTGTCAACATTGGCTACGTGTGCCTTTCATGCACCCGATTGGTCTCAAACTCGACCCTGGGTGTTGACTATGGGTGGTCTGTTACTTGTTTATCTCCGTTTTTCAAACAGGAAAAGCATGGCGACTTGATCATAACCCTGACCTTTTTCAGTTTTTCTACCTTAGAACCGGTTCCCTAAAATATGTTCCTGAGTCTGACAACATTTTCAACAACAGATTCGGGTGGAGGAAGTCCACAATTCGAGTAGGGTATATCTGCAGAGCCGCAAGCCCAACGTCTGGGCGGGGCGTCGGGGCTTGTACTCTGTTTGAGGCGGTTCTTCGGGGCTTGTACTCTGTTTAGGCGTGTTCAGTGGTGCAGTGGCAAATTGACAGTAGGTCAAACGCTCCACGCGCGTGCGCGCGCATGCACAGTTTTTTTTGGCTGCTCTCGTCCTGCAGCTGGATACTATTGCCTCACAGCGCGGCCGTCAGCGCGCGGCCCAGAGAGCGCCGCTGGCTCTGCGGCTCTGCAGCTGCATGCTTCTCCGGGAGTCCGGTTGGATAATGCCATGTAAAAAGCGATTGCGCGTACTTCAGCCTCAGTGACTGAGGTATAACGCCGTTATACCGAGTTATACCAGCACTGCACCACTGGGCGTGTTCGAGATAGACCACCGCAACACTTCCGGGATTCTGAAATCAGGGAGGAGATTGCGGGGGGATCATATGAATGAATGTGGACGAGAGCCGTGATGTAAGTGGTTGCCGATACGGCTGTGGGGGTGCTAGAGACATAATCGAATAGACGTTTATGTGCCTCACTCTCCTGAACACGGCGTGACCCATTCCTAATCGATCAGAACTAAATCGGCAGAGAAAAAGCCCATTTTAAAGCACCTATTCCGCATGGACATGCGCAGATTGCCCATGGAGTCTGGACGACACGAGATGACGCACGAATGAATGTGGACTGTTCCATCAGAGGGGCGAGCGTCGGTGGCCAGTGTCCTTTCAGCCGAACAGGATAATTAAAACATTATCCCACTAAATGGCCAGACGCGTCTTATGGCGACATCTACAATTACCTCATTGAGTCTCCAGCAGTGGAGGCAGGGGCGTACCTGACGGCGGGGACATCGGAAAGTGTCCCCCCCACGTTTTACCGTCCAAAGAGCTGAGTCTGACTACCTGTCCTATTATTATGCAAAGAGCAGTAGATGGGGGTCGCATTCTTGCCCTGCATGGGCCAAGTACCCACTCGCTAAAGTACTTGTCTTTGCATAATAATAGCTCGGGTCGTCAGCCTAGGTGTGTGTTAAAATACGTCAAACATATTGTTTACACTGTCTTTCTTCTATTATAACCCTCCCAAATCATATTCAGAAAGTATCACAGAGACTTCTATTGACCAAGGAATTAGTTATTATTTCGCGGTTTATTCACATAACGTTATATTGTTTACACTGTCTTTCTTCTATTATAACCCTCCCAAATCATATTCAGAAAGTATCACAGAGACTTCTATTGACCAAGGAATTAGTTATTATTTCGCGGTTTATTCACATAACGTTATATTGTTTACACTGTCTTTCTTCTAATATAACCCTCCCAAATCATATTCAGAAAGGCACACACAACATATTCCAGTTAACGGTATATTTTTTTAATGATTCGTTATGGCGTAATCAATACTTCCATGCGTATAAATTGCGTTCGCGACCTCCGTGTTTTGGGGGTAGTCATCAGAAACCTCGGATCCGGGATTCGCTCCCATCCGTCGGGCAAGAACTGTGGGTTTTCAGCCTCTCTCTCTGGAGCTTAACGGAGTTTCCTCCGGAGTTTCTGGAGGAGCTTGTCGCGGCTCATGCGCATGCGC
This sequence comes from Notolepis coatsorum, assembly GCF_963971535.1. Taxonomy (NCBI): domain Eukaryota; kingdom Metazoa; phylum Chordata; class Actinopteri; order Aulopiformes; family Paralepididae; genus Notolepis; species Notolepis coatsorum. The sequence continues at coordinate 141,806,326 of NC_140165.1, read as the reverse complement.
ACGCTCAACCAATCAGAGGGGCTTCGCTCAACCAATCAGAGAGGGGTCTGCAGAAATGCGGCTACGAAATGTAGAGACGCCACCGAGAGAGAGAGAGAGAGAGAGAGAGAAGGCGGAGGTGGCGAGGGAGCGTTCAGCGGAGAAGTTTACAAATCTGCAGAAATAGAGTTCAACCAATCAGAGAGGGGTCTGCAGAAATGCGGCTACGAAATGTAGAGACGCAGAGGGGGGGGGGGGGGGGGGGTGCGCCCCCTAACCCCCCCCCCCCCATCGACGTCACTCGCCACGCCCCCAAATCTGTCCCTGGCACACATTGAGAGAGAGTTACGCCACTGAGTGGAGGTTTCTCTATGACAACACGTGAAACACAAATTCACTCATAATTCATAATTATTATTTATTTACATATACCTATATATATATATATATATATATATATATATTAGAGCTGGGCCGTTAACGGCGTTAACGTGCTGCGTTAACGCGAGACTAGTATCGCGCGATAATATAATTGACGCCGTTAATCTTTTTCTCAACATTGGGTCTGTATTGTCCTTAAATACTTGCCGTAGTTCACAGCTGTGGTGCCCGGAAGTGATTGCACATATGTACCGGAGCTGTAGTCAGAATAATGTGTTAAACTAAAGTAACTTTAGTGGTCCGGTAATCATTGTTATACAGGTGAGGTTAAGAAGACCTCAGGATATAACACAATTCGGCGATGAGGACGTCTAAATCTGCGCAATGCAAGAAAGAAGAAGTCCGCTGAGAGCTTTGTTTACAATATTAACGTTAGCTTAGCGAGTTAGCATGTTAGCTCACGTTAACCGAGCGGCACTTGAAAACATCTACAAGAGGAGGAAATCCACTTTACACACTAAAGGAAGGATCGACTGGACTATCGTGAGTGTTTACAACAGAAATGGCTTGGGTTATTGGAAATATTGGACCGTTTGATGACAATGTAGAGCAATATGAAATGAAAATGGGATACCCTGATGTTAGCATGTTAGCTCACGTTAATCAGGCGGCACTTGAAAACATCTACAAGAGGAGGAAATCCACTTTACACACTAAAGGAAGGATCGACTGGACTATCGTGAGTGTTTACAACAGAAATGGCTTGGGTTATTGGAAATATTGGACCGTTTGATGACAATGTAGAGCAATATGAAATGAAAATGGGTGATGCCTGATGTAAACAAGACAAACGTCTTTCTCTGGTCTGCATCTCCTTAACAATTGTGTGTATTGAGCTGTACTCCGACTGTAGTAGCTGTTCAGTGTTCTCTTGGATGTGGACCTGAGACTGTAGTAGTTCAGTGTTCTCTTGGAGGTGGACCTGAGACTGTAGTAGCTGTTCAGTGTTCTGTTGGACCTGAGACTGTAGTAGCTGTTCAGTGTTCTCTTGGAGGTGGACCTGAGACTGGTAGCTGTTCAGTGTTCTCTTGGATGTGGACCTGAGACTGTAGTAGCTGTTCAGTGTTCTGTTGGACCTGAGACTGTAGTAGCTGTTCAGTGTTCTGTTGGACCTGAGACTGTAGTAGCTGTTCAGTGTTCTCTTGGATGTGGACCTGAGACTGTAGTAGCTGTTCAGTGTTCTGTTGGACCTGAGACTGTAGTAGCTGTTCAGTGTTCTGTTGGACCTGAGACTGTAGTAGCTGTTCAGTGTTCTCTTGGATGTGGACCTGAGACTGTAGTAGCTGTTCAGTGTTCTCTTGGAGGTGGACCTGAGACTGTAGTAGCTGTTCAGTGTCCTGTTGGACCTGAGACTGTAGTAGCTGTTCAGTGTTCTGTTGGACCTGAGACTGTAGTAGCTGTTCAGTGTCCTGTTGGACCTGAGACTGTAGTAGCTGTTCAGTGTTCTGTTGGACCTGAGACTGTAGTAGCTGTTCAGTGTCCTGTTGGACCTGAGACTGTAGTAGCTGTTCAGTGTCCTGTTGGACCTGAGACTGTAGTAGCTGTTCAGTGTTCTCTTGGAGGTGGACCTGAGACTGTAGTAGCTGTTCAGTGTTCTCTTGGATGTGGACCTGAGACTGTAGCTGTTCAGTGTTCTGTTGGACCTGAGACTGTAGTAGCTGTTCAGTGTTCTCTTGGATGTGGACCTGAGACTGTAGTAGCTGTTCAGTGTTCTCTTGGAGGTGGACCTGAGACTGTAGTAGCTGTTCAGTGTTCTCTTGGAGGTGGACCTGAGACTGTAGTAGCTGTTCAGTGTTCTCTTGGAGGTGGACCTGAGACTGTAGTAGCTGTTCAGTGTTCTCTTGGAGGTGGACCTGAGACTGTAGTATCTGTTCAGTGTTCTCTTGGATGTGGACCTGAGACTGTAGTAGCTGTTCAGTGTTCTCTTCATTCATGGAACTGTTACACTGAGCTTGCACTGAATTTGTTGAGAAACCTGCTTCTGCAGCAGTCTGTGTGTGAGCAACCAGTCAGCAGCATTGTGAATTCAGAGATTCACTAAAAGACACATTGAGAGACAGGTTTGTGTGTGGATTAAGAAATGAAGGTGCACAGAAGAAACTACTGACAGAGTGTGATTTGACACTGGAGAGAGCTGTCAATATCAGTGTAACAATGTTAATGGCATCAAAGGAAGGGCACAGAAAATTACGATAAATCTGGTTTTAAAAGAAACACTGGAAATTACAAAAAGAAGAGACATGTTCATGCTGTTGAACAAGGAGATAGAACAGCTAGTGACTCCTCAGATGAAGAGGAGAGGATACATCTCCTCCTCTGGTCATTATTTGGGTAGAACACACATTTTGAATGCATTTGGCAGATTTTTTTTTTTTTTGAGCCATTTTAATCTAGATTAATCTAGATCAATTCCAGGATTGCAGGTAGATTAATCTAGATTAAAATTTTAATCTATGCCCAGCTCTAATATATATATAATTATATATATATATATATATATTTTTTTAATTATTATTATTTTTTTTATTATAAATTATTATTATGTTTTCCTCTGAAAAAAAAATGCCAGTGAATATTTTTTCTTCAAAAATGGCCAAAATTGACCGCTCTGAGCAGGCCTGCAGAATATCTGCACAGGTTGACTAGGGTTAAATAAATAATAAATAACAGCGAATCAAAATAGGCTATTAATGTCATCTAAGCACGGTCTGTGCAGTTAAACTCTTGCCATTGAATGGGGGATTGAATGATTGACAGCCTTGACAATCCAATAATACACGGAGGTTGAATGATTGGCAGCCTTGCAAATCCAATCAGAGATTGCTGCATCGCACAGTCAAAACGGGTCCAGCTGCAGGTTCGGAGGATAGGTTTAGCTCGGGCCAATCTCAAGTTTCTCAAGTTTCTTTATTAGTTGTCATACAGAAGTACAGAATACTTTTATACAAAATGTAACAGAAAGAAGCATTTTGTATAAAATTATTCTGTACTTCTGTATGACAACTAATAAAGAAACTTGAGAAACTTGAGATTGGCCCGAGCTAAACCTAATCTCCGAACCTGCAGCTGGACCCGTTTTGACTCTGTGAAACATAGCAAGCTAGTAGTTTAGTAAACTGTGTACAGCTATAACAACACAGGCTAAATTAAACTTTGCGCCAACATTAGCAGGGCTGTACGCTAAGCTTTTTCACTAGGGGCACACTTGCCCCTAAATGAGAAATTTAGGGGCAAAGAATATTTTTTAGGGGCAATTTTTTAAATAACTATTTTACCATTATAGTAGGGCTGGGCGATATGGCCTCTAAATGATATCGCGATATTTTTTGGCCATATCACGATACACGATATACATCGCAATATTTTGACATTTCCTCTAAAGCACTTAAAAATGCTTGATTTAACCCTTTGATGCATACAGTCACGCCAATATGATGATTATAATAAGTCCCTGCAACATATGTTTGCATTATTAAACCATGAAGATGCTTTAAAAAATAATTTAATGAATGTACTAAGAGTAGTCTACTGACACACTAATAAAAAATGTATTTACATCTAAGACCATTTATATAAAAACTTTTGGGTGCCTTTTTTTTGCACAGTACTGTGTTTTCTATCCACTTTAGCCAAACACACGCACACACACATATATATATATATATATATATATATATATATATATATATATATATATATATACACACACACACTACTGTGAGAAAATAATAATCACACACACAAAGGGATAATGGCTTATAGCAGACTTAATGATTTTAGAATATTTCAGATAATGAAATTAAATGTTTATCATCAACTATCCAGTTAGTATTTATACTGTCTGTAACGTTTGGCTACTTTAAATCATTGAATGTAGAGAGAGCTGTACTGTATTGTACCCATTCTGCAATCTGTTAATAAAGTTTTCAATCAATCAGAGCGAGAGAGAGAGAGAGAGAGAGAGAGAGAGAGGGGGCGAGAACGAATGAGAGAGCCAGCCCCCCCCCGGGTTTTGTTCTAGTTTCGCGTTTTGATCGTCTAAGCTGCCGTAGGTGATGACGTCACACTCGAATGTAAACAGGAAGCGTTTAACAGACGGAGATGGAAAGTGGAAGGATGATATACAGTAACAGAAACGAATAACCAATAAATATGAAGTTATGTTTAAACTTCTGTTGTCAAGCGTTGTCAATATAACTCACCCCCTTTCCTCCCGAATGGAACTAGTGTTGTGGAGTCCGCTTTGACTGGTGTCCAGGGTTAGCAGCAGCTAACGCTAGTTAGCTTAGCATAATCCTAATGGGTACCGTGGATAGCAGCTAACGTTAGCCCATTGCTCGTGTCAATCAAATTGCATGGTATTAAAGGTCCGCGCTGGTCTGTCTAATGAAATTACAACCGCAACATTATGCCCTGGTTGTAGGCTAATGTTTTATCCAATTTGTATGGATTAATTTAGGAGTAAAATGCGAATGAAGGGTTGCAATCACTACTCGCAAGCTTGCCCCCAGATGATATTTTCCACTCGCACCGGCCAGATTAGGGGGCAATTTGCGACGAGATGCTCGCAGTGTACAGCCCTGATTAGGACCGAAGTATATACCAGCAACTGATCAACATGAAGAAGTGTACTTATGCATCTGGATCAGAAAAAAGTTGTGGATGAAAAAGTAAGTAGGCTACAGTGTTTGTAAAAGCTTGTATGCTAACAGTAGCTAGCCACCTTAGCCTACATCACAATGATTATCACCAAGCTAACTTACTGTACACACTGTAGGGCTGGGCAATTAATCGAAACAGAATCGCGATATCGATTCATAGACCTATGCAATCTCATTTCTAAGTTATGACGATTTTTCTTTTATTAAAAAAAAAGTTATATATATATATATATATTTTTTTTTACTTTTAAAATTATTTTATCTGGGTTGAACATGATTTGTGGAACTCCCTCTGGTGTTGTGGTCATGGTATTCACTGACCTTTGGGAAGTATTTCGACATGCACATGGGTATCTTAGTGGTGTAGTGTATCTTGTAGACCAGGCCCATTGCAAGTTGCTGTACTCTGTTGTCTACTCTAAGCCATCCTAGGTTGTCAAAGTGGGCAGGGGTGAGGTGGGTTTTAGGAGTAAGGTCAAGCAGTAGTCTGACCAGTTTGTTTTGTGATGTTTGTAATCTTGTTTTTAGTGCCTTTGAGGTGCTTTGGTACCATGAGGTGCAAGCATAGTCGTAGTACCCTTGAATGAGTGCTCCTGTTAGAGTCTTCAAGGTATTCTTGTTTACCAGAGAGGAGATCCGGTACAGGAATCTAGTTCGTTGGTTGACTTAGTTTTATTACATTGGATCCCATTTTGTCACAGGAAAGATTTGCCTCTATAGGATGGAACCCAGGTAGGTAATTTCATCTTTCCTTTTAAGATAAGATATTCCTTTATTGATCCCCTTGGGGAAATTCAGGCATCATAGCAGCATGGGGGAAGGGGGGGGGGGGGTACAGGTAGTGAAAACAACACAAGCAGTGTAAACAAATAGGTCAATATAATTTACTATCTAACTAACTGAAATATATTTTCAAAGTGTCACATAAGGTGCAGTATGCATAAGGTAGTGTTATAATTTACTATCTAACTAACTGAAATATACACAATTCATTATTCACAGTATCACAGTATCCACATAAGGTGCAGTATGCATAAGGTAGTGTTATTGTCCTACTTGGGTTCCTATTAGTTCTAGGTTGATGTCTGGCAGCAGTCCCTGCCCACTAGGGCTGTCTTAAATACTTCGAAGCTTCGAAGCTTCGTTCGATGGCACAAGCTTCGAACATTTAAAAAGAAATCGAAGTAAAAAAAAAAAAAAAAAACTGAACAACTTTTTATTTTTTTTTTTTTTTTTTACTTCAGTGTGTGTGTGTGCATGGGGCCATTGGGTGTGGCCGGGGGACAAATACACTGGAGGAAAGTAACCCAGCTCAGCACTGCCCAAATTATATCATCACTATTGCCTGTTTAATAATAATAATAATAATAATGACTTGGATTTATATAGCGCTCTTCATGAGACCCAGAGCGCTTCACAGAGTCCATTATTCGTTCATACACAGTCATACCGGTGGTGGTAAGCTACAATTGCAGCCAGAGCTGCCCTGAGGCAGACTCACGGAAGCGTGGCGAATGATCAACGCCTACGGCCCCTCCGACCACCACCAACATTCATTCACATGCATACACATTCATACGAGGCAAGTAGGTTAAGTGTCTTGCCCAAGGACACAACGGCAGTGGGATGGACATGGGCTTTGAGCGGGATTCAAACCACCAACCCTTCGATCATTGGACGACCCGCTCTACCCCTGAGCCATGCCGCCCCACAGGAGGAGGATGAGGATATCATCCTCAAACACATATACACCACCTACACGCCTATTCTCAGTCCTTGCCCCACAATGGTGGAATGAACTACCCACCCCAGTTAGGACAGCCGAATCCCGTCCAATCTTTCGCCGTCGACTAAAGACGCACTTCTTCAACCATTATCTGAAATAAAATAAAATAAATCTAACCCTAACTAACCTTACTGTCATGCACTTGTCCTAATAAACTAACCTACACTGTAACACGCAACACTTTGATGAATATTGTTACTCAGCTGATAGGGATACAACTCTGTCGTACAGAACCTATAAGTCGCTTTGGATAAAAGCGTCAGCTAAATGACTAAATGTAAATGTGAATGTAAATGCCTTGTAGAATTCCACACATAAGAAAGAAAGATACTGGGATGAATAAACAAAATAGGAAATAAAATGTAGAAATGCATGCAATACATAAATAAATATGAATCTCCATATATGAAATAGAACATTTAGATAAGGTGCTACTGAGATGTTTTGGTGAGTTCTTTGTTTTTTTGTGGAAGTAGCCCTTCTTAAAAATGCATGAACATTCACTGATAATTGGTCTGTAGTGGAGTCTACAAGGTCTACATTGCCGGACCTTGTAGACTGACTGAATGTTTAAGACTGATCTTAAACATTCTTGATTTGGGGGATTGGTAGTTCCCATGAAATCTGAAGTTGTTCAAACGACAACAGCGATCCACCTTGAATTAAATCACAGCCGTGTTGGCTGTGTCACAGTCATGAAAGGGGCTACTTAATTCATTAATCCAATCCACTTTATTTATAGAGCACATTTAAAAACAACAAAGTTTACCAAAGTGCTGTACAAGTCCCACAACAAAAGATAAAAAAAAAAGAATTAATTAATTTTTTTTTTAATTCGAAGCTTTGAATTAAAATCGAAGCTCAGCCCCGAAGCTTCGATTGCCAAAAAAAAATTCGAAGGTCAGCCCTACTGCCCACTGTTGTGGAGCCTGATGGCCACTGGTATGAAGGACTGTCCGAGGCGGTTAGTTGAGTGTCGGGGGGGGGGTATGAGTCTGTGGCTTCCTTGTCACCTTCACCTAATATGTTTTGATCTGGTCAGGTGCGCTGTCACCTAATATGTTTTGATCTGGTCAGGTGCGCTGTCACCTAATTATGATTTCATCTGGTCAGGTGCGCTGTCACCTAATATGTTTTCATCTGGTCAGGTCCGCTGTCACCTAATGTTAATATGTTTTCATCTGTGACCACTGACACACAGTGGGGGATGTTTTAAAAATATAATTTAATATATAATAATTTGTGCTTCACCTAAAAATTTTGTCAGCAGCCTCCACTGGTCTCCAGGTAGACTAATGTTTATATTTAAGTGCAGCGGTCTGTAGCCACTCATATTACCACAGAAGCTCCGCCCTCTGATGGAACAGTCCACATTCATTCGTGCGTCATCTCGCGTCGTCCAGACTCCATGGGCAATCTGCGCATGTCCATGCGGAATAGGTGCTTTAAAATGGGCTTTTTCTCTGCCGATTTAGTTCTGATCGATTAGGAATGGGTCACACCATGTTCAGGAGAGTGAGGCGCATAAACGTCTATTCGATCATGTCTCTAGCACCCCCACAGCCGTATCGGCAACCACTTACATCACGGCTCTCGTCCACATTCATTCATATGCTCCCCCCGCAATCTCCTCCCTGATTTCAATGTAACGCGGAAGTGTAGTGGTCTATTGGCGAGGCAGACGTGGATCTGCGCAGTTTTTACTACGGCCTCGCCAAGCGCGTTGCATGGCGGTTAGAATAGGCGTGTTCGAGATGGGATAGGCGGACGCAGATCTGCGCAGGTTTTACTACGGCCTCGCCAAGCGCGTTGCATGACGGTTAGAATGTTGTCCGACTTGCTCTGAAAATCTGACGAGACGAGGCGCGGAACTCTCGCGGGAGCGAGCCACGCACAGCCTTCAGAGCGAGGCTCCACAGTACCTCTCACGGCACGGGCACACTGCTGACGAATGAACACGGACGGATGGACGGGCGGCTGCCTCTTCACTTCCGCTCCCATGTTAACGGACGATAGTAGGCACACTGGCCGCAAGCGGGAGCGCGCCTCGCGAGCGGCAAGCTATCTTTTCACTTCAATCCTATTCGAGGCGGCGCGGGAGGCGTGCGCCACACGCATTGTCGCTGTCCCAATGTAAATGTGCCTTCCTCGGTGCGCTTCCGCGCGCTCAAGTCGTAGGTCCAGTGTGCCTGACCAGGCGCGCGATCCCACGAGGGAGCCGCGCGTAAAATTCATTCGTTAGCAGTGTGCCTGTGCCGTCAGCCGGCTGCTCCCGGCTGGGAAGCGACTTGCTACGGTCGCGCAAAGCGCCTATTTGCTCAGAAAAGTTGTCAGTCACCAGCCACGTGACAGCCAGGGAGTTATGAGTCGTTTGATTGATTGATTGATTTAAAACTTTATTATGTTATGCGTTATCATCATATCATCATGATAAACTTCAAGCTGTCAGACACACACACACATACACACATGCGTCGTCTGTTTTTATATAATTCTGTTTTGCCTCAATATACACAGTATACATATTGATGCAAAACAGAATTATTCAGCAGTGTGTTGTGTGTGCGTGCGGCCGAAATCCATCTCGAACACGCCTAATGTTGTTCGACGTGCTCTGGAAATCTCACGAGCCGAGGCGCGGAAATCTCACGGGATCGAGCCACGCTCAGCCTTCAGAGCGAGGCTCCACAGTACCTCTCACCCGACTGCGTGTATGCCTTCTACGACGGAACTGCGTTTCCGCGTTCGAGTTTTGCGCTCTGATTGGCCAGGTCATGTGACATGTGCGCCAATCGTGGGACAGCAAGTTCTGCGCCTATTTCCGGGTCTAACAGCCTGCAAACTACCTGGCGTTCTATTGCCATGCTCTAAAACAAACTCTAACCTTAACCAACTTCGAAAGAGTGCCTAAGCTTAACCGTCGGAATCAGGGCAGGCGTTCTATCGCCATGCTCTAAGACAAACTAACCTTAACCAACTTTGAACGAGCGCCTAAGCTTAACCAGTGTAGAAACTTGCGGTCCCATGATTGGGCGTACATGTCACATGACCAGAAATGACCTGGCCAATCAGAGACGCGGAAACGCAGTTCTGTTGTAGAAGGCATTCAGGCCACCCAACTGCTCCGCGTGATTTTTTTCCGTAGCTGCATTTCTCGGAGAAGCTCTCTGATTGGCACTGACTGACGCTCTCTGGTTGGCCACTGACGCGCTTGCCCAATCGCGTGACGAGCTGTGTCTTTGCCCATTTCCACGTCAAACAGCCTGCAAACTACCTGGCGTTCTATCGCCATGCTCTAAGACAAACTCTAACCTTAACCAACTTCGAAAGAGTGCCTAAGCTTAACCGTCGAAAGAACTTGCCGTCACGCTCTAAGACAAACTCTAACCTTAACCAACTTCGAAAGAGTGCCTAAGCTTAACCAGTGTAGAAACAGGCGTCGGTCAATCAGAGAGTGTCTCAGAGAAATGCGGCTACGGAAAAAAATCACGCGACTGCTCCACGCAAATCCATTCTCGAAGACACTCTGACGTCATGAGACCGCCGCCATCTTGGTATGAGGGTAACAAACGGATTTCTACCATCAAATGCATGCGTTGAGCTCCGTTTTTATTACATGTTTTATCACATTTTTGTTCATTTCATAACATTTTCATATGATTTGTTTTGAAAATATTGAGGCCAACATGGCATTTCACTATTTCGAAAGCCTTTCTGGTGATTCTAAGGCGAGATATGAGTCAAAGAAGCTCGCCCTGATTGACTTGACATCATGTCCATACAAAACACCTGCATACTGTACATGGCCATCTCTCAAATACCCAAATTGAAGCTGCTGTGTTACGTTTTGTACTAATAACAAACACAGAAATCCAAAATCGCAAGTTTTATATAATACCAGCTGATGCATCACAGAGGAAAAAGTGGCTGGTGGCTAACGTTCGGCTAACTCCCTCTGGTGTTGTGGTAGCTACATGCTAAGCTAACGTTAATTACATCATATCTAACCGATAGGAGCTTATCTTATCTAATCTTACGTGGTGGTACCACGTGTGCCACTACCCGATCAAACATCCATGTAAGATTAGATAAGATAAGCTCCTATCGGTTCGATATGATATAATTAACGTTAGCTCAGCATGTAGCTATTTGTCTAGGTTAACATAGCTAACGTTAGCTGCCAGCCACTTTTTCCTCTGTGATGGTATAAAACTTGCGATTTGGATTTCTGTTTTTGTCATTAGTACAACGCGTAACACAGCAGCTCTTTGGCATTGTGAAGGACTGAAGAAAATTCCGCTTGATTGTCTTTAATTTGCCGCTTTAACAATCCGTTTCTCCACTAAATGAAGCGTACACAATGTACCAGGCGGGACAGTTTCCCCCCACGCTGCAGTTGCGTAGCAACAACAGACAGGAAGTTGACTTCGAGAATGATGGGGAACGACTTGCTATCGTTAAGCAAAGCGCCCATTGGCTCAGAAAAGTTGTCACCTGGTTGTCACCACCAGCCACACCCACAAGAGGAAGTTATGAGACGTTTGATTGATTGATTGAAAACTTTATTAACCGATTGCAGAATGGGTACATTACAGTACGGGTCCCGTCTGCGTGTAGCTTAATGCCAGCGGAAGAGTGCAAGGCATAAATATAATATATTGATGCAAAACAGAATTATTCAGCAGTGTGTTGTGTGTGTGCGTGTGTGGATACAGATGGTATATAAATATGGTATATTAATACAGTCTAGTGTGATGACAATACATTTGAATCGAATCTAATTGTGCACGCGGCCCTCACATTATAATGAGCTGGACAGGTGTGTATGTGTGTGTGCGAACGTGAACGCGTATCTGCCATGCGAGACTAGGCGAGAGGCTCTCGTCAAATCTGAAGTGGCAGACGTTCTGACTCCTCCCCCGGCTGCACTCGTCTACTCTCGTCTACTTTCGAGGCGAGCTGAAATCAATCTCGAACACGCCTTTTGTCTGTGCGTGGGCGGGGCGTTGGGGCTTGTACCTTGTTTTGTTTCCTGTAAAACCCGGAAGTAGTCAGTTTGTGCTGTTTATTTTTAACCCTAACCCTAACCTTAACCCTAACCCTAACCTGCAACATGGAACACAGAAAGAAATGCAAATGCTGTCGAGTCCTCACTGCTTGTAAAAATAAACAGCACAAACTGACTACTGCACAGTCAAACAGAGTACACGCCCGAATGCACAGTCAAACAGAGTACAAGCCCCGAAGTCCCGCCTCAAACAGAGTACAAGCCCCGAAGCCCCGCCCAGACATTGGGCTTGCGGCTCTGCAGATATCCCCTATTGCACAATTCCTTTACTTAACACTTTCAGCGCACGCCGTTTTAGTTATCCTTGTACTTGCCACCGCTGTAAAAGATCGGGATTTTCACTGTGCATCGCAGTGTTTGCAGGGCTATATCTATATTCTATATTATAGCTATGGAGACAATACTATGGCTCATTTGACATTAACTATCCCTCGTTCAACATGTGAAAAAGAATAAATTTTTTCATGTATACGTTCGTGTGTTATACCGTGGTGAATATTGTATAGTTTCAGAGTGATCCTGGCTAATTCCTGGTAACTGTTATCGAGCGATAAGTGAATTTTGCTAAAAGCGTTTGCGTTGCTCGCCTGGACAGGCTACTATTTCCAAATCAAAGGTATATAATAGGTATTATGTTTCATCATGAATGCATGAAAGGGGGGTCGTTTTTTGATGCTTTGATCGCCAGTAAAAGCATTCATTTTGAATACTGAAGAGTTTATCGCCGGCCACTATAGGGCAGCGTCTTACCAGCATCCAACCGGACATGCCTTGCTCTGTGCTGTTATTGCTGAGCGGCCATCTTAGTTTTCACAGACATTCCTTCACTTCGCCTCGGGTAGAGATGTTCGTTCACTCATTCACATGATATGCTTAACACTTTCAGTGCCACCAGGGGGCGCATGACTTAGTGCTTGAATGCCACCATCGGCGCCAAAGTGTTCACGTTAATATCGCCTAATCTATGTTTTAAATTATGGCTATGTGTCTAATCTGCCCGTCGCTTATCAAAGAATCATTTTCCAGTCAGTGTTGTCAAGGCAGATTGGTTTTTCATCGCTTCATTTCCGTTTGAGAGCATTTTGAAAAGCCCTCGTTTTCAGATGAAAAACAGCCCATTCTGTGATAATCGCCTTTTACTGGAATATTCCAGAACGTTGATATTTGTCAGCCTATTTATGAATAGTTTTCAAATAAACGCTAGATGATCAATAGTATACGCGCACGCACGCGCACAAACATTTTTTTTATTTTTTATTTTTTTATTTTTTATTTTGTTATTTTAATTTTTTTTGTCAGGCCACTGAACTTAGAAGCAGGCCAGGACAGTGTCTCTAGTTGTATTCTAAAATTCTTTTCTATTGTATTCTAAAATGTGACTATATGGTTTTATATTAACACTTTGGTTGCCTAAGGTTAAATTAATGATATACCATAGATTGCCAGCGCTATTTGTCTATGGAGAAAGTCCCCTTCTTTGCAGGGCTATAACTTTTTAAATTCTATTGCTACATTGCCATTATTAGGGCCCATTCAAAGTCCTATATGTATTGTTCATTGTGTAGCAACGTTAAACTTTTTCATTCACATATTCATAGTAAAGTATGGTCTAATGTATAAGTATGTTTTCATCTCTTTCTGCAGCTTTCTCCAGAACGTGATATATAGCCCCAAATGCATTATATTGATGATGAAATACAGTTTGATGGCAATCAGCGCGATATAAAAAATTCCAACTAGACGTACTTCTAGAAGTTACTACACGTCATCTGATGTTGACCGGATGGGCGAGGGGGCGTTTATAATTCCGTGGGCAGTGTTATACCAATCATCTAATGTGGGTCAAATGTTCATCATAGCAGTTAGTGTCGAACACGGTAATATTACACGCTAAAACTCACCCCAGTCTCCGCGGGCCGTTGGGCGATCAGCGTGGGGTAGACAGTTTTCCATTATGGGATGTTGAAATAGTCGGTCCATTTCCAGGTTGTATAATAATATATACGTCCAAATCATGTTGTTTTTTCGAGTTATTTGCAGCGATCGATGTTCACTATGTGAAGACTAGAGTTGTTCCGATACCGATACTGGTATCGGAAAAGCCGCCGATACTGGCTAAAATGCTGGTATCGGTATCGGCGAGTACCCTCTAATGCTGCGCTCCGATACCATATGACGTAATTTATCAACAACACTGTGGTCTGTTGAGTAAGCATTATAAAACAAACGTGTGCTTAATCGATTAAAGTGTCAATGCCATTTGTCATTTTAACAGCAGATACTTTCTTAAATGTCATCGTCCCGACAGAGCGGTGTTGACGGCGAGCTCATGGGTTCGCTTGGTGGCTGGTGTTATTAGCATTGAACGGCTAACCGAAAGCTAGCTTTAACATTACCTTGGCTAAAGTTGGGGCTATTCATATAATCCAGCAATAATGGCTGCAGACCTGCAAGCAAAGTACAGCAAGTTGGCAAAGGAGTATTCCAAGTTAAATCACAATGTCACCAGTAACGTTACAGTCTTCTATGGTCTTCCCATATACCGGTAGCTCATGCTAGCTAACGGTAACGTTGTCATTGCACAATTGCACGTCGCGTACACATTTAATGACATGTTGCGGACAGCCATATCGGCGACAATGTTTAGCTTTTAGTGCCAAATGATAAGAGTCTGAGGCGGAGTCTCAAAAGAGAATGTTGAATATTTATTGTGCAAAAATCAAAACAGATCCGACTGCTACTGAACGGAGCCTTGTAGACAGACTGAGTAGGGTATATCTGCAGAGCCAGTGGGTAGCGAGTGCAGCAACGTATAATGTCCGTGTGGATCATTGGAGTAGGGTATATCTGCAGTGCTGAAGCCCCATACTCATTGATTAATGATACTAATACAAATCTATACAATCACCTGTTGTTGAATAAATACCATTACTTTCTAGTTATGACTAAAAAACAGTATATATAAAACAGTATTTGTTAAAAAAAAAAAAAAAATATTATATTTATAAAAAATTTATATAATATCGTTTTTTTTTTTTTTTATGTATGCACTGGTATCGGATAAGTATCGGTATCGGCCGATACCCAAAGCTTAGGTATCGGAATCGGATCGGAAAGGAAAAAATGGTATCGGAACATCTCTAGTGAAGACGGAGTCTCTCTAACATTAGCGAGTGCCCGGACCCCATATGGAGTGAGTCCTACCGGGTTAAAGGTTGACATCCGGTTTCGATCTGCCGATCGGCCACCAGATGGCGGTCTTGAACCGCTAGAGGATTGAGAGGAGATCACACTTGTGTCTCAGGCCAGCGGAGGGACATTATGAATCCGATCGCAGATTTTTGAAATATTGATATAAAGACGACGTACAGCGTCCCCCGGCAACTTTAGCATGGCCAGCAAAGACGTCTAAAGACGCCCCCTGGCAGTCAAAGTGTTAACTTAATAAATAAACAAAAACGAAAAATCTACTTATTTCAACGAACATTTCAAACTAAATAACAGATTATGCACATAAAACGCTGTAAACAACCGAAGCAACAATAGTATTTTAATGAGGCTATTATTATTATCATTATTATTTTGCAACAAGTTAGCCCTCTCATAAATAGCACATATAAATGAATAACTAACTTGAACTAACTTAATAGGATTGAAGTGATATTTGGCTTAAAAAATCGGTCGCCTGGCAAAAAAAAAAAAAGCCAGACGATGTGCATTGGGCCGCGGCTCTCTGACGCCTTATTTTCTGGGCCCCGGCCTGAAAAGTTTGGGAACCCCTGGGCTAGGGTAGGCTCGCGTGATGCAATATGATTTCAGATCGCAAAAAAATTATAATAATAATTATTCTGAGAAATCTCGTGAGTGAATGAATGAGAACTTTATTTAACAGATTGCAGAATGGGTACAATACAGTACGGCTCAATACACACAATTGTTAAGGGGATGCAGACCTGAGAAAGACGTTTGTCTTGTTTCCATCAGGCAAAGTAAAATATATTGTTGGTTTCCTGTTGGTTGTCAGTTTGGCCATGGGTAGGTAGGGATTTTTTTTTTATTCTTTCCCACGGCGACTATGGATAGGGAATTTCTTTATTTAATTAAAATGTTCACAACAACATGGATGCATGTACTCTGCCAGCATGTTTAATATCCATAATACTAAATGTTTGACTAAGATTTCTATTTAAACTTTATTATAAAAAAATAAATAAAAATCGGATTTTCTTTTTTTTATATATATATTTTTTTAAATTCATAAAATATATTGGGTCGCACCTAAATCGGCAGGGTCGGTCGGCAACCGGAAACCAACTATTAATTTTGTCAGGCCTCAGGGTCCCCCATTTTCAATTCATATAGACATTTATGACATACACAACATACATGACATTTATGGCATAGGGACATATAGGTATTTAGTACTGATACATTTGTGACATAAACGGTATTCAAATATACAGTACTGTTACCCCTAGATCCTGACAGAGTATATACATATGATGGGGAGGGGACTATACATTAGGAGGGGGGGGGTGGGTGGGAGAGAAATATACATGTATATGTATATACATATACAGGAGACTGTCTATTACAGGGGTGGGCAATTATTTTTCCCGGGGGGCCGAATGAGCAACTGAAAATATGTTGGAGGGCCGGGCCAAAATTCCAAACTCAATTATGCATAATATACATTTTATTTCTATATAAAAAGCAGTAAATGGCATTTTTTTGACCCCTGGTAAGAGTGTATGTTATTATTTGGCAATTAAAAGTTGAGGTTAGCTTTCAAAAATATCATTTATTCAAATAGAATTTATTTCCAAAATGATAAACAAAATGTGAAACATTAATAACAAAGGGCATGTATGAAAAAGTGCTATACAAATAAAGTTATTATTTTGAGTTTCATATACTATTGAAACAAGGATTTTCTTAGCTTTCTAAAGACATCACATCATCTTATAGCCAAAATAAACAAGACATGTCACTAGGGATGCCCCCCGGACCCCGGTTCTAAACGGGAACCGGTACTGAATTAGAAAAAACCGGAGTATTAATAAGCTCCGACGTTATCGGTACTGCTATCGATACTCGAGAAAGTATTATTATTATGAGGTTTTTTTTCCAGGAATTTAAACGTTGCAAACTATCTCTCCTCTCTCTGTCTCTGCACGAGAAGCGAGCCGCAGCAAGCCATTACACACACTTGTCGCGAGCCGCTCACACTCACACGGGTAGGGACTGGAGGTGCCTGTCCGTGGCTAGCTACGTTAGCTACGGAGCTAATAGTCAGTTTCGGTGTTGCTGGATGGTGCACTCTAACGTTAACGTTATGCCGAGTTCATACTACACTACACGTATGAGCTCGACATAGCGTTAACGTTACTCCGTTTCCATGAAGTGTTTAATTAGCAGCAATCTGTTGTTGAAAATGTAACGTTAGCGTGGCTAGCTACGTTAGCTACGGAGCTGATAGAGTGTACCATCCAGCAACAACGTTGACGTTATGCCGACTCGCCGAGTTTATACTACACTACACTTATGAACTCGACATAGCGATAACGTTAATCCGTTTCCATGAAGTGTTTAATTAGCAGCAATCTGTTCTGTTGTTGAACATTTAACGTTAGCGTGGCTAGCTACGTTAGCTAATAGAGTGTGCCGTCCAGCAACACTGAAGCTGACTAACGTTAACGTTATGCCGACTCGCCGAGTTCATACTACACTACACGTATGAACTCGACATAGCGTTAACGTTACTCCGTTTCCATGAAGTGTTTAATTAGCAACAATCTGTTCCGTTGTTGAACATTTAACGTTAAGGTAGGTATCCGATGCACTTCCGGCGTGGACAGGAAAACGTCGTGAAATCGTTGTAGTCATTTTGTAGTCTTATTAACTAAAATATTTTAACAAAATAAAAAGCAGCAGCACTATTGCATAACTGAGTCATGTTTGCTATGTATTTCTTTCTTTAGGGGAGTAGGACATTTGTTTCACAGTTTTAGCATGATGTTTTATAGATGGCCAGGTTAAACACAGGTTTTTGTTTTTTAAGAGGGGGGGTTTGATTTGATTGAAGTTTATTTCAAATATGCAACACAACAAACAAATATCAAGTACAGATATAGCCTTAAGCCGTTCAAATAATAATTTATAATTTTTTTTTAAATTTAAATATATTTAAATAATAATCTAAAAGAACCGATAAGAGTATCGATAAAGTACCGAACCGTTAAGCAGTATCGATAAGAGTAGTAGTATCGATAAAATCCTAACGATACCCATCCCTACATGTCACTGTGTAAAGAAAAGTGTCCCAGTAGCCTTTTTTACTTTACATGCCTATATTAAACATTTAATGTTTTCAGAACTGTGCAAAAAAAAGAAAAAAAGTGTCCCATTTCACTTGTTATATTTCCACATTTTAGTGTTCTTCAGCTCTTTTTTTTTCATTCAGTGTGATAAATCCAGTCTCTGTTGAGCTTTAACAAGTCCATCAAAGTCAGGTTGCATGTCTGAGGTGGAGATGCGAAGCACAGCTGCCAGATGTTCATCAGTGAGAGAGGATCTGTACCTGGACTTGGTAAACGTCATGACTAGGGCTGCAACTAATGACTAATTTGGTAGTCGACTAATCTGTCGATTATTTTTTCGATTAGTCGACTAATCGAAAACCAATTATGTAAAAAAAAAAAAAAAAAAGGATATAATTTTTTTTAATTTTTTTTTTTAACTACCTATCTTTGTGAAAGTGGCTTCTCAGCTCTGGTCCAGCTGAAGACAGAGCAGAGGAACAGATTGGACATTGAGCATGACATGGAACAGCTATAAGGGGAGAGGGGGATGAGTCAGATCAGACAGACTTCTACGTCTTTTGTTTGCTGTGTGTGAGAGGAGTCTGTGTGTGTATGTGTGTGTGTCTTACTCTGATCGCTGTGTGAGTGAGAGGAGTGTGTGTACTGTGTAATTTGTGTGTGTGTCTTACTCTGATCGCTGTGTGAGTGAGAGGTGTGTACTGTGTAATTTGTGTATGTGTGTGTGTCTTACTCTGATCGCTGTGTGTGAGTGAGAGGAGTGTGAATGTGTGTGTGTCTTACTCTGATCGCTGTGTGTGAGAGAGAGGAGTGTGAATGTGTGAATGAATGAATGAATGAATGAATGAATGAAAACTTTATTTAACAGATTGCAGAATGGGTACAATACAGTACGGCTCAATACATACAATTGTTAAGGGGATGCAGACCTGAGAAAGACGTTTGTCTTGTTTCCATCAGGGTCCCCCATTTTCAATTCATATAGACATTTATGACATACACAACATACATGACATTTATGGCATAGGGACATATAGGTATTTAGTACTGATACATTTGTGACATAACGGTATTCAAATATACAGTACTGTTACCCTTAGATCCTGACAGAGTATATACATATGATGGGGAGGGGACTGTACATTAGGAGGGGGTGGGTGGGTGGGAGGGAAATATACATACGGCGGGGAGGGAATATATACATGCGGTGGTGAGGAGACTGTCTATTAGGAGGTGGTGGGGGTTTTGGGCATTTACGGTGGCCAGTTTCGAATTGCAGCCTCCCGTAGGTGCTCTTTAAGAGCGGTTTTGAATGTGGGCAGGGATTCACATTCCTTTACAGCTTTGGGTAGGGCGTTCCACATTGTTGTGGCATAATTGCAAAACGTGTTTAGTCCCTTGTTTGAGCCGAATCTGGGTTTAACATGATTTGTTGAGCTTCCTCTGGTGTAGTGGTTGTGGTATTCACTGACCTTTGGGAAGTATTTTGACATGTACATGGGCACCCCGGTCGTATAGTGTATCTTGTAGACCAGGGTGGCTTTCAACGTAACTATCGTAAACACGATTAGCCATGAGTGGCTCTCAAAGTGTTAATGCACTATTACTGTTCATACATATTATATATTATATTATATGCATTATATAGATATATATATATTTATGTTACCATAGGCATAGTGTTATGTATTTATGTTATACGTTGTCAGCTAGGCTTTGACGGTATTACGGTATACCAGGGTATTTCGAGATCCCGCCTGTATGATTCTCAATACCGTGACGTCACAGACTGCTATTACAGACACGGAGTTGATTGTAGTGCACACGCCAGCAGAGGGTTACGTGGCTAATCGTTCCGGGAGCTAACGTCAGTACCTGGCTGGTTGCTGGCTAACTAACGTGGCTAATCGTTCTGAGAGCTAACGTCTCTGCCTGGCTGGTTGCTGGCTATCTAACGTGGCTAATCGTTCTGAGAGCTAACGTCTCTGCCTGGCTGGTTGCTGGCTAACTAACGTGGCTAATCGTTCTGAGATCTAATGTCTCTGCCTGGCTGGTTGCTGGCTAACTAACGCGGCTAATCGTTCTGAGAGCTAACGTCTCTGCCTGGCTGGTTGCGGGCTAACTAACGTGGTTAATCGTTCTGAGAGCTAACATCTCTGCCTGGCTGGTTGCTGGCTAACTAACGTGGCTAATCATTCTGAGAGCTAACATCACTGCCTGTCTGGTTGCTGGCTAACTAACGTGGCTAATCGTTCTGAGAGCCAACATCTCTGCCTGGCTGGTTGCTGGCTAACTAACGTGGCTAATCGTTCTGAGAGCTAACATCACTGCCTGGCTGGTTGCTGGCTAACTAACGTGGCTAATCGTTCTGAGAGCTAACATCTCTGCCTGGCTGGTTGCTGGCTAACTAACGTGGCTAATCGTTCTGAGAGCTAACATCTCTGCCTGGCTGGTTGCTGGCTAACTAACGTGGCTAATCGTTCTGAGAGCTAACATCTCTGCCTGGCTGGTTGCTGGCTAACTAACGTGGCTAATCGTTCTGAGAGCTAACATCTCTGCCTGGCTGGTTGCTGGCTAACTAACGTGGCTAATCGTTCCGGGAGCTAACGTCGGTACCTGGCTGGTTGCTGGCTAACTAACGTGGCTAATCGTTCTGAGAGCTAACATCGGTACCTGGCTGGTTGCTGGCTAACTAACGTGGCTAATCGTTCTGAGAGCTAACGTCGGTACCTGGCTGGTTGCTGGCTAACTAACTGGCTAATCGCTCTGAGAGCTAACGTCAGTACCTGGCTGGCTAACTGGCTATCGTTCTGTGATTTGTTTACTTGGTAACACGGGATGCTAAGGAATTTAGGTTTGAGGTTGAAGAAAGTGCACTTTTAGGTTGAAAGAACGGCCCTAATGTCAACGTGTTTCAATATAAGCGTTATGTATGGTGATAACGAGTATATTGTTAGCTCCGCCCGCCCCCCCCCGCTCCAAACTCTAACCTTAACCAACTTCGAAAGAGTCGCCTAAGCTTAAAGGTAGGGATGCACCGATATATCGGTCGGGTATCGGTATCGGCCGATAAGTGCCTTGTTGACTGCTATCGATAAGCTCAAATGTGCCGATAGCAGTCGCAGATAAATAACCATCAATTTGTGTAGCGTCAAAAGGCAAAAAAAAAAAAGTTCACTCGCGACCTACCTGCACAACGCCCGCCGTCCCCCACACACACACACAAGCTGCATCAGTTACTACTTATGATTAACAAGGCATTCGTTTTGTGGCATTAACGTTATATAGTTAGTGTTACACGGACAATAACATCAGCATATTATTATTACCCATAGCAGCAAGGCATTACTCCGAGTCCGTTCATAGCTCAGTTCCATTCCGTTGCAGCATGAGCTACCGGGAGGCAGAAGACTAACGTTACTGGTGAAAATGTGATTTACGTTGGAATACTCCTTTGCCAACTTGCTGTACTTTGCTTGCAGGTCTGCAGCCATTATTGCTGGATTATGAATAGCCCCAACTTTAGCCAACGTAACGTTATGGCTAAACCTTTAACATTAGTTAACGCTAGCTTTCGGTTAGCTGTTCAATGCTAATAACACAACCAAGCGAACCCATCAGAGCTCCCCATCAACACCGCTCTGTCGGGAGGATGGGATTTAAGAACGTATCTGCTGTTAAAATGACACAAACATTCGTTTTGTGGCATTAACGTTATATAGTTAGTTACACGTTCAATTACATCAGCATAGTATTTACCCGAAGATAGCAAGCAAGCCGTTCATAGCTCGGTTCCATTCCGTACCCAACTACCCATTCTGCAATCTGTTAACTCTTTCAGTGCCACTCACGAGATTTCTCGTTTTTTTTATAGGTGGTTGCGTGCCACTCACGAGATTTCTCGGAATTATTATTATTATTTTTTTTTGCGATCTGAAAAATTATTGCATCACCCGAGCCTACCCGAGTATAGCCGAGCTGCGCCGGTGATCACTGTGGAAAAAAGCGCCCCCTGTCGTCTCCCAGATGACATAAGTGATTTTGGAATGGACTCAATGAAAATGAATGGGGAAAAAAATCCGGTACTCCACATTTTCCAGTTCACTGATCCAGCCGGGGTTACCAGAGTTCATTCTGGAGCCTCAGATCCCCGCGGATCATGGAGATCTACAGTGTCGCGTTGGATCCATACACGTATCGATTTTTTCGAATGGTGATCAGGAATTGGAATATACCAGTTGGATACCATCTGATGTCAGGTAAGGCCTCTATGTTATCAGTGGTAGGATAATCGGAGTAAGTTTGATGAAGTTATAAGCTGTTTTGTGAAATGTCTTCTTTCGGTTTCACTGTAAAAGTCTGTGAGGAAATCAACGGAGCGATTATCAGTGCGCGGCCGTAATGTGCTTGCGTGCACGTATAATATTGATCATCTAGCGTTTATTTGAAAACGATTCATAAAAAGGCCGACGAATATCAACGTTGTGGAATATTCCACTAAAAGACGATTTTCATAGAATGCTCCAGAATGAGCTGTTTTTTATATCAAAACGGGGGCTTTTCTAACTGCTCTGAAACGGAAACGACACGATAAAAAAACAATCTGCCTTCACAGCACTGACTGGAAAATAGTCTTTGATAATGCGATGGGCAGATTAGACACATAGCCATAATTTAAAACATAGATTAGGCGATATTAACGTTAACATTGGCGCCGATGGTGGCATTCAAGCGGTAAAACGGAAAACCAGGCGTGGCACTGAAAGAGTTAATAAAGTTTTCAACCAGACAAATGTATAGAAAGGCTTTGTTTTATTATAACATTTGTTGCAGTAAAATCATTGTGTCTCGTTTGGCCATCCTGTGGAGCGCGCTGGTCGGCGGGCACTGCCGGGCAGCTAACGTATTAGCTTGTTGTGGTTCTGAGTTTGACTCGCATTCTCGCAAGCAGATCAATGGCGGCATGCCCCCGAAGTAGAAAATGAATAAACGCTTGCCGATTGGTGGTAAGAACAGCAGGAGGTGGGTGCTAGCGGTGTGGCGTAATTGGCCGAATCGACTGTCAATCAAAATGGTTCCATTGCATTGGTTGAAAGCTCTGGTTGAGAGAATAGTATCCCGCTGCAGGCCGCCAGAATGGTTCCATTGCATTGGTTGAAAGCTCTGGTTGAGAAAATAGTATCCCTCTGCAGGCCGCCAGACGATACTGGGAGATAGTGATACCATAAACATATTTCTTGATGTTTCCTTTTTTTAAGTAAGTAAAGAGGCCTACAAATACAAACATACACATACAAATATACAGTAGTTTCATTAAAAAAAAATAAAAATAAAAATATTAAAAAAAATTACAAATACTTATTTTTTGCCACAAGTATCGGTATCGGTATCGGCTGATTGTGTTAGTTGAACAATCGGTATCGGTGGCCAATTTTCATATCGGTGCACCCCTATTTAAAGGGGAGATGAAGCATAGCGATAGGAGAGCAATGCGGGGGGGGTTCGTTCAGGTGTGGCTGGTGATGTGAGACGCGCGGCCGCTTGTGTGCACCTCGAGGCGGGGCAGCGTCAGCGCGAGGCAGCCCCCCCCCCCCCCCCCCCGCATCTCTCTCCCAGACCCATCAATAGGTCACCCTAACCCCGCTACATTTCTACCCAATGTCAGGGTATTTTATAACGTTAGCGTTTCATTTCCTAAATATGAGTACATTTTTCTTCTTCTAATGAGCACATAATGTGAGTATAATGTGCAGCTGGTTGAAACGCTGGGATATTAGAGCGAGCCCGCGTCCTGCTACGCTCATAGCGAGGGGGGCGTACTAGCGTAGGTCAGTGGCCAATCAGAGCGCAAAACGGGAACCCGGAAACGGGAACCCGGAAACACGAACGCGTTGGTAAAAGCATATATGCTTCCTGGGCACACCGCTCCCGGTGCCGCAGTCACCACAGACGCTGCCCCAGCCTACTCGGCCGGGCTGCGTGAAGAGGCCGCCTGCACGTTACGAGCCCGAGTCCGGCAGCTGGATATAGGATTTAGACCGTTAATCTATTCCGGCCTTTAGCTTTCCGGTCTGGGGGGGATGAAGAGTTTATCACCGGCCACTAGAGGGCATGCAGCCTCTTACCAGCATCCAACCGGACATGCCTTGCTCTGTGCTGTTATTGCTGAGCGGCCATCTTAGTTTTCACGGACATTCCTTCACTTTACCTCGGGTAGAGACGTTCGTTCACTCATTCACGTGAGATGCTTAACACATTCCCTGCCATAACTTATATCCATCAATATAGGCAGTTTGCCACCACTCTAAGCCTATGGAGATGTTCACCTTCTTTGCAGGGCTATAACTTTTTTAATTGTATTGCTAAATTGACATTACTATGGCCCATTCAACATCGATTATCTATCGTTCAGGATGTAGGAACGTTATACTTTTTAATTCAAACATTCGTACAAAAATACCTTCTAAGGGGAGCTCCAGTAGCTCACCGCGTACCTCGAACGCTATTTCGGCGTCGGGGACAACCGTGCCCGTCACGGATCTGGGGTAGCGAGTTCGACTCCCGGACAAGCCGTACTTTCTCAGAGTGTCTTTCCCCCCATCTGTACCCCCATTCAACCTGTTTCTGTCGGTCATACTTGACCAGAAAAATGCGATAAACGCAAAAAGAACCAGCGGACTGGTCAAAGTAAAAAAAAAAAAATACCTTCTAGAATATAAGTGTTTTTATCATTTTCTGCAGTAATTCCTAGAACGTGAGTTATAGGCCTAAACGCATATATAGATTATCGATTGCCGTTTATTCCCGATACACGCTATATTAAAAAATTCAACTGTATATGATCCTATACGTTATGCGTCATCATGCGCGGAGGAAAGGGGGGGGGGGGGTCGTTTATAATTCCGTGATCGTCAGTAAATGCTTTATGTAGTATGGGTGATATATTAATCAGATCGGTTTGCAGTGAAATGAATGAACAATTGGGCTGAAAATGACGTTAGCGTCCTCTTACCGTGCGTCAATGAGACTGGCGGTGAAAAATCCCAGGTATACGACGCCGATCGCCTAGGTCCATTTCCGGTTTGTATGTTGCAATAAATGCCGAAATCATATCGATTATTAAGTTTATAAAGCGATCCATTATGTACATAGTGTCTGTCGGGAGCCTTTGGCATCTCTGGCGGTCAAAGCATGGCGGGTAATAACGTGTTACAGTGTGAATGGCGGTGGATGTGTTAATTAGGGGTGCAGTGCACCGATGTATCGGTCGGGTATCGGTATCGGCCGATAAGCTCGAATGTGCCGATGGCAGTAGCCGATAAATTCAGTCGCGTCCTGCACAACGGCGCGCCCCCAGTCACCCACACACAAGCTACTGCATCAAAGTTACTACTAAATATTCAACATTCTCTTTTGAGACTCCGCTTCAGACTCTTATCATTTGGCACTAAAAGCTAAACATTGTCACCGATATGGCTGTCCGCAACATGTCATTAATTGTGTACGCGAGGTGGTCGCTCAGTGACGACGCTAACATGGGCTAGGTTAGCTAGCATGAGCTACCGGGAGATGGAAGACTAACGTTACTGGTGAAAATGTGATTTACGTTGGAATACTCCTTTGCCAACTTGCTGTACTTTGCTTGCAGGTCTGCAGCCATTATTGCTGGATTATGAATAGCCCCAACTTTAGCCAAGGTAACGTTATGGCTAAACCTTTAACGTTAGTTAACGCTAGCTTTCGGTTAGCTGTTCAATGCTATTAATAACACAACCAAGCGAACCCATCACCGCTCCCCGTCAAAACACCCCTCTCTCGGGAAGATGGCATTTAAGAAAGTATCTGCTGTTAAAATGACACGTAAACATTCGTTTTGTGGCATTAACGTTAGATAGTTAGTGTTACACGTTCAATAACATCAGCATATTATTTACCCGAACATAGCAAGTAAAGCAAGGCATTACTCCGTTCATAGCTCAGTTCCATTCCGTTGCTCATTCCGTACCCAACTACCCATTCTGCAATCTGTTAATAAAGTTTTCAATCAGACAAATGTATAGAAAGGCTTTGTTTTATTATAACATTTGTTGCAGTAAAATCATTATGTCTCGAGTCGTTTGGTCATCCTGTGTGGAGCGCTGGTCGGCGGGCAGCTAACGTATTAGCTACGTTGTCTGTTGTGGTTCTCGCAAGCAGATCAATTCAATGGCGGCATGCCCGGAAGTAGAAAATGAATAAACGCTGGCCGATTGGTGGTAAGAACAGCAGGAGGTGGGTGCTAGCGGTGTGACGTAATTGGCCGAATCGACTGTCAATCAAAATGGTTCTATTGCATTGGTTGAGAGCTCTGGTTGAGAGAATAGTATCCATCTGCAGGCCGCCAGACCATACTGGGAGAGGGATAGTGCTACATGGCATGGTGGAATTAACACTATGATCGCCGCGGACGAGTTTCACGTCATTCCGAGCCATGCTCATTCTGCCGAAGACGCCGTAACTCGTCTTTGATGTCAATATTTCAAAAATCTGTCATCGAAATCATATTTCCTTTCCGGAGCCCTGAGACACACTGCTGATCTCCTCTCAACTCTCTAGCGGTTCAAGAGCGCCATCTGGTGGCCGATCGGCAGATCGCCAACCGGATATTAACCTTTGAACCGGTAGTGCTCATCCATATGTGGTCCGGCCACTCGCTATAGCTCCCGCGACTCCATCTTGAAACACTGGATAATAGATCGCTCGCCCTAACTCAATAAACAACGTTATTTGGACGTATATACTATTATACAACCTGGAAATGGATCGGGCATTTCTACATCCCATAATAGAAAAAAATCTGTTCCACGCTCATCTGCCAGCGGCGCGAGGAAGCCACGGTAAGATTCAGCGTTATTTTCTAACGTATTCTATACTAACTGATCTGATGAACATATGACCCACTCTGGATGAATCATCTAACGCTGCCCACGGAATTATAAACGATCCCCCGCCCATCCGGTCATCATCAGATGATGCGTAGAAACTTCTAGAACCACGTCCAGTTGAAACTTTTTATCTTGCACAGATTCCTACCAAACTGTATTTGATCATCAATATAATGCATTTAGGGCTATAAATCACGTTCTGAAGAAAGCTGCAGAAAACGATAAAAACATACTTATACTTTAGACCATATTTTAGTATGAATATGTGAATGAAAAAGTTTAACGTTGCTACACCCTGAACAATACATATAGGACATTGAATGGGCCATAATAATGGCAATTTAGCAATAGAATTTAAAAAGTTATAGCCCTGCAAAGAAGGGGAACTTCTCCATAGACAAATAGAGCTGGCGAGGGATGGTAAATTATGAATTTAACCCATGGCGATTAAAGTGTTAATACCATAAACATATTTCTTGATGTTTCCTTTTTTTAAGTAAGTAAAGAGGCCTACAAATACAAACATACACATACAAATATACAGTAGTTAAAAGAAATACAAAAAAATACAAAAAATATATAAAAAAAAAAGAAAATTATATAAACAAATTTTAATTAATACTTTTTTTTTTGTCACAAATATCGGTATCGGCCGATTGTGTTAGTTGAACAATCGTATCGGTATCTGTGGCCAATTTTCATATCGGTCCATCCCTAGTGTTAATGCACTATTACTGTTTATACATATTATATATTATATTATATGCATTATATATATATATATTTAAGTGTTTCCCACAGGATTTTCAGAGAGAGACTATGGGGGGTGAACCTCCGCCCCTCTAGGGGGGTCCTGGGGCATGCACCCCCGGAACTTTTTTTGTTGTTGTACATTTTAAAGTTAAATGCATCAATCTGGTGCACTTTGAGAGCAAAATAAAGAGGCTAGATCTATGATGAACTTTGTGCTCAAAACACAAAATCGACTAGACTAGTGCTTCCCAATCCTCTCCTCGAAGCACCCCAGCCGTTCAATGTATTTGTTAAATTCCACCACCAGCACACCTGATTCAACTTAACTAGCCCTTTATTAGTTTAATCAAGGTGTGCTGGTGGTCGAATTTAACAAATACATGGAACGGCTGGGGTGTCTCGAGGAGAGGTTTGGGAACCACTGGACTAGAGCATACATTTGAGCCATCAAAGAAATTAAGCAAAAGTGGTTACCTGTGTTGAACTGGTTAAATGTTTTGAAAATTAAAAAATATAGTGGATTACTATTACGACTACTACCACTGCCAATACTACTGATACATCCCTATTGGCAAACTTTATATTTAAAAATAATAGTAGCGGGCTGCCACAGTCTGGGTAATTAATGGGAAACCATGTTACCATAGTGTTATTATGTATTTATGTTATACGTTGTCAGCTGAGTTTGCTGTCTTGGTCTGTTTCAGGGTGTCTTCATCTTTGTCAAATATTAAATAGTAAAACTGACACTGAGGAGTGTGTTTCTTCAAATACTACATACGTTGATCGCCTGGATCTATATGAAGTCATTGTAGGATCAAGGTGGAATTGACGTCAGATAGTCCTTACCTTTGATCGGGGTTATTCAAAAAAGAATACTCCAATTGTCTGATCGCGATTTCCAGTATTGATGTCGAGCGGAAGGATAGAACTCCAGACACTATGCGTAATAGGGAGCAGCTTCCCTAAAACGCACAACGTGAGTAGACCGTGTGTAAAAACTAGGGGTGGAACGGTACGCATTAGAACCGTACACCGTTCGGCACAACCTCCACGGTTCGGGGCGTGTGTATTGTTCGGTTCAGGGGATGCGCAAAAAAAGAAATCTTCATTTGCCACGGAGGCGGGAGAGGTGATGCACCGGCTGCTGGCAGCAGCAGCAGGTGCTAGTCAGTTTGTGGAAATGGCAAGCACACAGGGAACAAAATTAACTTTTTGACTTACCAGCCATTTGGTTGGTCGATTTTTAAAACTACCAGCCAGGCAGATTTTTTACCAGCCAAAAATTATAAATAGCTTTTTAGTATATCGCCATGTGTTATTATTACTATATAATACTCTCATATGCTATTTTCAATTAATATCATAAACAACATAAGGAATATTAGCATAATTTTGAGTGGACTGAAGGAATGAGTCTGCGTTAATAGTTTTAAATGCAAATAATTTATTGAAACATAGAAGTGGGGTCGGGACACACACACACACACACACACACACACTGTTTCAACTCACCACCCCTGCATCATATTGTAGTCTAGTCTGTCTTCAAACTTCCACTCCTCTCGAAACTTTCTTTTTCGTCTGAGAAAGGCGCGGTGGGTTTTCTTTTTAGCGGCAGGCTTACTCCTTCCATATGGTTCCACTTCCACATATTTGTAATTGTAACCCATTTAATAATAATAATATTTACATTTATATATTTAATTACCGCATATATATATATATATATATATATATAGGGCAACCAACCTTTTTATATTTATATTTGAATATCAACATTATCTGTCCATCCTCAGTAATCCTCAGTTTACTATAATATACTCCTGACTTCATCGTCTTTCCAAACACACAGAGAAAGGGAGAGTGCCCCCCCCCCCCCCCATTTCCCTTTCCCCAGTCCACACTTTCTGCTGTTCTCTATGGCTCTGCCTCTGATCAGGATTAGCTTGTTAGCTTACGCTAACGTAACATAATAACGTATCACGTAACTTAATATGTGAAAAATAATGAATCTTTCCATTCCATAATCAATAAATCGATTAATCGGTGCGATAATTAAAATTAATGCAATGATTTTGACGGGCGCGATTAATTGTTATTTGCGAGTTTGTTTTAATGAGGCGGAACCAGTACCTCTTGTCAGTCACTCTCCGTGTGGGGGGCCGCTGGCCTTACTACAGAGTACAGCACGGGAGCTCCGTGGGGCAACGCCACATAGCTTAACTACATTTCTCAATAGCGTTGCTCCTTTTAACCAAGTAGTGTTCTTTGTAGTGTAGCTATTTTTAGACCCAAGTAGTTACTCGCTACTGCCCGGAGAAACTGGACTGCTAAATAAAGATTAAAGATCTAGCGTTGACGCTATTCAATGCTATCAACATTAGCTAAATAGCTAACAAACGAAATACAATGCATAGCTACAACACACAATAACGTTAATACAATTACATGCATCATTGTTTACAATGAACGGGTGGGGCTAGTCAAAGGACTGGACACGGGGACAAGTTAAACATGAATTAATTTATTATAACAGGTAGTTTCGAGTCGTGCCTACGCACCACAGGGCTATTCTATTATATACGGCTTTGACGCTTCCTCCTCATCGTTGATTGCCTGTAGTAGCTGCATCTAACGTTAGTAGCTAACGTTAAAACTAACCTAAAGTTAGTTGTTCACCAACAATCTCAACATTTGTTTTATCATTAGCTCAAAAACACAGAACCGGACGAGACAAGTTGTCCGCTCCAGAGCCGTCCGCTCATACGTTCTGCTAGGATAATAACAACAATACTTCCGCTCCGGTCGGTGGGTTTCAAAATAAAAGTCAAAAACACCGGAAAAGACGTTTATTTTGTACAGCGTTTTCCTCCACGAGTACTCGAGTACATCATGTGATCAACCGATCTGGATTATTTTTGCCCATCCCTAGTTTATCCTGTGCTGAAGTCTCCATTCCAATAGAGGTAGTATATATTTTGGTGTTTATTTGATTATTGTTTCACTGCCTTTTTATTTATTACGTTTCCACAGTTTTTTCCTCATACTTTATTAACATTTTGTACATGGTACCGCAAGGTACATTAATAATACATGTACGTTAAAAGGATGACACAAAAAGCCAGACAGAGGGCTTGTTTCCAGTTTCAGTTTGTTTTATAATAAACAATCAAACTGAGCATTTTTTTATTTAGGATATTTAAAATGTCTTCCAATGTTAAATAAAGGTTTATTGCACTTTGAAACTGTTTCCTTGCATTATTATGCTATTATTATATTAGTAAAAAAAAAAAAAAGGTTAATTGAAACCTTTTGGGAAATACATTTCTCAAAAAAAAGAATTCTCAAAACCGCAATAATATTGCTTATCGCAATAATTTTCTGGGACAATTAATCGCCCAGCAAAATGTGTTATCGTGACAGGCCTACCTCAGATAGTCCTTACCTGTAATCGGGAGTATTCCAAAAATAATATTCCAGTTGTTTGATCGCCATCTGGTACATCCAATATCCATTTGGTCCACGGCATAACCCACCACAACATATGGATCAGGGATATTTGACGCGCTTCAATGGAACCTGGGAGAACCGCTCCACTCGCCCGACAAGGAAAAGTGAGACCGGAGACATTTGGCCGTTACACAGGCCAAGATACAAGGTTACAAAGGGTGCTCGATATTGCCGTCTAGCTGGATGCGGCTAGTATTGCACTTTGGCGATCTCCGACTCATTCCCTATGGTAACACCAAGGTCCCTGGATGAATAATGAATAAAAATATCGAATAAAGGAATAAACGTCCAAAACCTGAGAAATCTCTGGTCTGGCGCCCAACCGCTGGTGAGTTAACCCGACTTATCTCGGGTTTGGCCTCCATTGAGTTAAGAACTGACAATCAGGAAATTTAAACATTGTTGACATTGTTTTTTTGTGTTTATTTTAAAGAAAGGAAAGTAGTGCTGGTTGAGCATATGCATACTTTATGTTGATGGCCTTTGTCTATAATGTGGCCACAAAAATAGAAAGGTTTAATTATTTAGTTTGTTTGCACTAAGTTAATACTTTGACAAATGTAGCCTATATTTTTCAGTCAGTTCGGTCTTTGTGTGCCAAACATTATTTATGGCAAACGGCTCAAAACCTTTTTCCTTTTTTTTTTTTTTTATAAATGAGAAGCATGTTTACATTTTTGGAGTGTTACATAAAAAAAATAAAATAAAGAACAACGTATACCGAACCAAACCGAAAACCGTGACCCCCAAACCGTGATACGAACCGAACTGTGGATTTTGTGAACCGTTCTACCCCTAGTAAAAACCCATCATCTACACATCACCACACATCCCACTAACACACTAGCAACGGGATGCAGAAGAGGTCCCAGTCCTAAGGACCGCACGAGAGACGGCTCTCAGTCATGTCCACAAGATAGAACCTGACAAAAGGACCCGGGAAGGACCACAAAGCCGCAGCGCAAGTGTCCTCCACGAGACCCCTGTAAGTAGGCCAGTCCTCCACAAGACTCCTCTAAGCAGGCCAGCAGAGGCCGCCACACCACGGGTGGAATTCTCTGTCTGAGCACAGAAAGGAAACTGGCTGGCGCAGCCTCGCAGCACTTTGGCTTCCGGTGTATCCCTATGGCCTTAGACTATACTCTCAAAATAGTTTTTCAAATGTGATTGGAAGTTGTTAAGTTAGGTGTGTATGAACATACATGTGTGGGTATATGTGACTGGGTCCAGCAGTAAGTAGCTCATGCTGGGAAGTTATATCGTGAGAAAATGAATGTATCTTTAAATTATTTTCATATTTCAGTTTGAATGTTGAACATATTTACTGTAACAGCTAACGGTTATATTATCTCTAAATAGTAAAAACTTTTGTTTAAAAAGGGGCAGAGTAACATTTACATTAGAATCATACGAGTGGTTACCTTGGCTAATCGCCAGCCACTGGCCTTTGTTCTTAAGTTAAAAAAACCAAACATGTGTTTGTGTTGACATGCAACTATGCACCGGGCTATTCAACAGAATCATCAATTTGGTCTAGCGCGTCAAAGCAAGAGCTTAGTAAACTCCAGCTCACTCAAAATAGAGCTGCCCGACTCACTCTTCACTGCTCTATAAGGAATAGTGTGGAGGGAATGCATGCTAGTCTGTCGTGGATGAGGGTGGACGAGAGACTAGCATGCAGTTTGATTCGGTTTTTAAAGAACATTTGTACCTTAGGTAAACCACTCAATTGTATTCTATGCTTTTATCCACCAATGATAGACATGACCATAATACAAGACATGCTTCAAGTAGTCGCTTTACCCTACCTCTCCCTAGAACCAATGCTCTAAAGAAAACTGCAATGTATAGAGCCATAACGAATAGGATCCCATTACATATCATACGGACGGAAAACAAGGACAGTTTCAAAAAGAAACTTAAGGGAGCCATAATCCGGAAGGAAATCAATGTCATGCATGAGTGTAGTTGTAGCCATGTTATGCAAACTTCTTCTGTTTACTTTGTGTGTTTTTCTTTTAAAGGTATGGTGAAATGGATTCACCTATGACCTTTTGTTTGATTTTCTATTGATTATGTATGTGATATATGACTGATTTACACTGAATTTGTATGTGTGGGGCGCCAGGGTGGCGCACCACGTAACTGCACTCGCAGTAACGCATCCGTCCCGGGTTCGACTCCATCCCGGAGGCGTGTAACTGTTCCGCAACAGTAAGTGACTTCCGGGGTAGGCCTGATTGGCCCCGACAGGCACGTGACGCGCAACTTTCTCTGCCGCGCGGCACGCTCCGCGGAGCGGAGCGGCAGAGCTTGCGGAATGATGTAACCGTCCAAATCCGCTATGACTTTCATTCGGCGCTTTAGCTCACCTCGCAGAGCAGCGGTCCTGCGATCCTGCGGTCCGTTGTTGACGAGTTCGAATCCCATCGAATTTATTTTTTTTAACGTGATTTTTTTTTTAACGTGTATTCTTTCGCCGGTTAAGGTTAGGCATGGTTAAGGTTAAGGTTAAGGTTAGGCATTGTTTCGGAGTTGGTTAAGGTTAGAACGGTTAAGTTTAGGCGCTGTTAAGGAGCTGGTTAAGGTTAGAGTTTGTGTTAGAGAATGGCAATATTCTTTCTATGGTTAAGGTTAGGCATGGTTAAGGTTAAGGTTAAGGTTAGGCATTGTTTCGGAGTTGGTTAAGGTTAGAACGGTTAAGTTTAGGCGCTGTTAAGGAGCTGGTTAAGGTTAGAGTTTGTGTTAGAGAATGGCAATAGACAGCCTATTTCCGCGCGACAGCTCTCAGCAGCCTCGTTGCGCGTCCTGAGTTTGCCGCGTCACGTGCCTGTCGGGGCCAATCAGGCCTACCCGGAAGTCACTTACTGTTGCGGAACCGGTACACGCATCCCGGAGACCTATGCTGCACATCTTCCCCCACATCTTCTCCCAACCTTCCTCTCTGCCGGGTCTATCCGAAACAAATAAAGCTGTAAAATGGCAAAAACAAATCTTACGTGTATATCTGTGAGGACCCCAGGAAGAATAGTCAACACGTTGATGATGAGAGACTATGGGGATCCTAATAAACATAAACAGAATCAACTATCAGGATTCTAACTAGTTATGGCTGCTTCTCTGTGTAAGGGACATCCCATAACTGTTGACCTTTTGAGAATCAAGCATACGTTCTTCTAGCTTAATATATTAACAGCTTCAAAATGGCTTTTAAACTTGTGACGTTATAGTTTGGAGCATTGTGAGCAGTTACTTTAATTGTAAAAATGTATTTCCAGGTCCAGTGGTCACACATATGTGCACACACACACACACACACACACACACACACACACACACACACACACACACACACACACACACACACACACACACACACACACACACACACAGGTGCTGGGTTGAATAAGTATTAAACAAGTATTTCATTGTAACTTGTTTTCCTCTCAGATGCAGAACATCAAACAGTCAGAGATCCGAGTGGAAGAGCATGTAAGTGAAAGGAATCTTGTAAGCTTATTGAATTTCAAAGTATGTATTCTAATCTATTCCATGTTGGGGTGGATCTGTATAGTAAATAATGAATGGTATACTCTTCACAGTTACATAAATGTTACATATAAGTATTGAGACATTATAGTTTGACAAATGGCCTACAATAGCCAGACATCTTACGGCAATGCGTCTCTTGCTTCTCAGATAGCAACAGAGTCGGTCCAGGTTCCCATGTCTACCCATTCACTTTTCAGTTCCCAGCGCGGTAAGTTGTCTAAGCACACCTCATATGGTTTATTGCACACAATGTGCAAGATGTCATGACTTTAGAGTAGGCAGTCCTCCTATCTTGTTGAGTGTGAAAGAAGAATGCCACCCATTTTAAGAATCCACACGTATCCCATGTATGCTCTTATGTGCCCTGTGACCTGTGTATTTACCACATGGAGAATTTTTATTTTAATAAGAATTTAGACATTTTCGTTTTCTAAGCAGATATATACTCTTTTTTGCCTGAGCACAGTGATTTCATCACCTCAAAAGCCCTGTTGCTTTTTGAAAAA
Source organism: Notolepis coatsorum (assembly GCF_963971535.1). Taxonomy (NCBI): domain Eukaryota; kingdom Metazoa; phylum Chordata; class Actinopteri; order Aulopiformes; family Paralepididae; genus Notolepis; species Notolepis coatsorum. The sequence goes on along the minus strand of NC_140165.1, from coordinate 141,770,823 downwards.
CGACCAGGCAGCAGTGGTTCGGCAAAAAATTGTTGTAACTAGGGCTGCAACTAATGACTATTTTGGTAGTCGACTAATCTGTCTTATTTTTTCGATAAGATTTATTTTTTATTTTTTTTGCACTACCTATCTTTGTGAAAGTGGCTTCTCAGCTCTGGTCCAGCTGAAGACAGAGCAGAGGAACAGATTGGACATTGAGCATGACCTCAGAGTTGCTTTGAGACTCTTGTCAGGACCAAACAACATCCCCAGTTATCCCATTAGTTCCCCCAAACGTATTGTCGGTCTGTTATGTTAAGCTAAGAAGTCTTCAGCTGGCTGGACCAGAGCTGAGAAGCCACTTTCACAAAGATAGGTAGTGCAAAAAAAAAAAAAATTACAATAATAATTAGAATTTTTTTTAATGACTAATCGACGCAACAATTCCTCATCGACGATTTTTTATAATCGACATCGTCGATTATGTCGACTAATCGTTGCAGCCCTAGTTGTAACGGTTGTCATATCGTCACCTTAAACTTCGATGCCCCGAGGGAGTTTCGAACCCGTGGTCTGCCGCACCACGGGTCGACATCACAGACCACTATACCAAGAGGTGAACTCACTGCTTTGCAACGTGTCTGTGTCTTTTAAGGGTGAGTGTGAGTTTAACCCATAGCACCGCTACTCACCCCAGTCATTTCACAACATCTGAAGTCCATCGTGACTGCGCTTCGCGGTACCATCCGTTACACTCACCCCCCCTTAAACTCAGTCCACTCCACCCAAGGCATCCGGGTCGCGGAGCGGAGCGGCAGAGCTTGCGGCATTATGTAGCCGTAATCCCTGATGATTTTCATTAGAAGCTTAGCTCAACTGGCAGCGCTGCGGTCCTGCGGTCCGTTAGTGACAAGTTCGAATCCCTTCAATTTTTTTTTTTTTTTTTTTAACATGCATTCTTTCGCCGGTTAAGTTTAGGCATTAAGGTTAAGGTTAAGGTTAGGCATTGTTTCGGAGTTGATTAAGGTTAGAAGGGTTAAGTTTAGGCGCTGTTAAGGAGCTGGTTAAGGTTAGAGTTTGTCTTAGAGAATGGCAATATTCTTTCGGAGTTGGTTATGGTTAAGGTTAAGGTTAAGGTTAAGGTTAGGCATTGTTTCGGAGTTGGTTATGGTTAGAAGGGTTAAGTTTAGGCGCTGTTAAGGAGCTGGTTAAGGTTAGAGTTTGTCTTAGAGAATGGCAATAGACAGCTTATTTCCGCGCTGCAGCGCGAGGCAATAGACAGCCTATTTCCGTGCTGCAGCTCTCTCGCGCTGCCGTGGTCACATGGGCGTCATGGCCAATCAGAGAAAACGCGGAAGAACATATATAAATTTGATCGTTGATCTGATATGTATTTCTACCCCGATCTATGCTGTATCTGTGTGTGTATGTGTGGCTGTTTTCCGTTGGGTGCAGGAGGTGTGGGGGGGGGGGGGGGGGGGGGGGGGCGCGCTACGAGGGCCATTTCATGTATGCACGAGGAAGGACAATAATGATGCTCTAGCGTTGATTTCAGGAAGATTCGATAATCAGCCGAAAAATGACAACGTGTTTTGTGTATTCCACTAAAGGGCTATTGCGTCTTTCTCTGGAATTACTAGAAATCACCAAAACTATACCCTTATTCAAAACGGTATAAAACGGAAATGTACAGATGAAAAAACTATCCGTTTTGTGATAATCGACGAGTGTATTAGACCTAGGGATGCCCCGATCACGTTTTTTGCCACCGATACCGATCACCGATCGTCGTGAGCCATATCGGCCGATACCGATCGTTTTTGATTAAAAGAAATTAAAATTAATTTTATATCTTTTTTTTTTTTTTTTTTTTTTATATAAAATATATATATTATATAATTAGACTTGTACTTGTATTATCTGCGAGACATCGCCACCACACAACAAGCTCCACTGTCTGTGTGTACTCTAGTAGCCTCCAGCTACGGCCAGGATTCTCCGGAGCTGCAGCTGGACCTATACTCGAGTAGCCTCGAGCTACGGCCAGGATTCTCCGGCGCTGCACCTGGACCCTATTGGTATAACGTTACTTAACTGTGCTCAGCAAGCCCTCAGCTCGAATACGCATCGAATCAGTGTTATAAGACATTGATATCAGGAGCTATCTGTAGCTACTGCTAGCTGGATATATATAACGTTAATACAACGCCTCAGTGAATTATTTAGTTCAATGGGACATTTCGTTTTGAACAGTGAACTAACTTGCGCTAACGAGAGCTAACAGGTATCATACACATCTCTACTATACTTGCTGGAGCGTTTGTTGATGTCAGGAGCTATCGGTACCTGGCCGGCTAGATACCGTTCGGTTAGACAATGCCTCATCATGTATTAAACTAAAAGTGAATAGTTGACTGGGTCATTTTGTAACGGTAGCTAAGCTAACGTTAGCTCAGGGAGACGCCGTCCTCCCGTGTCCCGTCTCACTAGAGTAGACCCGTGTTTACATGCGTGCGGGAGGGGCTGGAGGGATGAGCAGACGCCGCAGCCCCCGGTGTCTGAGACAGATCTCAGCGACAGCGAGTGAGATCGGGTTTGACGATCGGCGAAAATAAAGCATTATCACCCATCACCGATCGCATATTTATACTGATTATCGGCCGATAACGATCGGTGGCCGATCGATCGGGGCATTTAGACCCATAGCCATAATTTAAGATATATTTTAAGCACTCGCAAATCTCCCAGTCCTCCCATTTATTAAAGCGGTGGCGCTCTAGCGCCCTCTCGCGCACTTAAGTGGTGGCGTCCAATGAAAATATATTCCATATATTGATCCTCTTCAATATGTGATTATTAAGCCTGATCGGCCCGGTACCGGGTTGAGATTTATTTCATGTCATAAATAGATCAATACAGTCCGTATTAATCTATAAAATGTAGCCAAGAGTAAAGACCCTAACCCTATCAAAACATTGGTAAAACACTACGTGTGTTTACCAATGATTTTAAATAAAACAAATTATTTTATAAAGATCTCTGCACATTGCATCGGAAACCGGATGATTTAGACGCTAGGAAATAATGCTGTCATGAAATCATTGTAGTCCTAAGAAAGAGGAGACCCAGGGCTTTCGATGGATGTCGACATTTCAGAAAACTACTCTACCCAGCTCACACCAGCCGCTGTTAAAGCTGCAGCTGGCTGACATGTACAAAAAATAATTGACGTTATTTTTGTGATTATATCTCACGGGTCGAACAAACCTGAACGTTATTGCCAGAATTGTTTGTTTACCTTTCTGTGAACGTCTAGAAAAAAAGAACGCGTCGCAATCTGGTGAAAAATTGCGGAGATATGGACATGTAACTGTACTTACAGTAGATTTAATTCAGGGTATTTGCTGCCCTGTAACAGGTGCCTGTTGGTACTAAATCCAGATGTAACTTGAATGAATGAATGAATGAATGAATGAATGAATGAATGAATGAATGAATAGTTTATTTTCGGTCTTTGTTTACAACAAATCAAAAACACACTTGTGTGGACCTACAAAAATTTAAATAAAAAAAACTTGATCCATAGATGTATGACTTGGGCATAATAAGGTAATTTATAGGCCTGGTCAATGTTAGCATGGTGTTATTCACTGTCCAAAAATTATAATTATAATTTATATACTCTTTTGGTTCATTACAATTTACTCATACAAGCAAACAAGCATAGTAACAGACACAATATTTCTGACACTGGGAATACATTCCATGAGGTATATAGATGTCCCTAGATACCAAGAACATGCAAATGGACCTTTTAGAAATGGAGCAATCTTCCATTTACTTGGGTATGTACTTTTAGGCGAATTTTCTGAAAATAGGGCTAGGGCTTAAGAATTCAAGTGTATTTAATAATAAAATAATAACTATTTCTCATTCTTTACATTAGAGACATGCCTTCCTCCCATGATGCTTCTCCGGGGGGGAAAATAGTGTACACACTGGAGGCCAACATGAGCAGATCAATGAGGATGGATAGCAAAGTCACAACTGAGCTCACGTTTGTTTCAAGAGGAGATCTGCTGAACATTGTACCTCTGCTGATGGTAGGGGTCTACTGACACTCTCACTGCTGTCCATGTTAAAATACACACAGATGTCCTGAAAACATTCACTCACTTGCTCTGTGTCTGTTTCTCTCTCTCTCTCCCTTTTTCACACCCATACACGTAAGCCCATTGTGGAGTCAATATGTGCTTAAACAGTTTAAGCCGCCTAGCGCCCTGCAGAAAGCACTTGACCAGTGGATGCCTGAAAAGAGGCTGATCGTCAAAACTCTGGTGACATGCTGAGATAACCTGAGGCGTATACTTTCACAGTCAAGAAAAACAGATTGTCTAACAGAGACTGGAGAAAGGTCAAATGGAACGGTAACTAGGGCTGCTTGATGACGACAAATTATAATCACGATTATTTTGATCAATATTGAAATCACAATTATTAAACACGATTACTCATTGATTTGAGAACATCACACATATCTTTTTCAGTAGGGTTGGGTATTCTTTGGATTTGATCAATTTCGGTTCTGGTTCTGCTTATCGAATCCCTGTTCCAATTCTACACGATATTTGTGGTGGGGGAGAAAATAAAAGATCAAGAACAAAAACTATTCTACCTTTCACTCTTGGCAGATGTAGGCTATAGTTTCTTATGCATTATGACTATATATCTATTTGAATATATTAAAGGAGGTTTATTAAATTCATGCTGTGGATGATAATGCATCTCTTTTGTGAAGCTCAACCAAACGTTCAAGCGTTTGCTGCTGTTAGCCATGTTCCAGGAAAAGTAAACAAGAGTCAGCTGACGCAACCACGTTAGAAGCAAATGCGAGTGAAACTCTCACTGTCGAGCCCTGCATTACGACTGAATTCGTTTTACCTTTCTTCTCAATCAAAGGCTGCCTTTCTGTCATTTTCTATAAGTTACCAAAAACCTTTCAAAATAACTTCAAACGCACCGTGGCTCCCTCCAGAGAGAGATAGTTTTGACAAATTACAAGTTGCGTAATAAACCTTGTGTAGACTGTAGAGTGAGCGGTACAGCAATGTTGTGATTTTGACAGTTGTGTAGTGTGCGCGATACAGCAATATCGGGATTTTGACAGTTGTGTAGTGTGAACGATACAGCAATGTTGTGATTTGGACAGTTGTGTAGTGTGCACGATACAGCAATGTGGTGATTTTTACAGTTTTGTAGTGTGTAGCGATTTGAATTCATATTTCATCAACCGAGTCTACCGTTGGTAAACCTGCCCCACCAGGCGCTCAGATGTGAAAAAAGCGCCCCCTATCGTCTCCCAGATGGTAATGCACCCTTTTGGATTGGACTCAATGAAAATGGATTAGAAAAAAAAACTCCGGAATCCACATTTTACTTCTCACGCATGTAACCGGAGCGATCAGATTCATTGTGGACCCTCAGCACAGTGTGTAATATGTGTTTTACAGTATACGCGTTGGATCAATAAAAGGGTCGATTTTTGGAATGGCGATCAGGAATTGGAATAATCCATTTGGATACCATCTGATCTGATCTATTTGACCAGTCTTAGGATAATCAGACCTGTTTTCACGGCAGGGGTGTACAGTGCGACATATATCTCGCACGTGCTACAGCAACAGCTGTCTGTGCGATGGATGGATTTACTTCAGTAGCACTGGTGCGATAGGGATTCGGTTCATATAGATACTCTTATTTTGAAAATCCTGTAGCGGGTCTCATTTCTGCCCACGCGCAGCTCCAGCTAGGCTCCGAAAGCTAGCAACGTTCAGGTGCATATGATACTCTTATTTTGAAAAAACTCTTGTGACAACTCGACGAGTCGTATCCGCCCTATCCGTGCCACTGCTTCTGCAAGCAGAGCAGCGCGTTGGTCGGTTGGTGCACGTTAACACAGCAGTGCGCCTACACGTCCCGAAATAAGTCCGTGGTGTTTTTTCTTTCTCGCAACGGGTCAAATGCATCTACATGCTTTGCACCGTCGCCATTCCTTTATGCGCACATCGCCCGAAATTAACGTTTATGTACCATTACAATCACTACAACGTTAGCAAGCTAACAAGCTAATCCTGATCACAGGCAGAGCCAGCAGACACAGTGTGGAAAGGGAAATGGGGGGGCACTCTCTCCCCTTCCCTGTGTGTGTGTGCGTGCGTGCGTTTGGAAAGACGATGAAGTCACTAGTCAAGACTCAGGACAGGAGTATATTATAGTAAACTGAGGATGGACAGATAATGATGATATTCAAATACAAGTTTCGAGAGGAGTGGAAGTTTGAAGACAGACTAGAAGACTACAATATGATGCGGGGGTGGTGAGTTGAAACAGTGTGTGTGAATGAATGAAAACTTTATTTAACAGATTGCAGAATGGGTACAGTACGGCTCAATACACACAATTGTTAAGGGGATGCAGACCAGAGAAAGACGTTTGTCTTGTTTACATCAGGGTCCCCCATTGTGTGTGTGTGTGTGTGTGTCCCAACCGACCCCACTTCTATGTTTCAATAAATTATTTGCATTTAAAACTATTAACACTGACTCATTCCTTCAGTCCACTCAAAATTATGCTAATATTCCTTATGTTGTTTATGATATTAATTTAAAATAGCATATGAGAGTATCATAGTAATAATAACACATGGCGATATACTAAATGACAGCCAAACATGGCACTGCAACTAAATAACACAAATACAATAGGCACATTTGTGACTGTTACAAATATAACACGTTTTATACTTGTGCTACAAGATTTTGGCCTGTGCTACAAAACTATCAACCTCTGTAGCACCAGTGCTATGTGCAAAAAAAGTTAACGTACAGCCCTGTTTCACGGAGATATAAGCTTTTCCCCTATATGTGATATGGCTGTTTGACTGTGCGAGCGATCAGGAACTAAGAGAATCGATTCTCAGCTTGCGGCACCAGCGTGCATACGTACACATATACTATCAATAATCTGGCGTTTATTTGAAAACTATTCATAATTAGGCCGAAAAATGACAACGTTCTAGAATATTACAGTACAGGGCGTTTATCACAGATTCTTTTTTCCCCCTTGAAAACGAGGGCTTTTCAAAATGCTATAAAACGGAAATTAACCGATAAAAAAACAATCCGCTTCGACAATGTTGACTGGAAAATGAGTCATTGATAAGCGACGGGCAGATTAGACACATAGCCATAATTTAAAACATCTAGATTAGGCGATATTAATGCTAACATCTAGAGACCTCAAAACTTACTCTAGAGAGGCCTTTAACCTAGAACTGGGGAGCTTGGACTGGTCAGATGAACTCCGTGGTACACAGGTTGAACAAACATGGCTTGGATTCAAAACCAAATTCACAGCAATACTCAACAACATGGCACCCATAAGAACCACCAGGGTTAAAAATCGCGCTGAGCCATGGATGCACACTGAAATACTGGCCGCTATGAAAACCAGAGACAAAAAATGCTCTGAACTTCATAAAAGTCAGACAAAGCTTTCCAAAAGCTCAAACAGTGAATTCCAAGCCCACGTGGTTGAACAAAAAATTCAAAGAAACAGACTAAGAAATGACGTAAACACCATGATCAGAACCGCAAAAAGAAATTTCATCAACGACAAAACTGAGGAAAACAAAAACAAACCCTGCGAACTTTGGAAATTACTCAATAATCAACTAGGCTGAAGTAAAAAAAACTTAAAACCAGATTCTCAAACATAAACATAAAGACGGACAACACGCTCATCACAGACAAGCTGGATGTAGCCAATTACTTAAACATCTTCTTCACAAACATAGCCACAACACTGGTAAACAAACTACCCTCCCACTCAGAGCATTATGAGGTAGAACTCATAGTAGCATACTACAAAAACCTAGGGGTCCACAAAGACAACTTCAAACTTGAAATGGTAACAACCGATGAGGTACTCAAAAAATTGAGCGCCCTCCAACCTAACAAGGCCACTGGCCATGACAACATCCCCTCCAAATTCCTCAGAGACGCAGCAGCCGCCATCACCCCAGTCATCACACACATAATAAACCTCTTTATAAAACAGGGACACGTCCCCAAGGACTTCAACATTGCGAGAGTGACCCCTCTGCACAAAAAGGGCAGCAAATTAGACCCAGGCAACTACCGCCCTGTTTCTATTCTTACCTCCATCTCGAAAGTCATGGAGAAAATAGTCTACGAACAGGTCGAAAAGTACCTGGTGGAAAAAATCTAATCTACGAATTCCAATCTGGCTTCAGAACGTCCCACTCCACTGACGCATGCCTCCTCTATTTGAACGACCACATCAAACAAGAGGTGGACGCGGGCAAATACTGCGGCATGGTCATGCTGGATCTACAAAAGGCCTTCGACACTGTCAATCACTCCATTCTGATTGACAAGCTAAAAGCAATTGGTTTTGATAGCTTATCAGTGAGCTGGATGCAATCCTACCTGGAGGGGAGAGAACAGATGGTAGAGGTAAACGGTACTCTATCCCCCCCCCTCACAGTGAGCTGTAGTGTTCCACAAGGAAGCATACTAGGACCGCTACTCTTCCTAATTTATGCAAATGACATGTCGTCAGCCTGTGACTGCAACTTGTTCCTGTTTGCGGACGACTCAGCCCTGCTGGCAGGGAACGAAACTAAAGCCCGCCGCCCGCCAGGGGCGGTCTGTTTTTACCTTTGGCGCATGACACTTAGAGGGCTGCCCGCCGTGTGGCGTGTAGACGTGTAGTTCATAAGCAGGCCCCTAAAAATATTTGTATGCGAACGGTAAAAATCAATTACGCGCACGCTGTGCGAATACAGATTATAGCCTCTCTCGTCTTTTTTTTCCTCCGCTGCGAGATCGTTAAAAAACTACAAGTCCCACATTGCACTCAAGCCAACGGTCCAATCACAGTAGAGTGAAGTGACTGGTTTCATGGGAAATAAAGCAAATGACCAATCGGAAGCTCTCATTTTTCTTGTTTACTTCCTGAAACTCCGCGATCAGGGCTCTCGTTTTCCGAGACACCAACTTATTATAGTCTCTCTTACCAATAGCAATAGATTTTAGAACACCTAGATTTATCGATAGCAATAGTAATATAACGTTAATGCAACAAAACGAATGCCTTGCTTTGTTAATCATAACGTTGATGCAGTAGCGTATGTCGGTGTGTTGGCTGTAACGGACATGACAATAACATAACGTGTACACATTAAAATTGCGATAATCTATTCTAACATTTTCAAATCGATGCAGTTGAATTTCCCCCTTAGGATCGATGCATTGTTACACCCCTACACCAAAGTCACTGGCCCACTGTGTATCTGTGTGTATAATAACTTGGCTAGCGTTATCAACAGCAGAGGTGGGCAATGGGTCCAGCTGCAGCACCGGAGTGCAAGCGATGTGATGTAATTGGCAGACTCGACTGTCAATCAATGGTCTACCTGACACGCAAACTCAAACAATGTTTCTGTACTGGAGGTGTGATTGATTGATTGATTGAAAACTTTATTAACAGATTGCAGAATGGGTACAATACAGTACAGCTCAATACACACAATTGTTAAGGGGATGCAGACCAGAGAAAGACTTTCGTCTTGTTTACATCAGGGTCCCCCATTTCAATTAATCAGGAAAGTGTACAGTAGGAAAGTGTACAGTATTTCAATAGGCAACCCTGAAAGGATTATTTTTCTAGAAGAGCAACACAGCCAAAACAGACAGTGGAGCTGTTTGCAGATAGCAAGCATTTTGACTTATTGCGTGGTGGCGATGTCTCGCAGATAATACAACTACAAGTATGATTATATAATATATATTTTATTTAAAAAAAAAATGTATATATAAAATATATATTGGCAGGTAAGAAATATGCTTGGCGGGTAGACTCTTCCCATCTACCCGCCACTGGCCGGTGAGTCAAAAAGTTAATTTCGCTCCCTGCCTGCTGGTCTCTGACAAGAACAAGTTGCAGGTTGAAAAAACCCTCAGCTCAGAACTAGGCAAAATCTGCATATGGCTCGCTGATAACAAACTATCATTACATATGGGCAAAACAGAGTCCATTCTCTTCGGTTCAAATAACAAACTCAGCAAGACCGACGGCTTCTCAGTTGCAGTGGGTGACAATATTGTCACAAGGAAAGACGAAATTACCTACCTGGGTTCCATCCTAGAGGCAAATCTTTCCTGTGACAAAATGGCATCCAATGTAATAAAAAAAAGTCAACCAACGAACTAGATTCTTGTACCGGATCTCCTCTCTGGTAAACAAGAATACCCTGAAGACTCTGGCAGGAGCACTCATTCAAGGGTACTACGACTATGCATGCACCTCATGGTACCAAAGCACCTCAAAGGCGCTTAAAACAAAATTACAAACATCACAAAACAAACTGGTCAGACTACTACTTGACCTTACCCCCAGAACCCACCTCACCCCTGCCCACTTTGACAACCTAGGATGGCTTAGAGTAAACGACAGAGTACAGCGACTTGCAATGGGCCTGGTCTACAAGATGCACTATACGACTAAGGTACCCATGTACATGTCAAAATACTTCCCAAAGGTCAGTGAATACCACAACCACTACACCAGAGGAAGCTCAACAAATCATGTTAAACCCAGATTCGGCTCAAACAAGGGACTAAACACGTTTCGCAATTATGCCACATCAATGTGGAACGCCCTACCCAAAGCTGTAAAGGAATGTGAATCCCTACCCACATTCAAAACCGCTCTTAAAGAGCACCTACGGGAGGCTGCAATTCGAAACTGGCCACCGTAAATGCCCAAAACCCCCACCACCTCCTAATAGACAAGTCTCCTCCCCACCGCATGTATATATTCCCTCCCCGCCGTATGTATATTTCTATCCCACCCACCCACCCCCTCCTAATGTACAGTCCCCTCCCCATCATATGTATATACTCTGTCAGAATCTAGGGGTAACAGTACTGTATATTTGAATACCGTTTATGTCACAAATGTATCAGTACTAAATACCTGTATGTCATGTATGTCCCTATGCCATAAATGTCATGTATGTTGTGTATGTCATAAATGTCTATATGAATTGAAAATGGGGGACCCTGATGGAAACAAGACAAACGTCTTTCTCAGGTCTGCATCCCCTTAACAATTGTGTGTATTGAGCCATACTGTATTGTACCCATTCTGCAATCTGTTAAATAAAGTGTTCATTCATTCATTCATTCAACATTGAAGTGGATGGTGGGCATTCAAGCACTAAATGTGCACCCCCTGCTGGGCACTGAAAGTGTTAAATACAGATAGAGAAAACATTTCTTTGTAATAATCACTTTTTGAAATGACGACCAACTAGGATGTGGAAAAAATCTTTAAAAGGTCTTTTAAAATAATTAAAAAGAAATAAATGCTCATAGGAATCCTATTCTCCAGTGAATTCAGGAGACCACCTTTGCATTGGCTTGATTGCATAGTTGTCTACTGCATTTGTAACTGGAGAATGGCTTATCAGGAAAAGTATTGCTGTTTTCTTGTCATACTTGAATTGAGTACCTCAGATTAAGAACCATATAAGCCTGTTTAAGTTTTCAGAGGAACAATATTTTCATAACATAATATCATCTAAAAATGCTAAGTTATGAGTATTGTGTTCACTCATAGTTAAAGACAGTAGAGGTTGAGTAATTTATTATCTAAAGCTGGTAAGTTAGTGTTGTGTTCACTCATAGTTAAAGACAGAGGTTGAGTACTTAATTATCTAAAGATGGTAAGTTAGAGTGTTGTGTTCATTCATAGTTAAAGACAGTAGAGGTTGAGTACTTTATTATCTAAAGATGGTAAGTTAGTGTTGTGTTCATTCATAGTTAAAGACAGTAGAGGTTGAGTACTTTATTATCTAAAGATGGTAAGTTAGTGTTGTGTTCATTCATAGTTAAAGACAGTAGAGGTTGAGTACTTTATTATCTAAAGATGGTAAGTTATTGTGTTCATTCATAGTTAAAGACAGTAGAGGTTGAGTACTTTATTATCTAAAGATGGTAAGTTAGTGTTGTGTTCATTCATAGTTAAAGACAGTAGAGGTTGAGTACTTTATTATCTAAAGATGGTAAGTTAGTGTTGTGTTCATTCATAGTTAAAGACAGTAGAGGTTGAGTAAATTATCTAAAGATGGTAAGTTAGTGTTGTGTTCATTCATAGTTAAAGACAGTAGAGGTTGAGTACTTTATTATCTAAAGATGGTAAGTTAGTGTTGTGTTCATTCATAGTTAAAGACAGTAGAGGTTGAGTACTTGATTATCTAAAGATGGTAAGTTAGTGTTGTGTTCATTCATAGTTAAAGACAGTAGAGGTTGAGTACTTTATTATCTAAAGATGGTAAGTTAGTGTTGTGTTCATTCATAGTTAAAGACAGTAGAGGTTGAGTACTTTATTATCTAAAGATGGTAAGTTATTGTGTTCATTCATAGTTAAAGACAGTAGAGGTTGAGTACTTTATTATCTAAAGATGGTAAGTTAGTGTTGTGTTCATTCATAGTTAAAGACAGTAGAGGTTGAGTACTTTATTATCTAAAGATGGTAAGTTAGTGTTGTGTTCATTCATAGTTAAAGACAGTAGAGGTTGAGTAAATTATCTAAAGATGGTAAGTTAGTGTTGTGTTCATTCATAGTTAAAGACAGTAGAGGTTGAGTACTTTATTATCTAAAGATGGTAAGTTAGTGTTGTGTTCATTCATAGTTAAAGACAGTAGAGGTTGAGTACTTGATTATCTAAAGATGGTAAGTTAGTGTTGTGTTCATTCATAGTTAAAGACAGTAGAGGTTGAGTACTTTATTATCTAAAGATGGTAAGTTAGTGTTGTGTTCATTCATAGTTAAAGACAGTAGAGGTTGAGTACTTTATTATCTAAAGATGGTAAGTTATTGTGTTCATTCATAGTTAAAGACAGTAGAGGTTGAGTACTTTATTATCTAAAGATGGTAAGTTAGTGTTGTGTTCATTCATAGTTAAAGACAGTAGAGGTTGAGTACTTTATTATCTAAAGATGGTAAGTTAGTGTTGTGTTCATTCATAGTTAAAGACAGTAGAGGTTGAGTAAATTATCTAAAGATGGTAAGTTAGTGTTGTGTTCATTCATAGTTAAAGACAGTAGAGGTTGAGTACTTTATTATCTAAAGATGGTAAGTTAGTGTTGTGTTCATTCATAGTTAAAGACAGTAGAGGTTGAGTACTTGATTATCTAAAGATGGTAAGTTAGTGTTGTGTTCATTCATAGTTAAAGACAGTATAGGTTGGGTACTTGATTATCTAAAGATGGTAAGTTAGAGTGTTGTGTTCGTTCATAGTTAAAGACAGACAGGGTGAGTAGTTTCTTCACATCGAGTATCACATTTAGGGGCTTGTTACACTAGTGTTTTTGTGGTCGTTTTTTAAAAACGTTTGAATACGTTTGATGTCCCTTTTACACAGAAATGCGTTTTTTGGCGGATACGTTGTGGCCCTAGCTGAAACGCTAAATTGTGTTTGCGTTTTGGAGTAGCGCCAAAAACTCGCCGACAACAGTCGTGTAGTCTGCACGGAGCCGTTGTTGCGAAAACGCCCATGCGCAGTAGATACCATCTGCGTGCCCTTCCGGTGACAGCAGAGCTGTCCCAAATAGCTGCAGCTACTATGTGTTGTCAAGTTATTGTTATAAGGACCCCAGTCCAAGCTACAACAGTCTGCATTTGTTTGTATTGAGCCGTATTGTATTGTACCCATTATGCAATATGTTAAATAAAGTTTACATCCATTCATTCTGCTAGCATTACCGATTGGTTGGCTAACATGAGCTAGCGTTAGCTATCAGACCATGTTAGCTCAAAGCTCCTCTTTCAACTTAACAAGCATTAAACAAAATGGCCCAGTCATCTATTCACCTTTTGTTTAATACACACAGCGTTGTCTCTAATGTTATCTAACTACTGATAGCTCCCGATATCATCAGTTTGGTGCTGGCTAACTAGCGTGAGCTAACGTTAGCTTCTAGCCACAATGCTATATTGTTATAATGGCATATTCCATTGACGTTAGCATGCAGCTAACTGTAGCTACCGATCTTTTTTTAGACTAAACTATCCGCTCTTGGTGGTCACTTGTGTTGATGTTAGTTTTGTTTCATCAACAAATGACAGGCAGAACACACAGTGAATGTATCCGTTTTGTTTATTGCACTTTTATTAGACTTTGCTGAAAAAGAATTGCTGCATTGGGTAAAATAGGCAAAGATGGTGGCGCCCATAGGCGCCCGCCTTGTTGACATGTTCTTTGCAGGAAGTGTATTGGCACATTCAAGTTCTGATTGGTTGAAATTGCCTTCATGTTCGCCACCTACTGCCACATACTGCCACCTACTGCTTTGGCAGTGTACTACATCACTGTGCTCAGGTGACAAAAACGAAAGTGTGACTCGAGGCTGCTGCGTTGCGGCGAAACTCATCTGACAATGAAACGAAAATGAAACGAAAGGTGTAACCGGCGCCTTAGATTAACTTCACAACTGCAAATACATGGGCTGTTGAAAGAATTTCAAAATGGTTCTTCAGTGCAAGGGTTCAATTATGTACATTAAGAATAAGAATATATTAGTTAAAAATACCCCTTTGTCCTTGGTTGACGGGCTGCCATGCTTCATTTCAAAGGAAGATTTGCTTTTTAAAATGAACAATATGGGATATGTGCCCTCTGATTGTTTGACCAACAACCATCAGATTTCAAATTATGAAAATAACACAAAATAAAAGTGTCCATTGCAATGGATGCTGGGTTCTGAAGGGGTTAATGGTAATGCTACTTTGCATCATTATATCTTTCTTTCTTTTCAGTCTCCACAATACGGGACCAAAGATAAGAAAATGCTTTTCACTTCTGGAACAGTAGCCATGGATGTTAGTCTTGAGAGGATGGGCTACTATCAAGGTGAGTCATTGCAAAACAACTAAAACTAAGATTTAAAAAACACAACTTGGAATCTGAACTGTGAACGTTGGGTATTGTATGTTATTGAAAAGTTGTAATGGAAAATCTGCTATTTTGAACATTCTTACTATGCAAACTAGGGCTGGGTACAAAAAAAATTATTTCCCGATTCTGAATCGATCTTCATTTGAATAGTGATTATCAATTCATAAAATCCCAAGATCAATCTTAAAAAAAAATCCCAATATCCTTCCTGGTTGTTGCGCGCATTGCCCCACTGTTGGTCTGGGGAGGGTGTAGACCAGGGGTCGGCAATTAAGTTTGGCCTCGGGATAGGCATGTTCCATTGGTTCTCCCAGACCATGTGACAATTTCTAGCATTTCCATTGGCTATAGTGACAGACATAGATAATGATTGTGGAAATGCAACAAATCTACGAAACCACTTACTGAGACGTGACATATGCAAACGCCAATGTTCCAATAAAAAGTACATTCATGTAACTGCTTGAGAGTAAATTCTTAATGTAAACATTGATATTTTTAACAATACAACATGTTAGAGGGTTCCTTGAACCATTAAAATTGTATAGCATTGAATCGAATTTAAATCGGAAATCGAATTTATTCGGGACCTTTTGGGAAATCAGTGGCGATACCCAATCCTAATGCAAACAGTAGTGAGGAAACAGTTTCAACAGAGTGTGCCTATGTGTTTTTCTGATCGCTCCTTAAAAAGGTACAGTACTACTAGGAAGATCTAACAACCGATGAAATGGAAGAACATAAGAGTAAAATAAAATAAAAATAATAATAAAATTAATAGAAGTAAAAATAAAAGTAAAAGAAAAATTCAGGCAAAAGCCTTGTTTAAAAAGAAATGTTTTTAGGCCCCTTTTAAAAGCCTTGACGGATTGTGGTGCTCTCAGGTGGATGGGGAGAGCATTCCAAAGTCTGGGTGTGGCAGAGCAGAAGGCTCGATCGCCCATGGTGTGCAGCTTAGTCCTGGGGGCTTTGAGGAGGTAGGCTGTGCCGGAGCGGAGGGAGCGTGAGGAGGACTGGGGGGTGAGTAGTTCCTTGAGATAGGCAGGGGCACCACCGTGTACGCACTGGTGAGTGAGGAGGGAGACTCAATCCTGTGTTCCACGGGGAGCCAGTGAAGGGATCTGAGGATGGGGGTGATGTGATCATATTTGCGCACCCTCATCAGGATCCTAGCAGCGACATTCTGGATAGTTTGCAGTTTTTTAATGCTTTTACTAGGGATCCCGATGAGGAGTGCATTGCAATAGTCCAGCCTGGAGGAAACAAAAGCGTGGACGAGTTTCTCGGAATCTGCCAGGGTGAGTGAGGTCTTGCAGAGGTGTTTGATGTGTGTTTCATATGTGAGGTGGGGGTCCATTTTCACGCCCAAGTTGGTGACAAGGGTGGAGAGGGGAATGTCCTGACCGGAGAAGGAGATGGTGGTGATGATGGTTGACCGGACCTGGTGTGGGGTACCGATCAGCATGGCTTGTGTTTTGGAGCGGTTGACCTGGAGAAACCTGTGGTTCATCCACGCCTTAGTCTCCTCCAGGCAAGCGGTCAGTGTGGGGGGTGATGAAGGTGATGATGGTGTGATCCGGATATATAGCTGGGTGTCACCAGCGTAGCAATGGAACGACACACCGTGCCGGCCGATGATGCGGCCGAGGGGGAGCACGTACAGGGTGAACAGCAGGGGGCCAAGGACGGATCCCTAGGGGACACCGCAGGTGACAGGGTGGTTGGAGGATGTTGCGCCTCCAAGTCCGACCAGCCAAGAGGGACTGGAACAAGCCAAGGGCTAGGTCGCGGAGTCCGACATTGGAGTGGAGACAGTCCAGTAGGATGGAATGATCCACCGTGTCGAAGGCTGCCGATAGGTCGAGAAGGACCAGAATGGATGGGGTTCCAGCATCCGCCGCCATCAGAAGGTTGTTGGTTACCCTGACCAGGGCTGTCTCTGTACTGTGCGCGGAGCGGAACCCAGACTGGAACTTCTCGAAGATGTTGTCGTCTCTGAGGTGTGCTTGGAGCTGCTCCGCAACTACCTTCTCCAGCACCTTGTAGAGGAACGGGAGGTTGGAGATGGGCCCGTAGTTGATGAGGGCCTCTGGGTCCAGGGTGGGTTTCTTCAGGAGGGGGGTAATGATGGCAGTTTTGAGGGCAGGCGGAACGTGGCCAGCCTGCAAGCAGAGGTTGATGGTGCTGGTCATAAGGGGACCAATTGTGTGTCCTGGTCGCACCCACAGGAGTTCTATTCTATTACGGCACAGAGGAAGCCTT
This sequence comes from Notolepis coatsorum, assembly GCF_963971535.1. Taxonomy (NCBI): domain Eukaryota; kingdom Metazoa; phylum Chordata; class Actinopteri; order Aulopiformes; family Paralepididae; genus Notolepis; species Notolepis coatsorum. The sequence continues at coordinate 141,753,536 of NC_140165.1, read as the reverse complement.
TCCAAACTACAATTCCTGGAAAGCCATATGCAAAGACTCGCCACTTCACTGTATTTAATACTTCCTGAAATATGTGACATGATAATGACATCACACGTTCCAACTCTTTAAAAGGGACAGCTCACGCAAAACTAAAAACAACCTTTTCCTCTTACCCAGAGTTCTTTTTTTTTTTTTTTTTTTTTTTTTCCCTCCATTTTCCTCCGATTTTCTCCCATCCCAATGTTAGTCGTATGCCAATTCCCAGTCCCTTCCTGGTCGCTGCGCTTTACCCCCCACAGTCAGATCATTTTGGGAGAGTGGAGGCTACCACGTGCTTCCTCCGACACACGTCCAGCCAATCACCGCTTCTTTTCACCTGGCAGCGCGGATTCTCATTGAGAGGGCGTAGCGTGTGGGAGGACCACACTATCCCCCTCACGTCCAATCCGCGCTTAGCAGGCGCCCCGACCGAACTGTAGGAGTCGCTGTTTACAACGACCCAAACCCACCCCGCCAGCTTCTCCCACCCTCTGATACAGCCAATTGTATCAGTGCAGACGGCCAGCCAAGCTGGTGACAACCCCGGAGCTGTGAGCTGGATTCGAACAGGCGAACCAAGCTCACAGCTCCGGGGCTGGTGACGAACGCAATCTCCGCTCGACCACCTAACCGCCCTCTTACCCAGAGTTCTATATATCCATCCAGATAGTTTTGGTGTGATTTGCAGTATTGGAGATATCTGCCGTTGCTGAATGGCATCGGGTTAGTGGTACCCAAAGCCGATACTAAAAACTGAACAGCAATGTCTCTTTTCCAGAAATTCCATGTTTGAAATCCTTACATGGTTACCCTAGATAATCCACAGGTCTTGTTATGAACAGTTTCACTAAGAATGGCACTCACATGCCTACTCAGATGCCTACAGCTGTGCATGAGTGCAGGTCTCCCTCATCTGGTAAACGTGAGGTATGTCAGTATTTATTTAATGAGGCAGGTCAATTCATAACTAATTATTGTTTACAGTGATGGCCTGGCGAGAAGATAAAACTTCCTCTTGAAGGGTAACAGTGAAAAGGGTAAAAATTAAATTAAAAAAGACTATTGGGCACAGATGATACATACATTTACATTTAGTCATTTAGCTGACGCTTTTATCCAAAGCGACTTACAAGTTCTGTATGACAAGTCATCAGGAAGGGCACAACTCTTATCAGCTGAGTAACAATGGGTCTCATTCCCCAATATTTTCCAAAGAGTTCTCTTGGAAGACTTATCTTGGAACCGACTGAGACAGAATCAACGACAAGTTTCACAACGCGTGGGGAAGATGTCTTAAGTGGCTCAAACGATCACAGCTGAGATGCCGCGATGAGGAATGTCACCATTCTGAAACATGAACGCGCGTTCCCATCTAGGTAATTTGCATACAAAACAACGCCTCCAGAGCTCCTTATAAGGCAGGCTCTGTGCCGTGTGCAAATGAAATCGAGGAAAGTCGAGAGTTTAGACACACCTGTCTAGCTCATTAAATGCAACTTATGATGCAGCCGTGTGAAAATGGTGGCGGAAGCGCTTTGCGACCGATCAAAATGAGATTAGATTAATGTATTGCCATCATTATACAGAATACAGGCTACTACTCGTGACCACCTGCCGCAACGCGCGCGCACCCCCCCCCCCCCCCCACACACACACACGCGCTCACAGTACTGTATAGTCTACGTGCGTAATGAATGAACGCAGTAGGCTTATATTATTCTAATGACTTGTTTTATTAGGAGATCGCAGATACTGCGCTGCATAGTACAGTCCACCAGTCCGCTGCCCGACTCTGGCGGCCGTAATATGTGTACTGTACTTGAATGAATGAATGAATGAAAACTTTATTTAACAGATTGCAGAATGGGTACAATACAGTATGGCTCAATACACACAATTGTTAAGGGGATGCAGACCAGAGAAAGACGTTTGTCTTGTTTACATCAGGGTCCCCCATTTTCAATTCATAGTGTACTGCCCTATACTTACTGTACGTATAGGGCAGAGCATATAGTATCTACTAAATCCTAATGAAACAAGTAATTCGAATAATATAAGCCTACTGTTCATTCATTAGACACGTAGGCTATACTGACGCACACAAGACTTATGGAATATTAATGCAATTTATTTCCACGCAATTAGCTTTAGTTCTTATTTATTTATCCACTGTCATTTGCAGTGTTGGTGTAGTAGGCTACATAGTGTATTTCAATATCTGTTTTATTGATTAATGATATATTTGAAGGAATGCAAATTATAGCTATATCAAACAAATGTCTGTCCCATATATTGCATGTTGGCTATAACCTGCATTCTTTCAAATGTATAATTAATCAATAAAACAGATATGTAACAAATAAGAAATACAAATTCCACAGAAGTGTGGGGCGGCTATGGCTCAGGGGTAGAGCGGGGCATCCAATGATCGAAGGGTTGGTGGTTCGAATCCCGCTCAAGCCCATGTCCATCCCATTGCCGTTGTGTCCTTGGGCAAGACACTTAACCTACTTGCCTCGTATGAATGTGTATGCATGTGAATGAATGTTGGTGGTGGTCGGAGGGGCCGTAGGTGATGATTATTCGCCACGCTTCCGTGAGTCTGCCTCAGGGCAGCTCTGGCTGCAATTGTAGCTTACCACCACCGGTATGACTGTGTATGAACGAATAATGGACTCTGTGAAGCGCTCTGGGTCAGTGAAGAGCGCTATATAAATCCAATCCATTATTATTTATTATTATTAGAAGGCATTAAATAATTATTATTTTCAATCATTTCACAATAATTGCATAATTGTGTTTGAATATCTGAGTAATTAAAGTAATTATACATTTGTCCAAAATAGCTGGTTCAGATATGGTTAATCCAGCTGCCCTGTGATCAGATTAATCCATATTATTTATTTTTCCGACATCCGCATCATATTTATTTTAATTATGATTAAGTAATTAATTCCAAGGAGGCCTGTAGGGTTGACATGAAGGAATCACTATGATTCCTCCCAAATAAAGCCATTAAGAACATGGAGAACACAGTCTGTCAAGTTAATAACATTTTCAATCAATCAATCATAAGTGTGCTCCTCAGCACTCTTAAATTCTGCTCTCAGCCACGGCCGAATCCAATCTCAGGGACGTTTGGGGAATCTCTCTTTCAGTCCTAATATGTCGCAAATACGCCTGAGAGAAAATTTCTTGTCGTAAATCCGTTTGGGAATGAGACCCAATGTTCATCAAAGTACATACATCACAGAGGTAAGGGAAATAATTAACCAAACAAACAACCAAATAAAATTAATCATCCAGGGGGCCAGCGCATATCTGCGATCTCCTAATAAAAATAAGTCTGGGCGTCGCAGATGATTTGAACATTGATGGAGTGGTATTGCTTGCTGTTGAGATATGGAAATGCGTCTGGGGAGAGTGCCTTGATGCGCACTTGTGTGCAGGTGTAGGTATTCTCATTTATACCTACCACCATTCGTGCCATCAATGGAGGAGGCAGGAGAGGGCGGCTTTGAGGTGGGTGGGGGGATGGTTGTGGTTGCTTGTTTGACTGTTATGATCTGATCCTGCGACCATGTACTGTACATGTCCGTCTGTGTTCTTCTTGTTATGTATGTTTGCTGTGTTTTTTTTATTAAATTTTTTTAGCTCCTATTTATCTGCTGTAACATGAATTGCCCAGTTTTGGACATACCAATAAACTTGACCTTGACCTTGACTGTCCAATTATCTAGCAGTCACCGTCAATATGTCAACTAGATCTCCCCATTGGAAGGGTGCAGGCGATCAACTGTTTCATACCGGACCAAAGGAAACAATTCAGACTCTTGCTTGAACGTTATTTATTTAGGATATCCCATCCAAACGCTCAAATACTCCACTGTCATTGACAAACAGCCACCAGATGGTCAATTTAGACAGCTCGTAGCTGGTAGCATTAGTCCTTAGTTAGCAGCATACAGTCAGTAGCATTTAGCAGTTGTCAGTAGTAGTGGCATTTAGCCAGTAGTAGTAGCACTTAGCCAGCAGTAGTAGCATTTAGCCAGTAGTAGTAGCACTTAGCCAGCAGTAGTAGCATTTAGCCAGTAGTAGTAGCAATTAGCCAGCAGTAGTAGCATTTAGCCAGTAGAGTCGATACAGTCAATAGCATTTAGCAGCTGTCAGTAGCAACAGTTAGTAGATTATTTACCTATAATGTAAACAGGAAATAAAACAGCATTCAATTAGCCACATGTGCTATGCATATACAAATGATAATTCCGAACATAAACAGTGCATACAAGAGACAGCAATGCAACATACCATTAGCCAGTTAGATCGCCTACGGGGCTTTTCTCATTACAGGCCTATGGCTACGAGTGTCTCTTAAATAGTGCGTCACGCAGACGCTGAATCAGCCTCACCTGTCCCCAATATCAGTCTCCTGGAGTCCCACAGTCTGCAGTAAACGCCCACTAGGTGGCACCAGATGATAAATAATACTTGTATAATGAGTGCCTCTATAATAATAATAATAATAATATCTCTGTAGGAAGAGCGCTGGATAATTCTCCACCTCCCACCTAGTATTCTGGCCGTAAGGGCTCAGAAAACTACCCAAACAATACAAATTGTTCTACCCATACAAATGGACTTATATTTAAAGGGAAACAAAAGATACAACTCTCGTTCTATCTACAGTGGTAGCTCAACGGCGTCCGTGAAAACTACGTAAGTTATGTCGGCAACAGGCGATTCTCGACGTCCTCAGTTGTGCCAGAAACAGGCAATCCACGACGTCCTCAATCGTGCCAGAAACAGGCGACTTTCGACGTCCTCAATTGTGCCAGAAACAGGCGACTTTCGACGTCTCTTTTTGCGCCAGAAACAGGCGACTTTCGACGTCCTTGATTCGGTCATTGTTCCTCAATTGTGAGAGGGTTTCAGCAACGCCCTCGTGGTTGGCCCTGTGGGCTTCTCCGTCCTGCCCAGCCAGGCATAGTTCATCGGACGTGTTTTAGCGTTCCTTGCCCATCAATGCATCCCATTTTGCAGGACCGGGCCTGCCTGGTGTGGGCTTTCTTCCACTTGAGGCCCCTCTTGAGGTACTTTTGGGCCAGTGTCTTTGGTCTTGCCTCCGTGGCGTTATGCCTCCCACCTTGACCAGACCGGGTCTGCCTGGTGTAGGCTCCTTTCCACTTGGGGTCCCTCTCGAGGCGCTTGAATTGTGCCGGTGGTGTTGGCAGATGAGCAATGGCATGGAATCCTCTTTTGACTGTTGTTGTTCAGTATATATGGGAATTGGATGCATTGAGTCATATTGGAGAAGGCAACTTATATGTAGTGCCCTTCATATTAAAGCAAGTGGTTTGTTAAGGATACATATACATACCAAGGTAACATTAGATAAAGGCAACAGTGATGGGCAGCTACAGAATAACTTTTAAAAGCAAAACTTGCAGTGCAATATGTTATTTTAAAGTGACCTTGCACATGTTGCACAGTGGATTAAAACACATTATTCCAAAGAGACTTCTAGAGACTTCACTCATGACCAAAGACTTGAGAGTTGACTTGCACTTGACACATTGTCCTCTAAAGAGAATGCAGGTTCCTCTGGGGAAATGGCTGTATGGCTTAAAGGTATGGTGCCAGTCTAAATTTGACTTCACCATTGTCCCCATCTTTAACTAATGTTGTGTTCATAGGTGTATAAAGTGTATGTTTGGTAGATCTCCTACCTTTCACACTACCATTGATGTTGAAAATATGCTCTATGAAACTTGAAAGTTGCTAGGCATAGGTCATTTACCATTGTGAAAATCACCTGCACCTTTACGTTCCCTAACATTACTGTATTCCTCTACAAGCTATTCAAATTTGCACACCAACTGCGAGCACCCGGGAATTAATAACAAGCGCACCCAACGGAATGCGGAAGTTTGACGTGCAGAGCTTCTACAAGAGTTGCATGCCTAGCGAACAACTTTCGTGTCTCATGGAGTATTTTCCACACTTTTCAACATCAATGGCAGTTTGAACGGGTAAAGTAAGCTGATATCAGCTAAAACACACACCGTATACACCTACGAACACACAATATGTTATATATGGCAAGAATTCAAAATTAGACTAGGATGTTCCTTTTAAGATGGATGTAAATAGTCAAGTTTTTTTACTTCCAAGTACAAAAGTGAATACAAATAATCGTCTTCAGTGTGTGGCAAACCCAAACAAGGCCCCCAAAAATCTAAATGCCAATGAAAGGTTGGCAGCCCTGTTTTTAAAAGGTGTAACATTTATCCTCAATATTAATATCAATGGGCAATGATGAAAGTGAATTCAAGTACGATTAAGATGAAAAGATATATTTGAGAATTCAGGTCATTGGCATCCTGTCGAAATTGGATCTGGATCAGAACTGTAGGAGTTATGGCTCAGACAGTTATGGCTCAGACAGATTCCAACACCCCCTTGTCAGCATGGGTGTAACTGTTGTGGCGGGTATTACTTTGGTAGAAAATAATTCCCAATTAACTGTTCACAACGAGGTCCGTGGATTACCCTGAGTAATTGTGTCATGATTTCTGGAAAGAGACTTTGCTGTTGAGTTTT